>NC_056001.1:67081930-67397443 GCF_018446385.1 Zingiber officinale
ATAGGTTCCTTGTACAAAATTTTGTACAAAGGTCCGAACCTTTTCCTAGCTACCATGTGTTCTTTTAAATTAAATTTTGGATCGCCTGCGGAACTTAACACGTTTGATCCAAAACTTAATCTATTTGTTCTTTTAGGTTTTGACTTGGATCTCCTGCGGAACTTAACACGTTCGACCCAAGTCTCCTTAAGTTATTAATTCCATTAAATATTAATTTCCATAAAAGGTTCCCAGTACTGACGTGGCGAGGCACATGGCCTTCTTGGATATGGGAGCAACCACCACCGACTAGACAAAACCTTTAATAGAAAGCTAATATTTAATTTCCTAAAATAACTTTAGGTTAACCAAAGAGAACAATCAAATCACAAGGAAAAGAAAGAAACAAAAGAACACAACTTCGAAAAATATATTCAAAATTCTAGAACGTAAGCCTCTTGTATTTGGTATTATTTCCATAAATAACTAGCATGATGCGGAAAAGGAAAAACTACTAGTTATACCTTCTAGAAAGACCTCTTGATCTTCTACCGTATTCCTCTTCTAACCTCGAACGTTGTGTGGGCAACGATCTTCCGAGACGAGAAACCACCAATCACCTTCTTCTCCTCCTAGCTAGGTTCGGCCAACAAAGAGGAAGCTTCACCAAGGAAGAAAATCAAAACACTAACCAAGCTCCAAGAGATGCTAGCTTTTCTCCTTCTTCTTCTTCTTCTCCCGGTCGCCGAGCTCCAAGGGAGAGGAGAGGTTCGGCCACCACAAGAAGAAGAGAGGGAAAGGGAACGCGTACCAAAGAATAAGAGGAAGAAATAATAAGGGTTATCCCATGAAGGCACCCTCACCCCTTCTTTTATATTCCTTGGCCTAGGCAAATTAGGAAATTTAATTACAATAAAATTTCCTCAATTTCCTTGACATGATTTAATTTAGAAAATAATATAAATTTTCCAAATCAAACTCAATGGCGGCCACATCATTGGAGAACAATTGGACAAGTTTTAATCAACAATTAAAACTTCCTAATTTGTTTCCGGAAATTTTAAAAATAAAATTTCTCTTTAAAATCTCTTCATGGTTGATAAAAGAAATTTCTATAATTTTAATTTTATCAACATGTGAATAATTTTAAAGAGAAAATAAAACATCTCTCAATCTACAAATAAGGAAAGAGATCTAATCTCTTTCTTTAATCTTTTAGATCTTTACAAGAGATATTTTATTTTTAATTCTCTTTAAATTATATCTCACATAATAATAAAAATTAAATTAAAATTCTTTTAATTTAATTTGGCGGCCCTAGCTTGGGCTTCGGACCTATAATTCTTTGTAGGTGGGTATAGAACTCTATAAATAAGAGGCTACGATAGGGACCGAGAGGAGGAATTGTTTTGGTCTCGATAAATTAAGCATCCGTGTTGCCTTAACACACAACAATTTATCAATGATAATTCATTCCACTAGAGAACTATCATTGAACCGCACCAATCCCAAATTACATTTTGGGCTCCTTCTTATTATGAGTGTGTTAGTCTCCACGTGTTTAAGATATCGAATGTCCACTAATTAAGTGAGTTCGACAACTCATTTAATTAATGTCTAAGTCCAAGAGTAGTACCACTCAACCTTATCGTCATGGACTAAGTCCACTGCAGGTTTAACATGACAATCCTTATGAGCCCTCTTGGACATTATCAACCTAGTATCTCTAGGACAGGTTCCTTCTATAATCAACAACACACTATAAGTGATATCATTTCCCAATTTATCGGGCTTATTGATTCATCGAACTAAATCTCACCCATTGATAAATTAAAGAAATAAATATCAAATATATGCTTGTTATTATATTAGGATTAAGCACACACTTCCATAATAACCGAGGTCTTTGTTCCTTTATAAAGTCGATATAAAGAAGCGACCTCAAATGGTCCTACTCAATACACTTGAGTGTACTAGTGTAATTATATAGTCAAGATAAACTAATACCTAATTACACTACACTTCTAATGGTTTGTTCCTTTCCATTACGGTCGTGAGCTCTTGTTTATAATTTATAAGGCAATCGATAACATCATCTTCCGTATGTGACACCACATACTATGTTATCTACAATATAAATTAAATGAACAACTACAAACAAATGTAGATAATTAGACCAAATGTGATTCTTTATTCATAATGAATGTTTACAAAGCTTAGGCTTTAAGTATACACTCAACAATCTCCCACTTATACTAATGACTTAAGCTGTCATATCTTCTACCATACATCGATTCCTATTCCTCCATATGTCGATCAAAGCTTTCCGGAAGGGCCTTAGTGAAAGTTTGCGAGTTATCATTGATGCAATCTTGGCGATGACAACTTCTCCTCGCTTCACGATATCTCGTATTAGGTGGTACTTGCTCTATATGTTTACTTGCCTTATGAGCTCGTGGTTCCTTCGGAGTTTGCAACCACTATTATCACAATAAATTGTGATGATTTTGGGCAAACCAGAATCACATCTAAATCCATTAGAAAGTTCTGAGCCATACGCTTCTTTAGCCGCTCTCAAGCTACATACAACTTCCATGGTTGAGTCCGAAACACATTTCGCTTAACACTCCTCCATGAAATGGCTCCACCTCCTAAAGTAAACACATAGCCGATGTAGACTTCATCGTTATCCCTATTCGATTGGAAATCAATCCAGTATAACCCAGGAGGCAGATCATCTGTGGTAAACTAGCATATAATCTAGTCCTTCTCGTGTACTTTAATATATGCTTTACGCCATTCAATGTCCTTGTCCGGGGTTACCTCGATATCTCACGACCACGCCCACAAAACGGATATCAGGTCTCTCTCATACAAGATCGTTGCATACATTAGGCTTCCCTAAGCATAAGGACCGCTTTCATGTCCTCTATCTCTTTTGATGTCTTTGAGACATCTCTTTAGATAAAGCTACTCCATGTCTAAAAGGTAAGAAACCTTTCTTGGAATCCTGCATGCGAGCAAGGATTGTATCTATATATGAAGTTGGGATAGACACAACATTCTTTTCTTACGATCCCTTATAACTTTGATCCCAAGAATGTGCACATTCTCCTAAGTCCTTCATATCAAATTGTTTGGACAACCATACCCTTCGATCGATAATACCTTGACATTGTTGCCAATTAACAAATATCATCTACGTATAGTACAAGAAATACCACCACGTTTCCATTACACTTTATATACACAAGACTCATCCGGACTTTGAATAAATCCATATGACTGGATTACTTCATTAAACCGGATGTTCCAAGACTGAAGTTGCTTCATCCATAAATGGACCGATTGAGCTTGGTACTTTGCCTTTTCAATGAACCCTTCGGTTGCTTCATATAGATGTTCTCTTCAAGACTTCCATTAAGGAAAGTCGTCTTGACATCCATTTGCCAAATCTCATAATCCATATGAGCGGAATGGATAAGAGTATCCGGATAGACTTAAGCATGGCTACCGGTGAAAAGTTTCCTCATAATCGATTCTCTTTTTGAGTGTACCTTTTGCAACAAGCCTAGCTTTGAAGGTTTCTACCTCCCTCTTTTCCTTTTGTAGATCCACTTGCATCCAATGCTTTTACACCATCGGGTGGTTCTACAAGCTCCCTGACCTTATTAGAGTACATAGACTCTATTTCGAATTCATCGCCTTTTGCCAAGACTTTGCATCGTATCTTGGAGTGCTTCGACGGGGATCGGGTTCATGTTTACCCGGATCAAGTCCAAGACTCCCAAAACATGAATCTCTAGTTGCCTCACAACCCTCCCACTACGACGAGGCACTATGGTTGTGTATCATGTGTGACACGTGTTGCGCCTCTTGTGGTACTTCATCTTGTCTTGTTGGGAAGTAGACGTGTCTTCTCTAAGTTCTTCTAAAACAATTTTACTATCGCTTGTGATCCATTATATAGTCTTCAAAACCGGCATTGGTGCTAACAATGACCTTCGGGTCTTTAGGACTATAAAATAAACCTCCTTTCGTTCCTTCGGGATATCCCACAAACACGCGAACTTGACGAGATTCTAACTTATCAAGATCTCGTTTCAAGACATGTGCTGGACTACCCAAACCGAATATGTCTTAGACTGGGTTTTCGCCCATTCCACAATTCTATGGGAGTAGAAGAAACTGATTTAGAAGGTACTAAGTTCGAGCATATCTGCTTTCAGAGCATATCCCCAAATCGAATTTGGTATTTCGAATAACTCATCATTGATCTAACCATCTCCATAAGAGTCATATTCCTTCGCTCGCTACACCATCATTTGGGGTGTTCAGTGCAACAATTGGGATTGAATCCCGGCCTCTGATAAGTAATTCCTAAACTCTCCTAAGAGGTATTCGCCACCACGATCAGATCGTAGTGTCTTGATACTTTTACCTAATCGTTTTTCCACATCAGCCTTGTATTCTTTGAACTTATCAAAGCACTCGGACTTGCGGCGCATTAGGTAAATATATCCATATCTTGAATAATCATCTATAAAAGAGACAAAATATTCAAAACCTCCTCTTACCTGGACAGACATAGGACCACACAAATCAGAGTGAACCAATTCTAACACTTCTTTGGCTCTATACCCCTTGGCCTTAAAAGGCCTCTTGGTCATTTTACCTTCCAAGCAAGATTCACAAGTTGAAAAATTTTCCAACTCTAATGAACTTAAAAGTCCATCGGCTATAAGCCTCTGAATCCTACTTAAGTTAATATGACCAAGCCTTAGATGCCAAAGATATGCTTGGTTCATTTCTGAAGGTTCTTTTCTCTTATTAGAATTAGAAGATGAATTATAAATTTCCATGTTTTGCTTTGTGGAAGAATTTGGATTTAAAATATACAAATTGCCAACTAATGCAAGATAATCACTTTATTTCTTTTAATAACTACATCGTTCGAAAGAAACAGAATATCCATCTAAAAACAGTTTAGAAACCGAAATTAAATTCTTTCTAAAGCGGGTACATAAAGACAATTTCTTAAACCAAATTTCTATTTCTACTAAAAAATAAGTAGATGTCTCCCACTGCACGATGCCACCTTAGTAGCATTGCCCATGTAGACTGTAATCTCCCCTTCAGATAGTCGTCGGGTTTCCTGGAACCCCTGCAAGGAATTGAAGATCAATGGCTCCCGTATTCACACACCAGTCTTGGTAGATAACACCGCTAAACATGTTTCAACAACTAGAGCATGAGATATACCTTTGTTTTGGTTCTTACGAGACAGTCCGCCTTCCAACTGCTTGCAGATGAAGCACTTGCCCTTCTGCTTCTTCACTCCAGCTTTCAAATCCTCTGAGATTTATTCACTTTCTTTACGAACCACTTGTTTCTTCTTCTTCTTTCCTTTCGGTTTAGAAGTAGAACCATTTTCATAGTGAATTTGAGCATTGTGACGAAATAACCCTTCTGCAGCTTGAAGTTCCGTCAAGAGTTCCCTAATGAATCCTTTTATTCATATTATAGTTCAGTGAACTGCTCAAAACTAGGTAGCGCTTGGAGAATCATATCGATCCGGGTTTCCCATCAATTTCTCCTCCAAGGATCAGATCTCGTTCGTATAAGCCATCATGTTTAGGATATGATCCCTTACGGGTACCCTCCTGCATGGTGGTCATTATCTTTCTCATAGCTTCTTGTCTAGAAGCTCTATCCCGATGACCAAAGAGTTCCTTAAGATTGTTCATAATATCATAAGTCGTTGGTAAATCTTATGCCGATGTTGCAATACATTTGACATTGAAACCAAAATGTAACACCGCGCCATCTCATCCGCCTTTACCCATCTCTTATGATATTCAATCTCCTCTTGGTAGATTCACCAGTGGGTGCATCAGAAGGTTCAATCAAGACAAATTTATAGCTTTCAGCAATGAACAATATCCGTGTTTCTTTTCCAATCTATGTAATTTGGTCCGATAAGTCTATTTTGTTGAAGTATGATGGACAGGGTTTGAAAGTCATCCTAAGAATCACAAATAACTTTTGGTCAGAACTCTAAATTTAGAATAATATTGATTCCTCAAACAATACTATTTTAAATTAACTAACACCTCATAACACCGTGAATTTTGTATGCCACGTTAGTGTGGACGTATACAATTTCAACATTTGTAAAAGGAGGGTTTTAACCCATTAATTTTATTATCTTGTCAACCTAACTTTTTGACAAATAAAATTAATAGTTGGTATTATTTGGTCACACAAATAATAACAGTGACTCCGTTGGGGAGGATACTATTAGATGTATCTAAGTGTACACCATTACTTGACACTAAGTCCATTAATAAGATTATGCCCCTTCCGTTGGGGAAGATCACACGCTCTTAATTAACTTCCTATAGTCATCCAAAAATGGAAGTCTGTTCTAGTGATCCGCAAACAAGCTCATCCGTTATGGAGGAAGGCACTCAGAGCCAACGCGCAAGCTTGTTTGCATCACTTACAAACCAGTAATGGAGACCATGGGATTTACTTAAAAATCCCTCTCCCACTTAGTTATTTATAAATGAGGAATTTTAACTATGCTAGCCTACTAAACTTGTAAACTAACATGCACACACAATATAAAAGCAATAAATAGAAAATCTAATTTTCAACTATTATGGCTTTTATCTTTAATTGTCTTCCGTGTGTTGTCATCCGAAGCTGCTGCCATATTTGGCCACCGCCACCGGGTCTAACTGTCGCATCCATCTTGCTCCTAGTTCCGCTGCGCCTCTGGTCCTTAGAAGGTTCCACGCTTTGCAAGATTTGATCCGCGACATAAATAGAATTTTACATTTTTGATCCTATATTCCATAAAAGGAATGTACATGTATCTAGATCAAAAATAAAATCCTAATAAAACTAAATACAGCTCCTGCTGTATTTTAATACAATCATGCACACACATATAAATGCCCTTGACATGTCCAAGGGTCCAATCACACACATAATAACTAAAAGCCATAATAGTTGGATCCTGCATCCATAGAGTTAGCACATCCTACTATTAACCTGCCTGAATTATGTATGACATGTGCATAATTAAACTAAATACCAAATACACAGAGGCAAAACCCTAGCTCTGATACCAATTGTTGGTTGCTACTCGGAAAACCTATAGGTTCCACTGTACAAAAATTTTGTACAAAGGTCTGAACCTTTTCCTAGCTACCATGTGTTCTTTTAAATTAAATTTTGGATTGCCTGCGGAACTTAACACGTTTGATCCAAAACTTAATCTATTTGTTCTTTTAGGTTTTGACTTGGATCTCTTGCGGAACTTAACACGTTCGACCCAAGTCTCCTTAAGTTATTAATTCCATTAAATATTAATTTCCATAAAAGGTTCCCAGTATTGACGTGGCGAGGCACATGACCTTCTTGGATATGGAGCAACCACCACCGACTAGACAAAACCTTTAATAGAAAGCTAATATTTAATTTCCTAAAATAACTTTAGGTTAACCAAAAGGAACAATCAAATCACAAGGAAAAGAAAGAAACAAAAGAACACAACTTCGAAAAACATATTCGAAATTCTAGAACGTAAGCCTCTTGTATTTGGTATTATTTCCATAAATAACTAGCATGATGCGGAAAAGGAAAAACTACTAGTTATACCTTCTAGAAAGACCTCTTGATCTTCTACCGTATTCCTCTTCTAACCTCGAACGTTGTGTGGGCAACGATCTTCCGAGACGAGAAACCACCAATCACCTTCTTCTCCTCCTAGCTAGGTTCGGCCAACAAAGAGGAAGCTTCACCAAGGAAGAAAATCAAAACACTAACCAAGCTTCAAGAGATGCTAGCTTTTTCTCCTTCTTCTTCTTCTTCTCCGAGTAGTATCCGGCCACCACAAGAGCTCCAAGGGAGAGGGAGAGGTTCGGCCACCACAAGAAGAAGAGAGGGAAAGGGTGTTGGCCGGCCACACCAAAGAATAAGAGAGGAAGAGAAATAATAAGGGTTATCCCATGAAGGCACCCTCACCCCTTCTTTTATATTCCTTGGCCTAGGCAAATTAGGAAATTTAATTACAATAAAATTTCCTCAATTTCCTTGACATGATTTAATTTAGAAAAATAAAATAAAATTTCCCAAATTAAAACCAATGGCCGGCCACATCATTGGAGAACAAATTGGACAAGTTTTAATCAACAATTAAAACTTCCTAATTTGTTTCCGGAAATTTTAAAAAATAAAATTTCTCTTTAAAATCTCTTCATGGTTGATAAAAGGAAATTTCTATAATTTTAATTTTATCAACATGTGAATAATTTTTAAAGAGAAAATAAAACATCTCTCCAATCTACAAATAAGGAAAGAGATCTAATCTCTTTCTTTAATCTTTTGTAGATCTTTTACAAGAGAGATATTTTAATTTTAATTCTCTTTAAATTATATCTTCCACATAATAATAAAAATTAAAATTAAATTTTTTTTTAATTTAATTTGGCCGGCCCTACTAGCTTGGGTTCAAGCTAGGGCCGGCCACCCAATTTTATACCTAGGCCGGCCCTAGCTTGTTCCCAAGCTAGCTTGGCCGGCCCCTATTGGGTGGGTATAGAAGGTGGGTATAGGTGGGTATAGAACTCTATAAATAAGAGGCTACGATAGGGACCGAGAGGAGGAATTGGTTTTGGTCTCCCGATAAAATTCCCGTGTTCGCCCCGAACACAACTTAATTTTATCAATGATAATTCATTCCACTAGAGAACTATCATTGAACTACCGCACCAATCCCAAATTACATTTTTGGGCTCCTTCTTATTATGAGTGTGTTAGTCTCCCTGTTTAAGATATCGAATGTCCACTAATTAAGTGAGTTATCGACAACTCATTTAATTAATGTCTAAGTCCAAGAGTAGTACCACTCGACCTTATCGTCATGTCGGACTAAGTCCACCTGCAGGGTTTAACATGACAATCCTTATGAGCTCCTCTTGGGGACATTATCAACCTAGTATCTCTAGGACACGGTTTCCTTCTATAATCAACAACACACACTATAAGTGATATCATTTCCCAATTTATCGGGCTTATTGATTCATCGAACTAAATCTCACCCATTGATAAATTAAAGAAATAAATATCAAATATATGTGCTTGTTATTATATTAGGATTAAGAGCACACACTTCCATAATAACCGAGGTCTTTGTTCCTTTATAAAACGACCTCAAATGGTCCTACTCAATACACTCTGAGTGTACTAGTGTAATTATATAGTCAAGATAAACTAATACCTAATTACACTACGACCTTCTAATGGTTTGTTCCTTTCCATTCTGGTCATGAGCTACTGTTTATAATTTATAAGGTACTGATAACATCATCTTCTGTATGTGACACCACATACTATGTTATCTACAATATAAATTAAATGAACAACTACAAACAAATGTAGATAATTAGACCAAATGTGATTCTTTATTCATAATGAATGTTTACAAAGCTTAGGCTTTCAGTATACACTCCAACAACAGGGACGTACCCTGGCCCCAGGGGGCGCCCTCGGATGGATGGGTGAACTAATCGGGGTGCTGATCGGGTCGTCGTGGCCCTGAAGAGTAGATAAAGGTCCACCAGATGAGTAGCTGGCTCTAGCGGCTCGAAGCCGGGCGCGATATGGATCCGCAAGGCGACGGACGGTTAGACTACAACCTCGGCTCACAGGCCGGCATGCAACAGCGACACGAAGGCTGAACACTCCATTGGCTCGCAGGTCGGGATACAATAGCGACACGCAGGCCTAACACACTCTCGGCTCACAGGCCGGAATAAAGGTATAGTACGATACCTGAGCCCTCAGAAGGCGACTGCTCGGAGGGTTACGATGCTGCCCGGAGGTGTTGGCGGATGCGGCGGTGGCTACCAGAGATGACGGCGCGGGACGCCGAAGGCGCTGGTTACCTCTAAGGGCGGCTGCGGCCGCTATAGGCGGCAGTAGCAGCTGCTGGGCCTGACGATGGTGACTGCTGGACTCAACGGTGATCGCTGGACTCGGCGGTAGTGAGGGGTGCCGACAGACGCTGGGGACATCGGCAGCAGCGGGAGACGGCGTTGGCCGCCGGGGGCGTTGGCCGCCGGAGGTGGCTGAGGCAATGGCTGCCAGAGGTGGCGGTGCTACATAACGGCTAGAGGCATCGTCGGCGGCTGGAGGTGCCATCGGCGACCGCTAGAGATGTGGAAGGGCGCTAACCAGCAGAAGCTCGCTTGCGGCAGAGGCTCACTGCCGACTTGGCTCGCTGGTAACGGAGGCTCGCGGGCGACAGAGGTCCGCTGTCGGCGAAGGAGGTGTTGGCGGCTGTTCGCGACTACTAGAGGCGGAGACTCGCCGGCGGCAGCGCCTGCTGAAGGCTGCCACGGCGCCTGTCGGAGGCGGCAGCGCTCCCCATCGGTGGCGTCTGCTGGAACCGGCGTCCGCGGGAGGTAGGGGCGGTGGCGCTCGCTGGCTTCGACGCCCACCGAAAGCGAAGGCGGAGGTGCCCGCTAAAGGCGGTCGCGCTGGAAGCGATGAGGCCGAGACGGAGAGAGGTGGCTGCTCACTACGGTGTGGCTAGTGTCGGCACGGAGAAGAGGAAATGACGATGCGCACCTGGCGGCGATCATCGAAGCAAGGGAAGGAGGGTGACGGCGGATCCAACCTCTACCCGTCTGATCCTCTTGGCATCCCCCTTAAAACACGAACCGCATCCCTCTCCCAACCCTAACCTTCACATGCCAAAAGACCAAAATACCCTCTCTTCCCTCCCTAATTTCATTTGAGTCATCCCCATATATCCGCATCATAAGCCTCTCCTTCAAGTCTAGTCGAAGGAGGCACAAGTCCGACTGACTAAACCAAACCCAAAACAGAAATCACTACCGAACGTGAAATCGAGTGGCTGTGGCGATGCTGAGCAAGGTACGAGATGGCCCAAGTCGACAACCAGACCGATGCCGAGCCAGCGGCAAAACATTAAGTGAGCAGCATGTAAAATGATAGTCGATCGCGCGACACATGGGGTGCCGAGTAGACTGAGCGAACGAGCGGTGCCGAGCACACGACCGCGAAGATGGAAACCAGACGATCGGAAGGATGCCGCTCGGGTGGATAGACGCCAAGCGGACGAGCAATGTCGAGCGTGCGACCACGAAAGGGCCGACCGGACGATCGGCAGGATGTCGAGCGAAGCAAGCACGTGGCTAAGTGGACCGTCGAGCGAAGGATCAGGTGGCCACCACAGTGTCTACCAAATTGACGAGCAATAGTGTCGAGCGGCTGCTAGACAACCTCTCGGCTGAACGCTCGATGAGCGCCTAAGTGAATACCGAGCAAGATAATGCTGCCCGGGAGGGAATGAAAAGTACGAAGTTGGCGTCCCGAGTGGATGCAAGGCTCATGCAGCCGAAGGGCCTGGAGCCCGCTGGATACCCCGGTCGACGAACAATGAAGATACCTTAGTCCGAGACCATTGGCGATAACTTGATAAACTGGTTCGTGATCAGTGGAGACTGCTCGACCCTGAATGAGGAGAGATAAGATATACGACAAGCCGGTCCGCGACCTACGATGACCTCTTGACCCTGAACGGGGGAGATGAAATATCTGGCTAGGCTGGTCCGAGACCAGTGACGATCGCTCGACCACGATTCGGGGGAGATAAGAGATATGATAAGCTCGACCCCACACGGGGGAGATAGATGCTCTGATAGGCTGCTCGACCCCGAACGGGGAAGATAAAATGTTTGATGCTCGTGAATACTGCTCGACCCCGAACGAGGGGGATAAAATATCTGATGTGCTTATAAGCTGGTCTGAGACCAGTGAAGACCCTCGACCCCGAACGGGGGAGATAGAAGATCCGATAAGCTGGTTCGAGACCAATGAAGACACTCGACCCCGAACGGGGGAGATATAAGAGACGATAAGCTAGTTCGAGACCAGTGAAAACATTCGACCCCAAACGGAGGAGATAGAAGATCCAATAAGCTGGTCGTAGACCAGTGACGACCGCTCGACTCCGAACGGGGGAGATAGAAGAGCCGATAAGCTGGTTCGAGACCAGTGAAGACACTCAACCCCGAACAGGGGAGATAGAAGATCTGATAAGCTGGTTCGAGACCAGTGAAGACACTCGACCCCGAACGGGGGAGATAGAAGATCCGATAAGCTGGTCCGAGACTAGTGACGACCGCTCGACCTCGAACAGGGGAGATATAAGAGCCGATAAGCTGGTTCAAGACCAGTGAAGACACTCGACTCCGAACGGGGGAGATAGAAGATCCGATAAGCTGGTCCGAGACCAGTGACGACCGCTCGACCCCGAACGGGGGAGATAGAAGAGCCGATAAGTTGGTTCGAGACCAGTGAAGACACTCGACCCCGAACGGGGGAGATAGAAGATACGATAAGCTGGTCTGAGATCAGTGAAGACGCTCTACCCCGAACAGGGGAGATAGAATATTTGATAAGCCGGTCACTCAACCCCGAACGGGGGAGATACACGCTCTGATAAGCTCGACCCCGAACGGGGGAGAAAGGACATCCGATGAATTGGTCCATGAAGTGGTCTTCAAGCCGGGGTTTTTATAGTCGCCGGTTCAACTCTAGAGTTTAACATCGCCGCTCGACGGTCTTCAGGCCGGGGGATTTATAGTCGTCGGTTCGACTCTAGAGTTTAACGTCGCCACTCGACGATCTTCAAGCCGGGGTTCTTATAGTCGCCGGTTCGACTCTAGAGTTTAACGTCGCCGCTCGACGGTCTTCAGGCCGGGGGGTTTATAATCGCCAGTTCGACTCTAGAGTTTAACGTCGCCACTCGAAAGTCTTTTGGCATAACTGAAACCTGGCCGATCGGCACGGGGTCTTCAACATCGAGCCGGTGGCACGGATAATATACACTCCCGGCCGATCGGCTAGGGGGCCTTTGGCATCGACCCGGTGGCTCGGATATGGTGGAAACCCGACCGATCGGCACGGGAGTCCTCGCTCGAGAAACTATGATAAATTCTATGACCACAAGAGAATATAGCTGAAAAACTAACCTGCCGACCGACGCTGGGGACGTGGCGCTCTCGTTGACGGCGTACGATCCTCCGACTGGTGTGAGCCTCCGGTGGAAACCTGCAAGCACAAAATCGGGCCGGGAAGGGGTTCCCGGCGACGGCCCTCCGACGCTCAAGTCAGGCAACGGCGAGATAAAGTAGAAGAAGAGTAATGATACTGTAGCTACAGTGAAGGATCGCGCGTATCTTCGTCGAAGTCTGGGGGTCCTTATATAGGATCCCGGGGGGTGCGTGTACGCTTCCCGAGGCATGCATGCTCCTCAAAGCATACCTCATAATGGTCGTGTCAGGAAAGTGTGCTTGACGCCATACCGCAACCATCCAAGCATATCTCTGATATGACAGTGGAAGCTTCCACCGTACGATTCTCTACCTAGTCTGTCCGCCGACCATGCCGTTGGTCGGCGGCGCTTGTCTCAAGAAGGATATCTCCAGTTGTCCCCTTTGTTCTCCTCTTGCCCGTTACTAGACCGAGCGGGAGAGCCACTCGGTTGTATGATTGGACGGGCACACGCCCTTAGTTGTTTGGTAGCTTAGCTGAGCGAACATGTCGCTTGGCTCGTCGGTTCTTTTACACGAGAACCCCTAAACATCGGAAGCCCAATGTGCAATCAGGCTGTCTTTGCGTTGGCCTGGGCGCTATCACGGCCGATCGGCGAGGTGACACGCCTGCTCGGCATGACCCTTGGGCTGACCATCTTGACTTTGACTTCCGCGTGTCATTGACCACTGTACGGCCGGGCTCCCTCCTTTACCACCGGATCACGTGCCTTCCCCTCAAGTCTAGTCGAAGGAGGCTGAAAGTCTGACTGACTGGACTACCAGTTGGGTGGTGTAGCAGCTGGTCAGCTTCTGAGGCGAATGCTTCGCCGCTCGGGCACTCCAAGGGGTCAGACAACCGCTCGGTGGCCTACCTGCTAGGCCTTGGAAAGTTTTGCTCGCCGTTGATTATCATGCCGGTCCGAGGGCGATTAATGCTGACGTCTTCAGAATCTCCTCAGGATTCATGCAAATCCCTGCTATTGAGGCCGAGCACGCGCTCACGCCTGCGTAATGGCGTTCATTAAATGTCGCCCCCTAACTTGTTGCCACGTGGTGCCACCGCGCCGTCATCGTACGGCGAGGGTGTCAACTCCGATGGGACAAGCGACGTTTTGAATTCAACGGTCGGATGTTAACTTCGATCCCTGTGACCTGAATTGGACGGCTGAGGTTGACCGAACCCTATGGTTATAAAGCATCGACACCAAACTCTTCTCCATCGTTATATCGTTATTGCCCCCGCGTGCTTCCTCGATTCCCTTGGCCTCCAGCGTTCTGGCGATCTTCTACCTCCCTTCTGGGTTTCCTTTTGTAAGCTCCCTGATCCTCTCTTGTTTTCGCGTTTGCTTCTCTCTGCTTTCCTCGGTGTTGCCTTTATCATCGTTCTTTCCGTCAATCTTTTCGGCGAACCCTCTACATTTTCATTTTCCGACCATGGCCAGTTCTTCCGCCCCTTCTCCTGGCCTCTGGTATCACGCCATGGAGAGTTGGTTCGACTCGGGTGATGCCTTCAAACTGATCAACGCATATGACATCCCTGCTGACCACAAACTCACCTTGGCCGAGCCATTCGACCGACCTCATGACCTACCGGCCGATACTGTTACCTTCTTCCGTGACCAATTCGTAGGTGACCTTAGGTTTCCCATCCACCCGTTTATCATAGAAGTGTGCAACTACTTTCGCATTCCGCTCGGACAACTCGTGCCCAACTCCTTCAGGCTGCTGTGCAGCGTAGTTGTGCTCTTCCGAGTACACAATATCCCCCTTAGGCCTTAGATTTTTCATTATTTTTACTATCCCAAGCAGTCCGAGCTGGGCACCTTCTTGTTTCAAGTTTGGATTGGCTTGGTTTTCTTTGATAAAATGTCTACCTCGAACAAGCATTGGAAGGACCATTTCTTCTTTTTGAGTTTTCCCGAGCCATCACCCTTCCGAACCCAATGGCAAACTTCACTACCGCCTCCTCCCGACCTGAAGAGGTATAGGACTGAGTTCGCTTTCCTACACGCGGCTAGCCTGCTAGCCGGGCAGAAGCTGGACATCCATAAGCTGCTGCCCGAAGGGATGATGTATCTATTCGGCTTAAGCCCGATCCGAACGCCGCTTCTGAATGGCCCGGGTAAGAAATAACTTTCCCTCCTCTTCCTTGAGTCTAACTGATTTCTTTTATTTTTCTTGCAGCCGAGACTATGATGAAATCAGTGGTGTTCGGCATGCTGAAACACAAGGCTGCCAAGATAGAGGCGGTTGCCGCGCAGGAGGCGGAGAGGCTTGGCATCGCCCCAGTCGGCTCTCATAAAGGAGAGAGCGAAGAGGTGCAGCCGACGGGCGATGCGTCTGCAGCTCAGACCGCCACTATTGAGGCACCAGGAGAGACCGATCCTTCGAGTGCTCAACCGGCCACTCAGCCCAAGGAAGTCGGGTCTTCAGGTGACGAACTTCCATTGATTGGACGCAAAAGACGCCGAACGGGCACACCCACCCGCTCGGCCACCTCATCCGTACATGTGTCCGAGCAGATGGACGATCCCCCTCCAATGGCTCTAGCGACTGTGGAAGCGCTATCTTCCGACCAGACCCTGTCTCAAGGCGATTGGCCTTCCGATCCCCTCGCGGCTCAGCCCCTCAGCTCACTTCCTCCTACTCCGCGGGTGAGTCGACGATCTCTTATTCTCTCCGAGCCGATCGACCAATCCTCTCCTCCTACAGCGTCTGCTCAGTCTGCACCGGGCGGGCGCAGGACGATCAAGGCCATACTCCACCTACCTATGGAGGAATACGTGTAGGCGACCGACCGACCAATGAACCCCGAGCACCAAATAACCATCCGGGGACCGCTGGCGAAGGTCTGGGAGGATGCCCGGGCGCGTATCGCCCTGATGCCTGCGGGGTTGCTCAGCAACAACCATCTACAACAAGCTACCGGGGTAACCTTGACCGCAACCTTCCTTTTTTCATCTCCATTCGGTAATGACCTTTTCCCTTCTGACCTAGTTGCAATACTGGGTGGAAAGCGTAGCGGTATGCGAACGCCTAGCGTCTTTGGAGGAAAAGTTCAAAAAACTCAAAGTTTCTGATCGGGCCCCTCCTCAGGGCCCCTCTTACGTCGAGCTGAAGGCCGACTTGGACAAGACCAACAAACTGCTAGAGGCCGAGCGGCACAAATCCTCAGGCTTGCAAACTATGGTGGACCGACTCAAGACCCAAGTCAAAACATACGACAAGAAGATCACTTTGGCCACCAACAGGAAGAATCAAGCCATCACCGACCTGGAGGCGAAGAATGTCGAGGCTCGATGGCTCGAGCTGAAGGTCAAGGAGCTGATTGATCTTCTTACCGCTGAGAAGGTTGGTCGCTCGGCGGAGGCGATTGCTCTCCAGGGCGATTTGAAGACCTTCAAGGATGCACTTGAGGCCTCCCGAGCCACCCTCCAAGAATATCAAGAAGTCGAGCCGAGCTGAGCCAGTTTGCTGTCATGCAGTAGAACTACATCCGCTTAGAGAAATTTGTTGAGAAAGCCTGCGCTCGGCTCGTCCATGCGTTCGAGCTCGCCATCACCACCACGGCTGATTATCTGAAGACAAAGGGTCGTCTTCCAGAGGATTTCACTATTCCTGTCTGTGATCATGCTGATCTTCTAACCACGATTCCGGATGAGCTTTTCAATTATCTAGAGTGAAGTCGTGGCTGTGTACTGGCCGTTCGGTCTTTTTCATTTTATGTATTCGTCGTTCGGCTTATTTTGCTTAATGAATTTTTGGCCTTTCACTGTTTGCTTTACGTGTTGTGTATATCCGAGCGAGTTGTCTGATTTGTGCGGGCCTTCACCCCTTACCCTTTGAGCTACCGCTTGGCAGTCGAATACCAGACCATCACTCTTTCGTAATTCTCATTAGGTTTACGCGGTGACAAGGCTGAACTTTATGACCAGGGGACGGTCTTCGGGTCAGGGGGTTTATAGTCGCCGGTTCGACTCTAGAGTTTAACGTCGCCGCTCGACGGTCTTTCAAGCAGGATATTTATGGTCGCCGCTCCGACCCTAGAGTTTAACGTCGCCGCTCGACGGTCTTCCGAGCGGGATATTTATGGTCGCCGCTTCGACCCTAGAGTTTAACGTCGTCGCTCGACGGTCTTCAGGTCGGGGGGTTTATAGTCGCCGGTTCTACTCTAGAGTTTAACATTGCCGTTTGACGGTCTTCAAGCCGGGGGGCTTATAATAGCCAGTTCGACTCTAGAGTTTAACGTCGCCACTCGACGGTCTTCAGGCCGGGGGGTTTATAGTCGCCGGTTCGACTCTAGAGTTTAACGTCGTCGCTCGACGGTCTTCAAGCCGGGATTTTTATAGTCACCGGTTCGACTCTAGAGTTTAACGTCGCCGCTCGACGGTCTTCAGGCCGGGGGGTTTATAGTTGTCGGTTCGACTCTAGAGTTTAACGTCGCCGCTTGACGGTCTTCAAGCCGGGGTTTTTATAGTCGCCGGTTCGACTCTAGAGTTTAACGTTGCCGCTCGACAGTCTTCAAGCCGGGATTTTTATAGTTGCCGGTTCGACTCTAGAGTTTAACGTCGCCGCTTGACGGTCTTCTGGCATAACTCAAACCCGGCCGATCGACACGGGGTCTTCAACATCGAGCCGGTGGCTCGGATAATATACACGCTCAGTCGATCGGCTCGGGGGCCTTTGGCATCAAGACTGTGGCTCAGATATGGTGGAAACCCGGTCGATCGGCACGGGAGTCCTCGCTCGAGAAACTATGATAAATTCTATGACCACAAGAGAATATAGCTGAAAAACTAACCTGCCGACCAGTGGAGGATCTGACTCAATTTCTCGACTCCCGAATACCCGTGGAGTGAGGAGGGACGATATACTCATCGAAACCCATCAAGGCCATGCGGATAGCGGAACTTTCTGGGTCGTCCGTGTTCACGTTCCAGACCAGGTGTGTTCCCACAGACGGCGCCAATTTAATCATGTCGGGAAGCTGAGAAGACGAACCTGCCAGAATGACGTGTCTAGAATGTTGACCGCATCTCCATGACTCGGATGGTGAGCTGTCTCCTGTGTTGACCAAGTTGCCCGGAATCCTCTGGACAACAGCACCTGTAGCCATTGACCGGGTCGTCCCGATCTCTGGCACTCGATGCTAAAGTTGGATCCCAATAATGCATTAGCAGTCGAATAAATGAATAGTAGAATAATGACGTAAATGAGATATGAATACAGGGACGTACCCCGACCCCGGGGGGGCGCCCTCGGATGGATGGGTGAACTAATCGCGATGCTGATCGGGTCGTCGTGGCCCTGAAGAGTAGATAAAGGTCCACCACGCTCTGGCGGCTCGAAGCCGGGCGCAATATGGATCCGCAAGGTGACGGATAGTCCGACTACAACCTCGGCTCGCAGGCCGGCATGCAACAGCGGCACGAAGGCCGAACACTCCATCGACTCGTAGGTCGGGATACAATAGTGGCACGCAGGCCAACACACTCTTGGCTCGCAGGCCGGAATAAAGGCATAGTACGATACCTGAGGCCTCAGAAGGCGACTGCTCGGAGGGTTACGATGCTGCCTGGAGGTGTTGGCGGCTGCGGCGGTCGCTACCAGAGATGACGGCGCGGGACGCCGGAGGCGCTGGTTACCGCTATAGGCGGCAGCGGCGACTGCTGGGCCCGACGATGGTGACTACTGGACTCAACGGTGATCGCTGGACTTGGCGGTAGTGAGGGGTGCCGACGGACGCTGGGGACATCAGCAGCAGCGGGAGACGGTGTTGGCCACCGGGGGTGTTGGCTGCCGGAGGTGGCTGAGGCAATGGCTGCCAGAGGTGGCGGTGCTACACAACGGCTAGAGGCATCGTCGGCGGCTGGAGGTGCTATCGGCGACCGCTAGAGATGTGGAAGGGCGCTAACCAGCAGAAGCTCGCTCGCGGCAGTGGCTCACTGCCGACTGGGCTCACTAGTAACGGAGGCTCGCGGGCGACAGAGGTCTGTTGTCGGCGGAGGAGGTGTTGGCGGCTGTCCGCGACTACTAGAGGCGGAGACCCGCCGGCGGCAGCGCCTGCTGAAGGCTGCCATGGCGCCTGCCGGAGGCGGCAGTGCTCCCCATCGGTGGCGTCTACTGGAACCGGCGTCCGCAGGAGGTAGGGGCGGTGGCGCCCGCTGGCTTCGACGCCCACCGAAAGCGAAGGCAGAGGTGCCCGCTAAAGGTGGCCGCGCTGGAAGCGACGAGGCCGAGACGAAGAGAGGTGGCTGCTCACTACGGTGTGGCTAGTGCCAGCACGGAGAAGAGGAAATGACGATGCGCACCTGGCGGCGATCATCAGAGCAAGGGAAGGAGGGTGACGGCGGATCCAACCTCTACCCGTCTGTTCCTCTTGGCAGCCCCCTTAAAACACGAACTGCATCCCTCTCCCAACCCTAACCTTCACATGCCAAAAGACCAAAATACCCTCTCTTCCCTCCCTAATTTCATTTGAGCCATCCCCATATATCCGCATCAGTATTCATCTCTTTTCACGACAAAATGGGTCAACTCATCAAGTATATTCCTCCAATACTCTCATCTTCTCATTTGCTTCATTAATTTTTTTTTTTTTGCCTATTTAATTCACTTTAATTGTTCTTCTTGATTTCATCTTAATTCTTGATGATAAAATCTTTTTGATTCATGTATGTTATGTTTTATAATGGTGGAGAAGTGGAAAATAAGCAAGCTTATGCTAGTGAAATGTTGTGAGTGACATTGAGTGAGCTCCACTTATATGCATGCTTGAGTGTTAGAGTTAGAATAGGTAAATATCTTGTGAGATTATAACTTGCTTAATTTTTCAATTGGATTGAAACTACCATACCTACTGATTATTGTTGGATTGTATTCATGATTGTTTGTGATATTTAGATGACCTTAGTTAATTACCTTTTACCATCTTCTAGGTATTGCTAGAGGATTATTGTGGAGATGATTTTTAGGTTTTTTTTCTTGACTTGAACGGGACGTCCAAGAGTAAGTGTGGGGGATTTGATAACCGTGATTTTGCTACAATCTTTGGTTCATAATGCATGTTTTTAATGATCTTCTCATAGATTGAACTTATATTTACATCATATTTCATTAATTGCATTTAATCATGGACTTAATTGCAAATTAGCTTATAATCATGGTATTAGATGCTAATATTTGATATATTCTTGGTAGGCATCAAAAGGGTCATAGACTCGATCAGATCAGACCACATTTGGGCTCAAATCTAGGGCTAAACAAGATGATCAAGCCTTGAAGCAATATGGATAGTTCATTTAAGATCGAAGTAAATCTGAGCCATCCGTGAAGATCCGGTCCATCCAACTTAATGAAGAGTAGATCACCATTGAATCATATTTAAAGCAACTTTACACCGTTGATCAAGATTAGCACCATTGGATCATATTTAAAGCAACTTTACACCGTTGATCAAGATCGAAGCATTTTGGATCGTTGGATCATATTGGGAGAGGTTTAAAACCTGAGAAGCTATAGTGACTTGTGAGCTCGGGCGTTTTTGCGATTTCTGCACCGTTCATCCGTCTTCTTCTTCAGCGACGCCCGAAGCTTCCATTCCGCACTCCAGATCCAAGATCAAATTCCATCGTCGACAAAGAGTCTTGAACAAGCCGGGAACCAATAATCAAGGAGCAAGGCATGATTTGAGGGTGTTCTCCGTTTCATGATCGTTACTTCGCGAAGTTCATCCTCGACAGATTTGAGAGTGTTCTCCATTCTGTTGAAGACGATCTTTGGATGCTGGTGAATTCGGGCATTGTGAGCTTGAAGAGGGTGTTCTCCACAAGCTATGAACAACGTTGGATGAGCTCGGAGTTCAGAACTTCACCGCCGATTGCTTGAAGGGTGTTCCCAATAGCAACTCTGTGTTACAGCAGAGCGAAGGAGTTTGAACTAGGGTTTGGTTGTGGAATGCTCTTATATTTTGTGTTACTTTTGAATCTTTCTACCTTTTGCTCAGATCTGATGATCTGATACTTATTTATGCAGTTTCCATTTTAGCCAAGAATCTTTGAATTTAGATTGTTGCTTTTCATTTGTTACTTGCTGTATCAGAAATCCTTGATCGTATTTTTAGCTCTTTGCAATTTGAATAAAATAAGCAATTGCAGTTAGATTGTTAATTCAAATAAATGTATCAGGTCGAGATCAAGTTTGAATTCCTTTGACAATCTATTTGATCTGTTGAAAGAAATCAAAGTTTTACTTTAATTCGAATTGAAGATACTATTATGTTGTTGAGCTAGCATGATTAGATACACATTGTTAGTTTAACTTTTGGACATTTTCTTTTAGCTAGATTAGGACTTAGGCACCTATTGATGTTAGAAAATCCAAAAATAACTTTAAATTTAGAATTTACACACATTTACTAGTTATCCTCAGAAAAATAAGACTTGGGACTCGTTACTACATCACTTATATTTAGTTTACTTTGGTTCCCTATCTTTATTAATTTGAAGCGCCTTGTGACAAGCAAAATGGCGACTACCAGGGACCCCAACATCAGATTTTCATATTTGGCCATGGCCCAGTGATGAGAATTACTGACGCCCCGCCACCTGGTACCATGGTTAAACAGATTGATCAATTGAACAAAGGATAAAGGATGACTTATGAATCTCCACCTAAGAATGATATACGATAAATGCTAAAGGAAAATGATCCATAATGTAATGATTGAAGGATACTCGTAATAATGTTGTGTGATATTCATAGTTTAATATTTTATGGTAAAATGCCTATATGCCTGGCTACTTGTATGTTTGACAATAAATTCCAGGTAAAGGTAGATTTAATTATGCATGCGACTGGTTAGGGAATTTTGCTGCTATGGTTTGGAGGTGTTGAGTTAAACTCACTAGGTTTGGTTTATGGCAGGTGAAGGAACGGACGACGTTGGAGGCTTAGACCCTTGACCAGACTGGGATGGACAGTACACTCCCGAGGACCTTTCGATTCCGCATAAAGAATAAATAAATAACATTTATGATTTAGACAGAATAAAGTAGTACTCAATTTAGATCCCCAGGATATTTGACTGGTTTATTAATTACAATCAGTTTTCTTACTTATTGAAATGTTATATGGTGCATGGAATGTAAACAAAAAAAAACTTAGGGTCATTTCACTAACTAGATCTTGGTCTTGAAGAGATATGATCTAATTACTAAATTACTTATTTTTATTATGCTAACTTCGTCTTGCAGAGTATACTATGTTTTGTTGGACTAATATATTTTGCAAGGCGAAAGGAGCACAAAATATTTCGGGTGAACAGTACCCGAGACACCTTCCATGCGAAGGAAGGTGCCTAGAGCAGTGCTATAGATGACACCCTCAATGAGATAACGCAGAAGACCTTGGCGATGATAAGAGCCATTTTTTGGGGGATAAGAGTTGGTATTGAAGGCACCTTCAGCGGTGTTGAAGACGTCTTTCATCCCCTTTAAAAGGGATATCCGACCAAGGCTTTACACAACTCTTCTACAAGCTTGTACGTGTTCATTGTCGTTCTGACTACTCTGACTTCATGCAGCTATTATGCTATGACACTATTATGCCCGACTGCTACTAAAAAGTCATCCAACGCCAAGCTTGATCCATTAAAACTACAAGTGTTGAGTAACGAAGTTTCCTTGTATACTTAATTACTATTTAAAGGAAAGTGTAGCTTGTTACACTTTTCCTTTTCTTTATATTATACTCGATCCCCTCTTCTAGTAGTTCTGGAAGAGATCTTTAGAGGATTACGCATCGATAGATCCGAGGGACCTATGTCTTGAAGTAGGAGTCGTCGAAGGCTCCGAATTAAGTAAAACTACTTGAGTTTTTGTGTTTTTTCATTTCTATTCTTTGTTTCGCTGGACACACTTTGTTTTTAATGGAAGAAAAAGAAAATTTTTCTAAAATCATGTGATCCCCCCCTTCTCACGTGCATAACTATCCAACACTTACAAGTAACCATCAATACATTTCAAAGTATTAGTTCATTAATATAACAAATTCATTAAAAGATAAATAATATATAGCCAAAAAACTTACACTCCATTATGGCAATTCGAAAAAGATTGACTTTTTCTTTCACATTTTAACTGGTTGTTGTACATTTTTTGAACTATCTTGCTCCTTCCTCTTTTCTTTGTAGTCTTGATAGTCTCACTTTTATTTTTTACCTCAGTCATTTTCAATGTCTTTAACTACATTGAAAATTTCTAACCCATTCAAAGGATCAAGTTTCCATTTTCTTTTTTTTATCATTAAACCATTTCTTTTTCTAACGATATGGATGATCAGGAGCAAGGAATCTCCTGTGGCTTAAATATGCAAACTTTCTACTATATTTAAGTCGCATGGAACATATGCCTTCACCAAATATCGGGCAACCAATTTACCTTTTGTGACACATCTAGATAGGTTTCCGTAAGCTAGAAAATTATTGATTGTCCACATCAAAATAGCCTTGAGATTGACCATTGACTTACTAAATGCATCATATACCCCCACACTTGTGTGCCACAACTCTTTTAATTCCTCCATAAGGGGTTTCAAGTATACATCTATATCATTTCTTGGTTGCTTTGGGCCTGGAATCAATAATGTCGGTATAATATTTTCCTTCGCCATGCACATCAATGGAGAAAGGTTATAATTAACCAAAATAACTGACCAACAACTATATCTAAAACTAAGGTCATCAAAAAGATTAAATCTATCTGTTGTAAGACCAAGCCATAGATTTCTAGGATCCAATTCAAAATTTGGTTATTTATGATTTATTGTATTCTAAGCTATTGAATCAACTGGATGATGCATCATATGATCTTGACTTTTGTGGTTGGAGTGTCAAATCAAATCTTTGACATTTTCTTCTAACTTAAATATTCTTTTCAATCTAGGTATCATAGGAAAATACCGTAACACCTTTTTTGGGACCCCTTTACAAACTTTAGTAGTGTTTTTTTTCACCTTCCATCTTGAGGAACCACACTTTAAGCATGAGTCCAAATCTTTAATCCTTTTTCTAAATGGACAACAATCGTTTCGGCAAGTATGGATCTTGTCATATCCTAAATCAAACAATTTCAATAGCATCCTCATTGAGTAAACATTTTTTTTTAGAACTGTGCTTTTTATCTAGAAGCATGTTACATAAGATCATCATAAGCTCATTGAAAATAGTGTCGGTGTGACCATTAATAAACTTATAATTGTACAATGTGATGACTGCTAACAAATTTGTATAAGTTATACAACTAGGGAAGAGAGGAGTTTCTGTATTTTCTAATAAATCAACAAACTCATAGTCTCTTATCTCAGTTATAGTGTGTCCGACCTCTTCTTTCTCCACAAAGTTATCTCTATATAAGTGATATGTCTCTCTACGGTTATCTTCCTCTTCAAGAACTCTTCTTGAACTATCTTCACTTTGAAATTGTGAGGTATAATTTTACTATGGAAGACCCAAATAGTGTAAGAAGGATTAATCCCTTTTATAATCAAGTGCTCATACATTTTGTCAAATTTCTTATACTTCTTATTTTGACAAAGTTTATAAGGACATAAGATTACTTCACATGTTTTGTCATAGTTTCTAACTTGTGTAAGAAATTTTTGAACCCCTTCTACGTACTCTGGTACAAGCCTTGAAGGCAAATACATCCACTCCTTATCTGTTTCGTAAATGATCAAAATCCTAAAATATAAGTTATAATCCATTGCTAACATACATATATAGAAGTTACAATCATCAAAACCAATGCACTAAAGGTGAATGATGTGTATTTATAAATGACATCGTGTATTAAGAGGTGCTTTAAGTATATCAAGAATTGCACCCCATGTTTGAAAGGAGGTGCCAAATTAGAATCAATACTTTCATAAGCTAACATCTTATTGTTTGATTGTGATTTAATGTGCCAAAAGTGAGTTGGATAAGAAAGCATCATGGATAACAAAATAATGGATGATATTTTTTAGGCACAAACCTAGAATCTCTGTTCTTCTATAACATGATCAAGGTGCAGTGTAATGTTACATTTTTTAAGGGAATAAATGGACAGTGTTGTAACTTATATAGTATTCTTGATTCATCATTTAAAATTCTATTAAGTGGCTAGGTTAAATTTCAGCACATGTATACATCATACTTACATTTTATTTTGATGTTATACAACAAGGTCTAACTTTTTATTTTTCCCAAACTATCAAGTTCTATATCCAGATCAAGCTTAATCAGAACAAACACATGGAGTCTTTTGAAGCATCAACCTTATGACATGGTAGATTAACTTCTACAACTTTCAAGATTAGTAAGTGAGAAGTTGAAATATACTATTACAAATCTTACCGGGGTGGGGCGCCTCTGCCACTGATAGTGCTTTAGGGTTGCACCTCTATCGTTGAAGGAGCTCGAAGAGGGATGGGGTGTTGCGCCTCTACCGTTGATGGAGCTTGAAGAGGGACGAGGGTGGTATGTTGTGATTTGATTACGCTAACACAGTAATCTAATCTATAATTGCACCAATAAATGACGAGCATGCAATAAACGGTAATAAGAGTAAGGTTAAGAAATTGTGTATCTCCGGTTGAAGCGTCGGGCTTGCCGACTGTCTTTAGAGAATTTATTACCGCCCACGGTGCAGAGGCTCTCCAGCAAAATCCTCCCAAGATCCGACAACCGCTCGCGCCGTTCGTAGGTGCACTCCAAGACGAACGCCGCACTCGGACTCAACCTTAGATCGCAGAAACCAAGCCTCAGAACTCGAACTCGGGAAGAAGAAAGGAGAAAGCAGAGAGCAGAGGAATGCTTTGCTTTGGAGTGAGTTGAGAAGGAAGTGAGGCAGTGTATTTATACACCTGAAGCAATGCACAGGAACCAAAGTGTACGTCGGTTCGAAGAAGTACGTTGCTTCTGCTTTCTCATGCGGAGACCAGCCAAGTGTGTCTCTTCGCTTCGCTTTCTCAGATGCGGACCAAATCACGCGGACAGATACCATCAGGTGCGAACCAAACCGGACTCAGGTAGCCAAATCAGACTGGCAAAAACAAACTGGGCCGCCCGTAAGCGCGAGGCCCACGAGCTGGGGATTTGCACCCCCCCCCCTGCGCGCGATGTTCGCGTGCGTCGCTCCCGGTTTATGGATTTCCGGTTCGAACCCCCCAAAACCACCTGATTTGGGCTCAGCCAGCGCATGCGTGTAAGTCCCCTTAATTTTGCTAAGCATGGATGGAAGGACTCCATATATAAAGTCTTCCAACATTTCTTTTCTTAGCAATGTGGGACTAAAAGCTTACACTTATGCATTACCAAAAGCAAAGGGAATAATGTGAATTAAAACTCAACAATCTCCCACTAATTCAAATTATTTTAGTCGAAAACAAAGATATGTTCTGAGGCTTGGTTGCAATGAGCTTTCAGTGAAAATACCTTCCGGTTTGAATTTTCACCTAAGTACACCAATCTTATTCACATAGGTTTGAAGAGAACTGAGTCTTGATCTTAAACCTTTTATATGTGAAGATCAATTGGTAACAACTCATCACTGTCAACGGTTGAATCCTTCTGGGTTGGTGCATTACGGTCATGCCACCGAATCTTGTTTCATAAGTGCTAAGGAGAGTTGCCTAGACCCCCCACACTGCGGCCCCACAGTTACACTTACATAGGTGAGTTCTCCAAGGATGTACTGCAAGCATCCTGTCATTAAGACCTTGAACTCATTAAGAGCTCCTAAGCTCATCCTTACTAGCAGTCAAGCATCTATCCAGGGAAGAGACTATGAGATTACATCTCAATCAATTTGATGCTTACGATTCATCCTTATAGCTTGTTTATACCACATTGAACCTACTTCTTGGGATCTCTAATCAGATAGGTTGGGTTGCTGCTATAGATGAATCCAGGACAGGCCTCAGTCCCATTCCCTTACTGGATCTCTTGATTTTCTCAGAATCAAGTCCTTTAGTGAGTGGATCAGCAATATTGTCCTTTGAACTTACAAAGTCCAATGACACCACTCCAAGAGACACTAACTCATGAATAGACTTTAATCATATTCGTACATGTCTCTTCTATTTCTGGTTATACTTGGAGCTTCTAATCTGAGCTATTGTTGTTTAATTATCACAATGTATTGAAATAGAAGGTATTGGCTTCATCATCAAGGGAATTTCAGAAAGAAGACCCTTCAGCCAATCAACTTCAGTTACTGTGGTATCCAAAGCACACAATTCTGCCTCAGATGTAGAACGGGTTATAATCGTCTGTTTAACAGACCTCCAAACAACTACACCGCCTCCAAGTGTAAAGACATAACCAATAACGTCTTTACACTCAGCAGTGTCCGCTATCCAACTAGCATCACTATATCCCTCCAGGACTGCAGGGAATCTCCCATACCACAAGCCCAAGGATATAGTGCCTTTTAGGTATCTGAGTACTCTGTCTAATGCATCCCAATGCGTTCTGTCCGGACAGCTGGTAAACCTGCTCAATTTCGATATAGCAAAAGAAATATCAGGTCTAGAACAATTTGCTAAATACATTAGACTACCTATTATTTGCGAGTATCTTAATTGAGACACTGTCACACCACTCTTATTCTTGTGGAGAGTTTTTGAAGGATCATAGGGTGTGACTACAGATTTAACTTGGCTATAGCCATATTTCTCTAATACTCTCTCAACATAGAGTGATTGAGAAATTGCTATTCCATCAGTTGAACGAGTCAACTTTAGCCCTAAAATCATGTCAGCACAACCCATATCCTTCATATCAAACTTATCACTTAAGAGGGCCTTAGTCTCATTAATAATAGAAAGGTTAGAACCAAAAAGTAGAATATCATCTACATATAAGCATAAGATAATACAATTATCACCTTTCATTTTAGCATACACACATTTATCAGAGCCATTCATTTCAAAGCCAAATGATAGCATAGCTCTATCAAATTTTTCGTGCCACTACTTTGGGGCTTGCTTCAAACCATAAAGAGATTTAACTAACCTACAGACTTTATTCTCATTTCCAGAAACTACATGTCCCTCAGGCTGATCCATATATATCTCTTCTTCAAGATCTCCATTAAGGAATGCCGTTTTGACATCCATTTGATGAACCTCAAGATGATATATGGATGACAATGCTATCAACACTCGGATTGTAGTAATTCTAGTAACAGGAGAATAAGTGTCAAAATAGTCAATCCCTTCTTTCTGTTTAAATCCCTTAGCAACTAGGCGGGCTTTGAATTTATCTACTGACCCATCAGGTTTTAGTTTTCTTTTAAACACTCATTTACATCCTATAGTGTTACACCCAGGAGGTAAATCTACCAACTCCAAAGTGGCATTAGAGATAATAGAGTCCATTTCATTTTTAATGGCCTCTTTCTAGTGCTTAGCTTCAAGAGAAGCCATAGCATCTCTATATGTCACAGGGTCACCTTCTATATTATAGGTGATAAAGTCCTGGCCTAAATCCGTAGACACACGTTGCCTTTTGCTTCTTCTCAGTTCTGTACACTCACTAGATTCATCTAGTCTAGAGTGATTTGAGGAAGGTATACCTTCTACGGATAATGGAGCCTCTTCGGAAGCAGACTCATCTCTAGTAGGAATACTAGATATAGACTGAGGTGTTCTTGTCTTTATAGGAAATATATCCTCAAAAAATGTAGCATCGCGAAGTTCGACAATAGTATTTGCATCTATTCCAGAAATTTCTGATTTAATAATCAGAAATCTATATGCAATACTATTTTGAGCATAACCTAAGAAGATACCATCTACGGTCTTTGGATCAAGTTTTTTCCTTCTGTGTTCAGGTACTAGTACCTTTGCAAGGCACCCCCACACTTTAAGGTATTTCAAACTTATCCTCCGACCTTTCTAAAACTCATATGGGTTTTTATCCCTAGACCTCATGGGGATTCTATTTAACACATGGCATGCAGTGTATAGAGCTTCCCCCCACATGAAGTTGGGTAACCCAGAACTGCCTAACATGGAATTAATCATATCTTCAAGGGTTCAATTTTTTCGTTCTGTTATACCGTTGGATTGAGGACTATATGGAGCAGTTACCTCGTGAATTATACCTGTATCTTGACAAAATTTTTGAAACAGGTTTGAGGTAAACTCTCCACCCCTATCGGACCTTAACCTCTTAACGGATTTATTTGTTTGATTCTCAGCTTCAGATTTAAAAATCATAAATTTATCTAAAGCTTCATCCTTAGTTTTCAGCAAATAAACATAACAATAACGAGAGTGATCATCAATGAAGGTGATGAAATACCTTTTATGATCTCTCGTTATTACACCGTTAAACTCACAACAGTCAGTATGGATCAATTATAAAATATCAGAATTTCTCTCAACTGATTTGAAGAGTTTTCGGGTTTGTTTATATTGCACACAAACTTCACATTTTTTCTTATCATTTATAGCATGCTTAGGAATCATGTCTAGGTTCATCATCCTTTTCACGGTATTAAAATTGACATGTCCTAATCTGTCATGCCATATATCATAAGACTCAATGTTATATGAACAATCAATATCGGTAGATTTATTTAAAGTAGCTTTTTCTACATTGAGTTTAAATAAACCTTCATTAAGGTAACCTTTTCCAATAAAGGTTCCTAAATGTAATATTACAACTTTATTACATTTAAAGTTCAACTCATAACCAGCACGGACTAACTTTGACCCGCTAATTAAATTTTGACGGACCGCTGGAACATGATGCACCTCATGCAGTGACAGGACTTTTCCAGAGGTGAACCTCAGGTCAACTTGTCCTATCCCAAACACCCTGGCTGCAGAATGGTTCCCCATGGTCACGGAAGTGCCTTCAATTACCTGATAAGTAAGGAAGGCAGAGCGATCAACACAACAGTGCACATTAGCACCTGTATCAACTAACCATTCATTAGGTTGATAGATCAAGTTTAGTTCGGGTTTGAAGGTAACAAACCTATTGCTGGTGTCATCACTAGCAGTCACGACATTTGCTTGTGCCTTGATGTTGCTTTAGTTTTTCTCCTTGTCTTTTCGCTTAGGGCAGAATTTGGCATAATGCCCAATTTGTCCACATGCCCAGCACGGCTTGGTTACATTTTTCTTTTGAACCTTTGGTTTGGGTTTCATCTTGTTCTTCATTTTCTGATTTTTGAATTTCTTCTTGTCAGATGAGACTACTACATTTGCCTTTGGAATAAAATCCATAGGCATTCTTGTATTATCATTTTTATGTTGCTTCCGATGTTCTTTTTCGATATTTAAGGCAATCATCAAATCTTCTAGAAAGATTTTACCTCTCCGATGTTTAAGAGTCATGCCAAAATCTTCCCAACTCGGAGGCAATTTTTCGATGATTGATAAGACCTGAAATTTTTTGGGTAAGGGCATATCTCCTTCGGCAAGACCATGAATTTGAACTTGAAATTCATGTGTCTGCTCAATTACAAATTTACCTTCAACCATTTTGAAGTTTAGGAATTTTGCCACAGTGTACTTTTCTAAACCAGAATCTTCGGAGTTGTATTTTTTATCCAAAGATTTCTACAGCTCTTTAGCTGAAGAGGTTGAGCAGTACACATCAAATAGTGCGTCTGAGAGGGCAGACAGGATCCTCCCATGGCAGAGATAATCCCTTTGCTTAAACCTCTCTAAGGTAGCACTACGGGCAGATTCCTCTTCATTAGGTGAAGGAGGATCTGTTTCTATAACAGAGAATAGCCCTAGCGTAGTAAGCTAAAATTTCATCCGTTGTTGCTAACGTCTGAAGTTTTGCCCGAAAAATCTCTCGGGTCTGGCACTAACCTCATCAGATCCCGTTACTCTATCATTCATCATGTCTATTGATGCTACAATAAATTCTCTAAAATTGTTGTGATTTGATTACGCTAACACAGTAATCTAATCTATAATTACACCAATAAATGACGAGCATGCAATAAACGGTAATAAGAGTAAGGTTAAGAAATTGTGCATCTCCGGTTGAAGCGTTGGGCTTGCCGACTGTCTTTAGAGAATTTATTGCCGCCTACAGTGCAGAGGCTCTCCGGCAAAATCCTCCCAAGATCTGACAGCCGCTCGCGCCTTTCGTAGGTGCACTCCAAGACGAACGCCGCACTCGGACTCAACCTCAGATCGCAGAAATCAAGCCTCAGAACTCGAACTCGGGAAGAAGAAAGGAGAAAGCAGAGAGCAGAGGAATGCTTTGCTTTGGAGTGAGTTGGGAAGGAAGTGAGGCAGTGTATTTATACACCTGAAGCAGTGCACAGGAACCAAAGTGTACGTCGGTTCAAAGAAGTGCGTTGCTTCTGCTTTCTCACGCGGAGACCAGCCAGGTGCGTCTCTTCACTTCGCTTTCTCAGATGCGAACCAAATCACGCGGACAGATACCATCAGGTGCGAACCAAACCGGACTCAGGTAGCCAAATCAGACTGGCAAAAATAAATCGGGCCGCTCGTAAGCGCGAGGCCCACGAGCTGGGGATTTGCACCCCCCCTGCGCGCGATGTTAGCGTGCGTCGCGCCCGGTTTATGGATTTCCGGTTCAAACCCCCCGAAACCACCTGATTTGGGCTCAGCCCGCGCATGCGTGTAAGTCCCCTTAATTTTTCTAAGCATGGATGGAAGGACTCCATATATAAAGTCTTCCAACCTTTCTTTTCTTAGCAATGTGGGACTAAAAGCTTACACTTATGCATTACCAAAAGCAAAGGGAATAATGTGAATTAAAACTCAACATGGTATGCCTCTACCGTTGACAGAGCTCGAAGAGAGGGGGTGGGGGTGCCAAGAACTTGAAGAGAAAGGGGGGGGCATGCTAATAGGGTTGCGGGTCTTGTATGAAGAGGAAGGGTCTGGGGTTGCGCCGATAGAAGAGGGAGGGGTTCGAAGAGCCAGAGGGGGATGTCGAGAGCTCGAAGAGGAAGGGAATGGGGAATGGGGGCAGCGATGATACAGTTGTGGAGCTTGCGAAAGGAGCACGAATTCGCTTGCGTGAAGAGGAAGGGTCAGGAGGCGGCATAAACAGAAGAGGGAGGGGTTTAAAAAGCTGAAGGGGGGATGGGGTGTCGAGAGCTCGAAGATGGAGGGAAAGGGGGATAGAGATGGGGGTGACATTGATAGGGTTGTGGGACTTGGCGAAGAACACAAATTCACTCATACGAAGTAGAAGAGACGGCGACTTGTGCGAAGAGGGAGAGAAAAAGGTTTTTCTAGAAGTGAAAAATCGAGGGAATTTGTACACAACATAGGAATGAAATCAGATTTTTAATAGCGATAGTAAGCTGCAAATGTATTGTTAAAAGTATTTTTTATAGTGTATCTTACGCACTACAAATGCTCAATTTTTAATTAATATTAATAGTGTGTATTGAGTGCTGTTAAAATTATATTTAACAACATATTATTTTTACATACTATTATTTATTAAAATATAATAGTATCCACAACTCGCTTTATTTGGCACCCTACGAAAACTATTATTAACAACCCGCTATAAATATGCGATGTTGATGACACACTAAGGAAAGTTATATTTTTTGTAGTGTATATACACATGATATTGATGCCAAAATTATAAGATTCGTATCCCATTAGAATTTAGGGATGAACTGAAACGAGAACACAATCCTCCGTCCGGTAGAAACTTGAGACGTGGAGAGTTGACTACGAAAGTAGATTGGTATACCATGAGGAACAATAGACTGCCATAGATTTTAATGGATTGATTCCAATTCATCGCCACACAGTAGGAGAGGCCAACTAGGGGGTTGTGGGATCATGTGACAGACATCTCCTTAAAAAAACAATCCCTCAACTATGTTGTTATGAAATTAGACGAATAATTAGAATGGATACACCATTGTAGTTCCAAAAATCCACATTGGATACCCAGGATAATCTATCTATATACATAACTATTGAGGATAGGAAACCAAACATAAATAGGGTATTTACAAGCATCATAGTGAAACTAAAGTTCTAGAATAGTTCCCACCAATTCCAAACTTCTTCCTTCGACCACTTACTTTCTCTTAACCTGCTCTTCTCTAGGCTCTCTCTTTTGCTCTCTCAACTCTCTCTCTCTCTCTCTCTCTCACTCCCATGCAATCAAAGACACTTGAGTCTTTGTCCCCTCGGGGTAGTACGGTGATTGAAGCATGAGGTGTTGTCATATGAGGTCTTTAGGTTAAAAATCTACGCATTCGAGCATGCCTTCACCTATGTCTTGGTCACCTACACTAATGGCTAGTAGTCATCTGTGATTTACCTCCTCTGTGTTGGCCTAGGGACGGGTTGACAAGGGTACTAGGGGCGAGCGAATCGCCCTTTACCACATGAAGACACTCGAGCCCCTACACTAAACTAAGCAAGCTTTTACACAATAAAAGACACTCGAGCCCTTACATCGAGTCCAAGAGTGCTCCCGTGTAATCGAAGACACTCGGGCCCCTACACCGAGTCCAACCATGCGTTCACATAATCGAAAACACTTGAGCTCCTACACCAAGTTTAAGCATGCTTCCACGTAATCGAAAACGATTGGATCTTACACTAGTACCATTATAGACTCGAATCCCTTTGACTCTCAAACTCATCATCGCCCATACAATTTAAAAGAACATTCAAAAGTAAGAGTTTTTTCCCTTTTATTTTAAAAGTTGGCTAGAAACATCATAACACAATTACAATAAGCAAAGTATAATTGGACTATGCTAGTCAACAAACTCCTCCTCATGGATGTTGTTACAAATCCTTCGTAGGCTTATAATGTTCTTGAGTAATTCAACAGACAAGTATTCGGCCTATCGAAGTTGTTTGATGGTTCAGGCCATCAACCCCATATCGAATCATGTTGAGGATGTGAGTGCCTGACAAATCATAGAATTCCTCCAATCGCAGGAACTCTTCCTTCTTGGTGGCCCAATGCTTCTCTTCTCCAACTAGATATAGTCTTCGATTTGTGCCTCCATGCCCTCCAAATTTCCCTTTAGAGTTGCTAGGTCATCCTGCAGGCCCTTTATTTTGGACCACTAGGTCTCAGATAAGACCCTCCCGATCTCTAGTATAGCATTTATAGCCTCCAACTCGGCTAGTCGAGTCTCCGACTCTATCTTTATATTAAAAAATGATGACTACCTTGCATAGTAGTTGGATGTCAATTGTTGAAGTGGGATGTGGAAATATTGAGAAACTTCGATAAAGAACCTCGGGATGGGAAATTGGAGACCGCCTAACAATTGCCCCTTAAAAAATGTGATGAAATCGGTTGGGGGGGGGGAGGAGATCAGTGAAAAGTATTCGGGATTATTATTCAATAGTCAACAGGAATTTTAAATTGCAATCATAGCTGATCCAAGCCTCCATTAAAATTAGACACCATCGGGGTGTATCAAAGAGTGGAAATGATTTCAATCGCTATAGATGAGTTGGAAAACTTGGGAGCATGGAGAAGGAAGGAACAATGAGAGCTTGATTGCAATGAAGGTAGAGAAACTTACAACAAGAGTGAAAATTGCGATATCACATAAGATTGTCGTTACTAGAACTTGAAGATGATGATGAAGAACGCAGTGGTATTCTCCCCTCACTAACCCTAATATACTTCGGGCTTGAAACCTCAATCATTGGATCATAGCAATGAAACAACAAGTTATAATGTTGATCTCGTTAGATCTTGGGTTTGAATTCATGAAATATCAACAGAGTCTAATATCTCAACATGGCTCTGACACGGGACGACCCTCAACTTTACAACATTTATAGCAAGACAAGACATGCTAATCATTACTTGGATACGCCATCACACGTATAAACATACAACGGTATGGTGTTAAGGTTACTAGTCCATGTTAGCCCTAACTCTCGAGTGAGAAGTTCAGCCTAAAATGCACAATCCAAGTCAGTCAGCCTTGAGTCTCTTTCGACTAGACTCGGGGGAGACTTGTGATAGAGATATGAAAAAAAAAGTAGATCTGTTACCTTAGCGACCCCCAGTGTCAGTCCCACAAATATAAAGGGAGGTAAATATAGGTACACAATGTTGAATATAAGTGAATGGAGAAGAGGTGGAAGATAAAAGAGGCTCCATTGTGAATGAGACTTTAGTCCCATATTGGGAGTTTCATGGCATGATGGTTGGTTTATATTGATTCACATGCATTGAGGATGTGAACAAATGCATGGGGAGAGACTCTCTCTCACGTGTGGGTGCGCAGGGGGGGTGTAAATCTAAGGCCCGGATTGCACTTAATCATGTTGACTCGTGTGCGGGCACGACCTACGCGTGTCGAATGCCAGACTGATCGGGGCAAAATTCGCCCAAGTGGAACAACCAACGTTTTGCGATCACAGGCAGAGTATACGAATGCAGCGAAGCAAGCAGAAGCTCTCCACCTCATTCCCCTCCTCTGTCGTGCAACTCCTGCTCGACAGAGTGCCCGTGATAGTCATCGGGTGCCACTTAGTTCACCGTAACCACCAGTACTTGGTGAGAATCACGATCAAACCATTGTATCATGAGAAATAGACGACCCGAGTAAGCCTCGAAGCACAGTCGGAGGTGGAGACAAATCTGTTTTAAGGAAACTGCATTAGTCGCATGCCTCGATCAGTTTTCCCGGTCGGTCTTTTCATCCGCCCGGTCTGCATCTCTCTCGGCCGACCTGCCTGTCTACTCGCTCGGTCGGCCTGACTGCTTCGCCCGGCCTGCATCTTCCTGACCTGTCTGCTTAGATCAGTCTGTTCACGCTTGGCCTGACTGCTTCGCCGGACCAGCTTGTTTGCCTGTCAGCTTGCCCGACCTGTCTCTCGCCAGGCCTTTCTGACCACCTGACCATACTGTTCGGTCACTCTGGTTCCCTCGTCGACTGAGTCCGAGCAGCCGCTCTTCGGCACGTAGCAAAAACGAGCCCCTGTTGGCAGCCTGAGATTATCCGCTCAGGTCATCTCGATTGTAAGTTGAATTTAAAATTTTAAATTTTAAATTCAGCTAAGTCTCCAAAAAAAAAATCTCTGACAATAGATTGTTTTGTCCAACACACAAGTGTTAGGCACATGGTGGGGTGACCACATATCGTCAATTCCTGAGAATCGACCCCTGACCATTACGCTAAAGCTGTCATGTGCCCACCATCTCATATATGATGTGTCCCATATCAAAGGTCTTGGTCAGTAGTCATGTAGAGGTGGAGGTCAAAGTGGTCACCAAGTCCTCTAGCTCAGGGGCCTGACCCCAACATCTCAGGGGATCGACTACTTCAGCTCAGGGTCATGATTCCAATAGCTCGGTCATTGATTTCCCCTCAGCTCAGCATCTGACTCCCTTAGCTCGACATTCGATTCCATCAGCTTAGTCACCCGATCCCCCCTCAGCTCAATCTCGTGACTTTCCCATGTGAGATTTGCATCCTACATAGCTTGTTGCACCGCTGCCTTCGGCAAACATGAGCAACATAACTGTTACCTCTAGAAGGACATGGGCAGGGTTACCTCAAGGTTTCATGAGGCCCTGGCCAAAATTTTTTTAGACCTTTAATAATTTTAAAAAATAAAATAAAATTTTTCCTCGTTATTTTTCATTTGGACTTGGGATCGACAACTACATGTTTAATTTTTTTTAATAAAAAATATTAATTAAAATAGATTTTTATATAAAATTTATTTTTTTAAGCTTTTTGAGATGTAAAATTATTATTAAATTTAATTTGACTATTACTTATACAAATATAATAAATAAATAAATATTAATTTTGATTTGAATCCATCAGCATATAATAAACCAACACTTCAAAAAAAAAAAAAAATATATATATATAGAGGGTTGATATCTGCGCGTCCGCACAGTATACAACTGTGCGCGCACAGAGGATATCAATCGTTTTATTTTAATTTTTTGAGTTTTTTTATATTTTAAATTAAGAAAATCAATTAAAAAAATAAACATTTCCTTATATAAATTTCTAATACATTAATATATCTCCTCAACATATTACAATACTCAATAAATACTTAAATTGATTTTATTTTAATTTTTTTAAAAACCAAACATTATAACCTAATTGGGAAGCCTGAACCCCATAGGTAAAATCTAAAAAAAAAAAAAACTTTGATACTATAACCCAAAGCCTGAATCCTAGAAGTAAAATCTAAAAAAAATAACTTTAATACTATAACCCAAAGCCTGAACCCTAGAGGTAAAATCTAAAAAAAACAGCTTTAATACTATAACCCAAAACTTGAATCCTAAATAGCTTTGATACTATAACTCAAAGCCTGAACCCTAGAGGTAAAATATTAAAAAAAATAACTTTGATACTATAACCCAAAATTTGAACCATAAAAATAAAATTTTAAAAAAATATTTTAATTATTTTTTTAATTCAAAAATTAATTATAAAAAAATAACAAAACACATACATTTTGAATTGAAAAATAATATTTCTTTATATAACCGCTAATACGTTAAGATATCCCCTTAACATATTACAATACTCCATAAATACTTAAATTTAATTTTTTTATTTTATTTATTTTTAACTAAATATTATAATTCAATTGGAAAATCTAAACCCCAAGGTAAAATCTTAAAAAAAAAATTAATTGAAAATTTATATCCCAATTAGGATATCTGAATCCTACTAATAAAATCTTAAAAAATATATTTTATTATTTTTTTAATCAAAATTAATATATTTTATTTATTTTTTTAAATCAAAATTAAAAAAAAACAAAAAAATCACAATATACTGCGCGACGCGTACAGTCGCGCACTGTACGTATCGTGCAGTATATCAAAATCGTATATATATATATATATATATATATAATAAATCAAATAAGTACATTTAAAAATATTTAAAAAATTAAAAAAATTAAAAAAAATTGAATCATATTTTATAATGTTTTTAGTGCGTAAATCATCGTTGCCATGATAGTAATTTGCTTTAAAAAAAAAGAAAAAAATGGGAAAAATATCACATTGCTAATAATTTATTTTTTCTAATGATGTTTGGATCCATAATTTATTTCATTCATAATTTGTCATTTATAGAGAATTATATAAAATAAATCAAATAAGTACATTTAAAAATATTAAAAAAAATTGAATCATATTTTATAATGTTTTTAGTGCGTAAATCATCGTTGCCATGATAGTAATTTGCTTAAAAAAAAAGAAAAAAATGGGAAAAATATCACATTGCTAATAATTTATTTTTTCTAATGATGTTTGGATCCATAATTTATTTCATCCATAATTTATCATTTATAGAGAATTGTAAAGAACATTTTAAGGAAGAAAAAAAATAGAATGAGGAAGGCGTCTTATGAGAGAATAAGGATATCAATAGTTAAAATTTTAAATGAGTTTTTTTTCCTGATTCTAATATCTCACATCAACAATATGAAAGATCATTAAAATATTTTCAATGGTTAAAGTTCTAAATAAATTTTCTTATGATTCAATTCATAACATAAGTTACATGGCTTCATGTATATTGCATCAAATTTGACATAAAAAAATATGTTTATATTTTTACTATTATTCTTAAATTACAAATCTCAAATCTCACCTCTATAATAGTTCAAAATTTTTTATTAACTTTTTTAATTTTACAAACCTCTCATAAATCTTGATTTATTTATTGAAGATGCCCTAAAGTATCATCGACAGAGGGAAAACAATGAAAAGTGAATGAGAGAGCATGGGTCATCAGAATATGCGATCATCAATAAATATAACATGGGATGAAAAAAATAAAATTCTATCTTATATTCAGTTCTCGATAGAATTTTAGGACTAGTGAATGTAATAATTATAATTAATGTGTAATTAATTGATAGTTGTCGTTAAATTAATTGACGAGTATTGGAGCGGAAATCGAAATAAATGACATGGGAATAAAGTTGGTTAATTAAAGCGGGGAGCAAAATCTAAACGTGGAACTAAAATAAATGACTTTTAAACGACGTACATAGCTCCATCTGCGACAAAATCGAAGCGTTACTTGCTACACGGCACGATGCATGTTGTAAAGACAGTTATGAAGTATTATCATCGTAAAATCTGTAGTTGTTAAAATATAAAGTATTATTATATAAGATTTTGAGATAGTATATTTGAACAAGTTTTTTTTTATATCTTGATCATTTATACTAATGATTAATAGTTATTCGTGACTTATCTTTTTTATATTGGTCTAGGGATGAATTTATGGATGCGCTGGAAGTAAACGAATTATTTTTTATCATATGTTACAAAATTTATAGTTTTTTGGAGTGGTGCGATGATTAAAACATAAGATGTTACTATATAAATTTCTGGAATCAAAACTCGGCTCGTCCAAGTGTGCGAATCCCTGCCAGTTTGTATCTGACATAAGTGATCATTAAATCTATTTAAATTTTTTTAATAATAATGAGCTCCAAAATTATTGGGACTCCTGACATGATGCATTCGATTAAGAGTTATTGATAATTTTAATTATTCATTTAAAATTATCAAAAAAACTTTTTTAATTTAAGTAATCAGTAATTTTTAAGTAATGCTCCTACTTAAGAGTTAATGAAATTGTTTTTATTAAAAATATCCTTAAAATTTTTATAACGAACATTTCATTTTAAATTATAAAACCTAAATAAAAATAAAAACAAAAATATGAGATATTTTATTTAAAAAAAAATTCAATTTTTGAAAATATTATAGATAGGAAAAAAAGCCTACTTAAAAAAACGTAAAGTAAAAAAAAAACACACGTACAGTTAAAAAAAAAACGTAAACTTATAAAATAATATAAAATTTAAAAAGAAAATAATAATAATAATAGTTAATTTTTTTAATAAAAAAATATTAAATTAAGTTATATATTAAAATCTTTTGATAAATAAATTTGTATTATATTATTTAACAAATAAATTTTTATTATATTATTTAGATTGAATCAAACATTAGATTATGTTTTATTCTCATAATCTTAATTATATGATTACCAAATAATCATATAACTAAGATTATATATGATAACTTAAATTAAATATATCATGGATGTTTATCCCCAAAACATGGATAAATCAACTCTTTATCTCGGAGGACGTATATAATATAAGTATCCATCTCGAAACATGCGGGGATAAAAATGTATTATTACAATTCTATAAAAGATCATCCGCTCCAACAGATATAGGTACACTCATACAATCATTTGAACTCCTCTACTATTATACCATTTTCATCTTTTCTTAACTCTTGTGCTAACTTAAGTATCGGGTCTCGACGTTGATTTTAATTTCACTGAATATCCATAAATTTGCTTGTAACTTTTTTATGATCGTGTCACTTACAATTTTCTTCATAACAATTGCTCTCCACTGACTTGCCTGGTAATCGTCTCAAATAATAATAAAAAAAATAATTTATTATTTTTATTATAAAATTTACAATTTTATAAATCATAAATTGGCATTCTCAATAAAAGACTAATTTAATTATGAGATATATTTAAATATATTTAAAATATTTAGATTTTTTTTTCAAAGAATCTTTGGCACACCAATACCCGTCCACCTGTGCGCACATGGACCCCACTTTTCTTGGACTTCTTTCAAATTCCATTGGACCACGCCAAGTTGAGTGCTCCGCCAGAACACGGCGCGCTACTCTTAAAGCACACGCGCCACGATTCTGTTGGCTTCTTTCGCCCCGTTTTATTTCCTCTCTTCTCGCCGGTTGCATCTCCACCCCAATTCGCATGCCATCATGTCCGCCGCTTCTCTCGCGCCAAAGGCCTCCTTCTGGTGCGCCGCATCCCCTGCGAGGGTTCCGGGAGCAGCCGGTTCGGCGTTCGTCGACGCCCCTAAGCTCGGCAGTTCTGCTCCGCGATGTCTCGTCGGTTATAGTGAATCCTCGAGGTTTTCGACGATCGCCGCGCCGAGGAGGCTGAGGCGGAGGTCGCAGAGCTCGCGCGGAGGGAAGTTGGTCGTTTCTGCGTCTTCCAATACTCGTAAGACTCACTCCTTGTTTGAAAAATTACTTATGCCTGCCGACTTCCTGATTTCGATGTCTTTCAAGTTTATGTTTGTGGAATGGCAACAATAGAAAATTTGCTTTCTTTTGTCAATTTAGTTACCTTACTCAATTTCTGGTCTTATTGGGTTTCGTAACATTTATCCTGACTCTAATCGAGTCCTTTGCTATAGTTTAGGCTAAGGCTAATTGGTGAAAAAACGGGTAATTGCAACTGGAACTGTAATGTGCATTAGGAAATTTGATTCTTTGGAAATTGCAAAGAATATTAATTTGAATTTACAGACAGCGTTTCTATCTTCAGCTTATCTCATGATTGTTGATGCATAAGGGTGAAAAAAAATGCTCCTCTTCATCCAAAATATGCAATCAAAGTTTATGTTCTTACTTTTTACTTATCATTTCTCATTGAAAAATTTATTTCAATTTAAATAGATTGAAATGGAATACCTAGCTTTCCTTTATTGGCTGAATGGATTGCGCCGTCATGGTAGATGCAATGAGATGGGACAACTGACTGATAGTAGTGATAATTCTCCAAGTATTGATAGTAATGTTGATAACTTAAGATGTGTGTTTTTTCTCATCCGTCTCTTATATTATCTGTTTCTATTTGCTTTTTTGTGGAATCTTCCCATAGTTCAGGTACTTCATTTCAGTTTGTCTCCTTCCTTTCTGTATTTGTTTGTTTTAATTGTGCAGTCGTGCCAGATATCACCACTTAAATTATTTTATTCCCAATTTGGTGACTAGTTTGGTCCTCTGTTAAAATACAAGTTTAACACATTGTGGCATATTTCACATGAAGATTTTTTGGATCATTTTTTCCTGTCAAATTAGATATATTCTTCTTTGTAAGTTTGAATGTGATAAATAGTTCAGTATATTTATCATATTTCTTGATTCTGCTATCCTTATATCATTTTTGTTACCAGATTAACTGTCATGAGATTAGGTAAAGCTAAACTGCAAGAAGAAATTTTTTCCCCTTGGCAACATCAACTGATTATCTGTCAGCTTTGTGGCCCTCCCCCAAACAAATGTGCTTAGCATTTTTTTTAAAGATTTTGTCAGGAAATTTTAAGGGCTTCATCTTCTTTAACAGTTATGCACTCTATGTGCCCATCAATTTTTGGCATGTGATTTGTCTGAAAGGCAGTGTAATTGCACACATTCATAATTATAGATCCCTAACCATATCGAGAGAGAACAAAAATACAAATCCACTTCAGTGTGTGATAAGTCTGCCCTTCAATGGGTATACAGATTCATGCTCGAACTATTGTAATCTGTATTTGATGAGGCAAAGCCTTATGCTTAAGTTGAAAAAGATTATGGCAAGTTACGTAATGATAACTTGAAAATAAGTCTGCAAAAAGGACTTTCCTTTGGTTGTCCAATTGCATGGTTTGAGTTTCGAACCCACCTACTAAAAACCTTTTTTTCAATGAAGCTATGCCTATGCAACTAGTTACTTGGATTACCAGTTTTTGATGTATACTGCCAGTTTCAGTCCTATGATAACTGCACAAGATAAGACAATTACCCAAAAAAAAAAAAAAACTCTCATTTTTGGATTTACAAAAACATGAGTTTTTTTTACAAAAACACACCTGGTATTCTTTCCTTATTTTATCCATCCAATTCAAGTTTTCCTTCGATCTGATGATCACAAACTGATATTAAAATCAGCTGGCAATCTGATTCTCAATTCAATATTGTTTAGGTGACAGTGAATTGTTTAGACAAGTGTAGATATTCCAAAAATCTCATATTTGGTCGGTATGAATTATGAATTCATAGATAAGAGTTGAAGTGAAAATGATGTCACAAATTTCAAAAAAGACATGGGATTTGTAAAATGACTTGAAAAGCCAGCATAAAACTGTCAGAAAACTCCTGAAAATGAATCTTTAACCAGCATTTATTGTCAACGAGGTAATGGTGAGATACGATATAAGCAATTAGGATATGTTGCTGCTTATTCTACTAGTTTTTGTCTGAGTATTATATCTTCTTGAAGAAGTCCTTTTAATTTTTGGTTCTATGGTATTAAAAAGAAGATCTACTAACTTTTGATATTTAAATCTCGAAGGCCATTTATATAGTCTAATAACTGATGGGTTTATATCAATTTGTTTGCTTGGTTTTGGCATAGCTGAAGCAATCACTGCAACTGCCTGGAATGTCTCTGTTCTTCAAAGTGATTTGCCTGTTCTTGTTGAGTTTTGGGCTTCTTGGTGTGGACCGTGCAGGGTAGTCGCTCGCATACTGGATGAAATCGCACCGGAGTATGAAGGAAGGATCAAACTCTACAAGCTCAACACAGATTACTATCCGACAGTTGCATCTGTTCACGGAGTAGATCGCATCCCCACTGTCCTCTTGTTTAAGAACGGCAAGAAGATCAAGAGTATCACTGGCACTCTGCCCAAGTCTTCCTACGTTGAAGCAATCGATCAATTGTTGTATCACTGAAGAGTGAAGATGCTACTGATACACCAAACAATGTTCCTGGAGCTATCTTTGTCTCGCTTTCTGCTCGAGGTGAAACAGGAGCCCTGAATCATGTGTTTGCATATATCATTCTTATACTTACCTAACAAATGTAACTCTCAAATTAGTTTGAGCCTAAAATGATACCGATGGATTTTTTTTTGGAAATACAGTTTTTATATCAATTGAATTGGTATGAAGATTGAACTACTGTCAATATTATCTTCAGACTCGTGCATTCTTTAGTGGTTGGTGCAGTTCTCATGACCATATATGATGTCATTGTAGTAAAAAAATGATTACAGTCACTTAATTAATATAATGCAGGGAAGAATTAAATATTTTTATTTGAGTTGGTATATAATTACTTCTTCATATTATCCAATAAAGAAAACTTACTCATGGTTTTATAGCTTAAAATAAGAACTCATTAAAAGGATAAAATACATATTTATGATATCCAAGTAGAAGTATATTTTTTTATTATTTTAAAAACATAAAAGTATTTACTATATAATTTAATTGAACGGTCTATTATAACTAAATAAAATTTTACATGTATCATAATTTTTTCATCAAAATATAAAAACATACTGCCTATAAGTAGACAAGTATACTTTATTAGTTAATTATTTTATACTTATAATAACTAAAATAGTATTTAATACCACATTTTACAATACTTGTCACAATTAAATGATATTTGTTATAACAATGAAAATACCGACGTCTCTAACTAAAATAAAAATAAATAAATTTATCTTATTATTTAATAATAATAATTTAAGATTCTGATTGATGTATTTTATCTTCAATGGATAATAATTTCACAAGAATTAATATTTTATTGCAACTGCATTTTAAAACATTATTGAAAAAAGAAATAGTCCATTAAACATTTATGAATTTTATATTGAATTGGTATTCGACCCGACGGCCCTATAAATAGACGGAAGAGCGGATTAACACCAGGAGCAAAATCAAGCTCGAGGAATAACTTTATTACGGCGGTGGCCTGATCTGCAAGCCGTGCTTCCACCGGCGAAGTGAGAGATCGGGAAGGTCCGTTGCTGCCATTGTCGCCATGGATCTCTCCCCAATCCAAAACGCTCTTTCTTCTGGATCATACGCCACCATCGCTGACACCTGCGACGAGCTCATGCTTCAGGCAAGATCTCCTCCTTTTAGGGTTTCTTTTGGGTTTTCGAGATCGACTACTTCCCTTTTTTTTAATACTGAACTTTCGTTCTTATCCACTGTCTGTCCCGTCTAATTTCAGCTTGCTTCTCGGGGAGTCCGCCATCAGGACGACTGGCCCTACGCCGTACATCTTCTTGGATATATCTTTGTCAATGATCTGTGAGCCATCATCTTTCTTCTCCTGGAAGCATGTATCCTCGTGAGTCGATTGGTTTGGGTTTAGAATTTTGAGGTTGTTGTTTATTTTTCCAGTAATAGCGCGAGGTTTTTGTGGAAGTCCATGCCCATGGAGAATAAGGAGAGCTCGCCGGAGGTTGTTGCTGTATGGAAGATTGGAAAAAACCTCTGGAATCGGGATTATTCTAGAGTTTATGAAGCTATTCGTGAGTTCGAATGGAGCGCTGAACTTGCTGGCATGGTCGCTGCTTTCTCAGGTGACTGTCTCTCATTTGATTGTTTTTCCCCTTATGTTGCTATATTTCAAGGAGTCTTTGAAAGTTCCTGGAAAAGGGGTCATTGTTCTTTATGTATCACTGAAGCTATATTACAGAATTGATTACAATTGTCTTTAGCAATGTCTGCCGTGAAGGTGATCAGTTGTATGAACATGCATAATACTTATTCTAGCACATTTGTTGAATATTAGTACTATTCTTCAAACTCTTCTCCTTTTCATTTTATAGTTTCTTCTTGGCATTGTATACAATAATTCAACACAGAAAAGCAGACACTGCTAACATGAACATGCGTTCAGGATTATTAAGTGGTAAGATAACACGGATGTTGATATATACATGAAGTTGCATGTAGCCTTAACAGACAATAAAATGAGAAAAACATGTATTAATATCTTATGGACTTGTCTAAAGACTATTGATAGCCTTCATAGTCAAACATGTGGAATCAATTAGGGTGAGAGTTGAAGCTATGAAGGCTTAAGGGAGATCAAAGAAAATTCTGTTGTGCATAATTAAAGTTTATCTAAGTGAGTATACCTAATGATATTACCTTTTATAAAAATCAATTAGATCCATGTAGCAAGCGCCAAAAAGTTGAGACACACAACTTGTAGTCCAGTTTTAGTAGATTAGTTTTTTCACTCATTGTTTCTCTACTATTAGCCACTAAGAAAAGTTTTTTTTTCTTCTATATAAATTGACATGTATATATTTGTCTTTTTACATTTTATATATCATTGCCGCTGCTACTACTACTACTACCACAAAAAAAAAAACAATAGACTATATATATGCTAACTACTTAGCATAAGGCACATGGATTATTACATTAAATTTACTACTAAATGTGTTTTGATATTTTAGATACGTAGGAATACTCTTTTACTACCTTTTGCCTTCTAGAAAAGAAATCTTATCCATATTAGTCTAACATGTTAATGGCGATATGGAGTTTTAATTGCTATGCGACTAGTATTGGCTAACTTCTTGTAGTCAAGACGTTGAGTAGCTGGTTACATGATTCTTTTGTCAACAAAGCTCTTCATCCTTATGAAAGTTACCTAGTCATATATGAACTAAAGTTTACTCTTGGCAAAGCATTTGTTGATCAAATGTCCTACCTTAAGAACACAGAGTAGAAATTCTTCAAAACATGGTTTGAGGATAAGTAAAGATTTAACAGGGGCATTTAACAGGAGCTATTGCATCATATGTAGAAAGGACAATGTTTTTCAATCAATACTTGTAATTTGTCAATTTCTTAGGAAAATTTACTTAGAGCCTTGAAATGAAGAATTTCTTGAATTGTATGTGCTTGATTATCTTGGATATGTTCTTTGTAATTCTATAGGTGGACTAGAGCTTCTGTAATTGGCTAGTGACTTTTTTCTGTTAATTGTATACATATTAGAATGGCCCATGAGCACACATTGATGGAAAGAGGCTGATCTGCCACTTGATTGATTGTTTGTTCTATTTTATATTGCAATGGAAAAAAAATGTTCCTTCTAGTTCACTTCATAAGATTTCCTATACTACTGGTACCTTTTTTATTTTCTTGACCTTTGATACACTCAAAAAATCAAACCAGAAGAAAACTTAAACTCTCAAACTCACCAAAAGAGGAAAAAAATATTAAAAAGATGATCTAATATATGAGATCCTAAACCCTTTAATAAACTCAAAATAACATCGTCATTTAGAAAAGTCTAAATTATTCTAAAAATTATAATAAACTTTAAAAAACTGTCACCCTTGTGGTTAGGAACCAGGAAAAATAGTGAACATAATCTGGCAAGTGGTAATTGTCTTCTTTGTTAGACTTTATCTTTAGGGAACTCTCTCCTATGAAAGATTTTTAGACATTTTTTTTTTTCTGTTATGGAGTTGGAGATGACAACAATTTAAGTTGAAGCTACAAATTTCACAAGCCATAACAAGCATAGAGTCAGATTGACATTTTGTTTGATTTTAAAATTTCTGAAATAGACAATAATAAAAATGGTAAACTGATTAGCAGGTTAGCCCATGAAGTTAATGTTGCAAGGCAATGTTCTTGAGGTTGTTTCAAGGTGATTGTGTCATGGTACCATTCTGGATATTTCTGTATTTCATTTCTTGGATAGATAATTATCCATTTTTCAGTCTTGTTGGTATCTATCTTTGCATCTTTAACCTCCTCTATGTTTTCATTTGTTAACTTGAAACATGATGCTTTTTATGCATGTGGCCAAAAAGAGGCTGAATTACCAAAAAAAATATGATGCTTTATGTCTACATATTTGCTGATCCATTATATCCAAAACTTAACATTGATCGATAAGCCATTTAATGACAAAGCACAGATACAATTTTCTCTATTGAGCTTCCTTTCAGATTTGTTCATATTATTCTGCCACAATGCATGTAGCTTGGTCTTTGAAAATAAGTCCATTTGGTTAACAAGAAAATTTTTCATGCCAACTATGATCCTCAATGACGTAAGTTCTTGATCTTCTAACTCGATGGTGAATTTTTAATGTGATAGTATTGTTTGTTGGAGATGTGATTTCGGAACTTATGTTTGGAATTTTCATGAGAACTATACTAGCTAAATCTATGTTTATCAAACTAATTTCTTCAACATCTTTTTACTATGTCTCAGAGAAGTATACCGAGAAGATGTTTCAGATGTTAAACTCTGCATATTCTACCATCAGTGTTGAAGAAGTGGCTAAATTTCTGGGAATGAGCGAGGACAAAGCGACAAATTGTACGTATTTAAATCTATCTGGCTATCTGAACCTTTTGCTTTCATGTCCTTTTGATCGAACTTTTTTATTTCTTTCACTCAACCAAGAATGAACAAGCTAATTCATATCTTATATGATAAACAATGAATAGTAGTCAATCAAGAACGAACATGCTAATTCACACTACATGTTTTACAAAGGGGCAAAATCCACACCACCCTAGTAATAGTGAATTAAATCTGTATCTTTGTTTTGACTGGGTTTACAATTTTTTTTATTCATAAAAGATCAGAAGCTTTCATTGGTCAATGGTAATTCTCTTAACATTATTTTGGCTGCAGATTCTTTGCAGCATGGCTGGAAATTGGATACATCTTGTAAGATGCTGACTGTGCTGAAGCCCATCACTGTCACCTCGCAGAGGTTGCTTGGTTCAAGCAAATTACAAAGGTTGACAGAATACGTTTTCCATCTGGAGCACTAAAATCCTCTGTTCTTTTACATTTTGAGGGATAAGATCTACCATTGCTTTTTAGGTAGCCTAGGCAATTTTCAGGATTTTAATGTACAGAATAGCTCAATGATCTCCGCATGTACCCCCAGCGATCCTCTGTAGATAGACTAAAAGATTTTTTTTTTCTTTTCTTTTACCTGATTCACTGTCTTCTTTTGTCTGCTGTGAACCTCTGTTTCGTTTATAGCTTCTTTTTATCTGTTTAGTGTCTTCTTTTTATCTGGTCTGTTTTGTTTTTCTTCTTCTTTTTATGTGCTCTGGCAATTACCGTATTACCGTGACTTGTCCCTTTCCATAAGGCTCGCCTATCGATGTCGCACTTGCTAGTGTACTCTCTCCCTTTCACATGTGCCGTCGACAGAGGTCGAGATCTTAATCGCGTGAGGGATCGTACGGTCAAGTTGAAAATCAACGAAATTACAATGTATATATTTGGTAATGCACTCGGAGAGTCCCTCTTCCCCTAACCCAATTGCTAAAAAAACTCCCCGTTTCCAGACACGCCGGAGTCGGGGAGACCCACGTCGGGAGCAGAAGAAACCCTGGCCCATGATGCCTCTGGTGATGCCGTCCTCCTCGATCTGGAAGTAGGGTCGATGAGCATGGACGACTTTTTCCTCAGCTTCCATGGCAGGCCTCCGCCGGTCCCCTCGTTATCCAGAGGAGATCCCCCGCGCTTGCCTTTAACAAAGGAGAAAAATGCGAACGAAGAGTGGAAGGAGGTCCCCAGCGGGGGTGGATTGGGGTACGAGGGCGCTGCTGCGTGCGGAGAAGTCACTCTGGAGGACTTCCTGGCGAGGAACGGAGCGATGACGGCGGCGGACGTTGTCGCACCATTGGAGGAGCAGGAGAAAGCTGGGGTTTCGGTCGATCCGGCGATCAGCGACCGGCTTCGTCGGCAGGAGCAACATGCTCTGTTAGACACCGCGGTGCTAGGGTTTAGGAATGGGGTGGTAGGTGGTGGAAGAAGGCGAGCGAGGAAGAGGTCTGCACTGGATAATCTTGCGGACAAGGCTGATATCCGGAGGCAGAAGAGGATGATCAAAAACAGGGAGTCGGCTGCCAGATCGAGGGAGAGGAAACAGGTGTCTCATCTCCTTCCTAGTTCTTCCCTTCACTTCCAGCTCTGGTGGATTCGATGCTGTAGTGTAGTCTAATACTTCCCTTTCAGGCTTATACCGTGGAGCTCGAGTCTCTGGTGTCACGGTTGGAAGAGGAAAACGCTATCCTTTTAAGCGAACAAGTATTGATTTTCATTTTTTTATGTAGTTAGATTCAATTTCTTTATCATTAAATAACATGTTTAAGTCTCATTTGATTGCAGGAAGAGCAATACGAGATGAGGATTCACCAGGTGGATATACTTCTCTTTTTCTGTGTCCTTTCGCAATGCTATTTTGCCTTTCCATTAGACGTACGTTTATCATGTTTAAGTATGAAAACAAATAGCAACATCTAAAGTTGATGCATGCATCGAAACACTGAAACATTATTAATCTTGAATGGCTTAAATATATGTTTTTCGGCTCTATGTTTGGAAGATATTATCACCTTTGCCACAGACAACATTACTGATCTGGTAGTTGTGAACAAACTATGATACTTTGAATGAGGTGTAGATCTAATTGACTGCCACTGTGTCTTGTAGAGAGATGTAATCCATTTACCAAACGCCATTATATGATCCTAAATATGCTTCCATTTGAAGACATGTGACATAGAGGCAAGCTGATAGCACTCATTCACAAGATTTTAGATATAACATTCCTTTCTTGCCTTGCCATTAAAGATATTGATCATCAGCTGGGAACATACAGAGTTCAGTGAATTTTTGTTGTGTCATTTATGTATGTGACTCTTTAAGTACCAGCTGATTTTTTTTTTAGGCATCCATGAGGACACTTAGGAAAGTATATGTTGTACATAGAACACCCAATTTCATTTTTGGTATACAAGTTATTTAAAGATAAATTGAGGCATGATTCTAGAACACCAGTAGGATAATGCCTCTGAAGTCTGCGACACTAACTTCTTGGATCTTTGCAGCTTATGGAGAATATTATCCCTATTACTGAGAAGAGAAAGCCACCACACATACTCCGGAAAATTCACTCAATGTTGTGGTAGGGATCAACCAAGCAAGGACAAAATCACTCGCAATGAAGTGTGGACTCCGGTCTCATGGCTTAGCACGAACTAGAGATGAGATGCTGCTTACTTATTTACGGTCTCATGGCTTAGCGCGAACTAGAGATGAGGTGTTGCCTAATTATTTACTAGCCTTTTGTTGTTGTAGATAATTGTGTGTTATGTATCTTCCTTGCTACTATTGCCCATGTTATCATTGCTTAAATTATGAGTGAGAATGAATCCCTGGATCGTTTGTAGGTTGAATAATCTTGTCATGATTTGATGCTTCCATATATATGTTTGCAGTCAATATCCTTGGTCGATGCATGGATTCATGTTTCACTTGAATGCATATTAGTATGAAAAATTAGAGCATAACCAAATCTATACAAGGTGGAAAAAACCACACTGGATTCGGAAAATGGCCCTGACAGATTTCCTCACTACAAGAGGATCTTGTAGATTTCAGAGTACCAAAAGGCTGATTCACTCAATCATTTGCAGCTATATTTCTATATACATTCCACTCTCTATTGTATTGTTGTTTGCCTCTCGGTTCTTAATTTGCAGCACGAGCAGGGGAATTGAGGCTCTCGGTGCGGCTGCGCACGATCCGGAGGAAGATCTCTCGCACCTGTCGCTCCAAAGGCTCGAGCCCCTCCGTCAATGCGTCGCAGATCTGCGCCAACTCATCGGCCCTATGGCTCAGCTCCTTCTCCTCGCCTTCTGCCATGGGGAACTTGATGGCCTGCATCAGCTCCGTCAGCTGCTGCGTGCACCTCTCGATCTGTCGGATCTCCTTCAGCAGCCCCGCCGAGCTCTTCCTGTCTCTCTTCTTCGACTCCTCCACGATCCGCTCGTGCAGGGACGTGACGGCCGACGCCCATGGAAAGGTCCTGGGGACAGTGAAGTGGACCTGGAGGCCGCGGTCCTGGCAGGGGATCGCCGCCACGACGCACCACATTGTGAAGAGGAGCACCGCGCTCGCTGTGTACACGGGCACGGCCAGCCCCGCCGTGGCGACCACCTCGTGACCTCGCGGGGCCGCCAGGTTGCTCCCGATGGCTTGAAGCTGCCGCGCGGCGGACCAGGAGCGGGACACGCTCCAGGAGAGGGAGCGGAATTTGGAGACTTGGCGCCCGGTGGTTTTGGGGGAGGAGGCATAGGAGGAGCCGGAGCCGCTGCTGCGGCCGAAGGAGCGGTTGCGGTGGGAGATGGCGGTGGAGCCGGCGTCCCTGTCTTCCAGCATCAGGACGGCGAGGTCCGTGAGCGCTTTGCGGGCGCGTCGCACCTGCCCCTCGCTGATCCCCCCGCCGCTGCCGGCTGGCCGCAGGGCCGCCACCGCGATCTCGAGGTGCGCCCGCCATCGGCGGATCTGCTCGATGCCGTCGCGCACGGCGTTGCAGATGTCGAGTGCCTTGATGGCGCGATCGTAGTACTCCGCGAGGAGGCGATCCACGGGAGGCCGAGCGATGTCGGCGCCGCGGTCGAGGAGGAGAGCCCGGAACTCCTCGTGGCACAGCAGGAAGGCGTGGAGGAGCCGGCGGATCCAGGCGATCGAGAGTAGCCCGTCGCCGTCGGCTGCTGCGGCCGCGGAGAGATCCACTAACACGTACTCGACGCAAGATTGGAAGCCCAGCATCAGCGCGTCCTGCTGCTCGCCTCCGGCGCCAGTGTCCATGGCCTGGTCCCGGCGGAAGCTGAGGATGGAGCGGCCGAAGGAGGAGGAAGCCGACAAGTCCTTGGCGTACATCGTCGCGCCAATTATACCATTCGATTGCTCCAAAGGAAGAAGAGACGAAGGAGACAAGACGCGATAAGGAAGATCCGCCTTTTTTATACATCGAGAATGGGCTGTCCACGTCTGCACTCGTCGCCGCCGCGTTCGAGTACGCGGACCACGGACGCGCGACACGGCTCCGCGTAACTTTCTCCCCGAATCTTAAAGCAGCCACTGCGGTGTTTTTCTTCTTATTGACGAAAAAATCTCTCGATCCGTAGCCACCGTCGGACGGACCAACCAACCAACGAGGGCCTTTTCGGCATTCGGGCAGTTGAGGCGAATGTTGACCGCGTCCTGGATTCCGTTCGGGGGTAGAAGATGCGCCGGGAGATTTGGTGCAGCGGCCCATTGGGGGCGAGGAGGGGAGTTGCAACCGGCAACAGACAGCAGACGACCCGGTGGTGGGTTGCCAGCGAGCCAGTGACACGGACGAGTTTAAACGCCTCGGAAAGGGACGTTGCCCGTTACCGAGGGCAAGCGCAATGAAGCAGCCAACGTCTTCAAATTAAATCGCTTCTGTTATTATGATTATTCTTCTCATCGAATTAATTTCCTATTTTTAATTTGTGATTTTTCTCTCCGTTATCTGAGTTTCCATTTTATGTCTAAATTGTACCTACGTCGGCGTGACGTTAAAAACGAGATGGATGACAGCTGTCGATTTGACATTGTAATTGGCGACCGGAAGGTAAGCCAAGAATTTTATTTTGCTTTTTTTTTTTATTCGGTCAAAGCCATTTTAATTATTTTTCCTTCATTTGTAGTTATAATGGAATGAATATATAATTGAAAAGGTCAACATGTGGAAGAATCCTTCGGCAGTCAAATGGTTTGACAGGAGGACACAAAAACAAAAGAAAAATAAGTCAAAGCGATTCCTTCGAACAATTCAAGTCAAAGTCTTAGATCTTACCTGTTCTAATGGTGTATAATTGGCCAATATGGCACTTATTGATCAGAAAAGCAACGATTTCATCCATAACATATTATTTCAACAACATGAGATTCCTGTCCTCAAGAATATGATGCAGTGGTTTGACACTTTGAACGATTAATTAGACATTTAAAATTCAAATTCTATCTACGATATACTGTATGAATTTTATTTTCCATTGAGAAGATAAATCTAAGGATGTTAGTCGATTGAATAAATCTATATGAATATTTTACAATTTATCTTAATAGTTAGTCGAAAACTTTCATATGGCCAGATCATTCGCCTTCAGGATTAGTCAGTTCAAAGAATTGAATATCTGGTGATCTTGTCCGAAAATGGTGAAGACAGCTAGCTCGGGATGTGACTCTGCGGTTGACCGTGTGAAAACTCTGCTCCGCTCTGTAAAACCAAAAACGTCAGTGTCGGATCAGGGAAGGGGTCCCCGACGTTAGCACTCTGATGTTCAAGTCAGTCGCCGGAATAGTAGAAGAATAGTAGAAACTGTAGCAACAAGAGTGTGATCGCAGAATAACGCATACCTCCTCCAGTGCATGGACCCCCTTTTGTATAGTGCCTTGTAGCGTATGTGCAAAGCGTGAGCACACTTTTCTATCTTTCCTATAAAAAGACAGGTTAGAAAAGTGTCTCTGACACTATTCTTTAACAGAGCGTGCAAATCCTTGAGATGACAGTAGAAGCTTCCATCGTATGATTTATCTGTTGACCATGCCCTACTGTCAGCGGTACTAACTCCCAGAAGGATACAATGAGCTAAGCAAGGGGTCCCAATATTTGGCCGAGTGGGGGAGCCGCTCGACCGAGATTCCCTACCCGGTCAGTCTAGGTTATTCTTCTCCACGATCGCTCGACTTGGTAGGTTGTTCCTCGTATGGCCGTATAGGCGGCCAGGTTAGACTAGCCCCTATAGGGTCGTCACAGTTGGGAACATCTGTTCTCCTCTCTTTAGTCGTTCGATTATCGGGTCGCTGCTTATCGCTCGACCAGATGAGCGATTTGGTCAGACGAGCCTCCAGACGACACTATGATACTGAGCCCTCCTTTTGCTGAGTGGGCCGCAATACCCGATCATACCCTTCAGGCCCGATCGACCCATTGCCACCTGCTCGGCCAACTTTGGTGACCCGACGATTCTATGTCTTTGACCGCCTTGACTTTGACCTCCACATCGGCTACTTTTCCCACTTTTGACTCTTCTTTGGTGGACTTCTTTTATCATCGCATCACAAGTCTTCCCCTCAAGTCTAGTTGAAAGAGACTGTAAGTCCGATTGACTGGACAAGTAGTGTCTTCAGCGGCCTTTCTGCCCGATTGGACATCATTAGTTTTAGACCCGCCACTTAGCTCACACATTCACTAATCAAGGGTTTATAGTTGTCTCTCGACTTTACTCGAATTTAGAGTTGCCACTCGACTGTGGTAAATAATGTAGTCTGTAGCTGATTTCTATCATGGGTTTAGAACCGCGCTTGGCTATGAGACAGGATGGTTAATCTTCAGTGAGCCACTCTATAACTATGTCTCTGTTCGACCTCTTTTCAATCTTTATAGTCCACTCGGGATGCTCGTGGGCAATACTTAGTGATTTTTCAACTTCTGGCAGCTCCCTGTGGCGGGTGAGTGCCTCATAATGGTTGTTGACGTCATTCTAATTTCTTGAAGACTGTGCAAATCTCCGATCATTAATGCCGAGTATGCCGCCCATGCCCTTTAATTAAGCCTCATTAATGCTCCCTGTTACAGAGCGCTACGTGTCCCACTTTTTGTCGCCGCACGTTTGATGTGATAGGCGGATATCTGCGATTGATGTGATGTCGCCTTTTTAAATTCAACGGTCAGATGGAGGCTTCATTTTCCGAAGCCCTTGATCGGATAGTCCAGAGCGGCCATCACCAAGGTTTTCAAACTCTTACTCCTCTTCATTTTCGATATTATGCAACATCTTCATCCTCGCGCCTGTCTCCCGTCGATTTCCGTCTCCTTTGCTCCTCGTCGGCGATCCTCTTCCTTAGTAAGATTTTCTTCCTCTTCCTATTTTTGTCTCTGCTTTTCCTCAGTTTTCCATTGCCTATTCTCCTCCTCCTCCTCCACCCATTGCCGGATTGTGGTACACTTCCAAGGAATCTGATTTCAATAGTAATGAAGTCCTTCAGATGCAGATGACTTATGGTATTCCCGATTGTTGGTGCAATATCCCTTAGGTCAAGGTTGACTGGTTTGACCAAGCTTGAGTCTTGGTCATAGTTTCGATGTTTAACAATACATGTAGACACATGGACAATACAGGTGCAGTTGTTCATATGGGGAGATTCTGATCAGGGACTGATCAGGGTGAATGAAGAAGAGTCAAGTAGGTCAAAAGTGACCGGATACCTGACTTGAAAGTCCTAGTGAGTGAAGCTAGGCAGAAGGAAATCCTGGTGAGTGAAGCCAGGTGAAAGTCCTAGTGAGTGAAGCTAGGCAGATGGAAAACCCTAGTGAGTGAAGCTAGGTGAAAGCCCTGGTGAGTGAAGCCAGGAAAGGAAAAATTCAGATGGATCAAGGATGATCGGACATCTGGTGTTGGGAAGTCCAAGTAGGTCAAAGGATTGACTGGATACTTGGCACGAGGAAATCCAGATGGGTCAAGGTTGACCAGACATCTGGTGGAAGTCCAAGTAGATCAAGGGAGTGACCGGATACTTGGCACAAAGAGAAAAAGTCTAAGTGGGTCAAAGGGATTGACCGGACACTTGGTGGGGAGTTCTGGCAAGTCAAGGGAGTGACCAGATGCTAGGTATGATGTACCAACAGGTCAAGGTTGACCGGATGTTGGTTTGAGAGGTTTGGGACTTGGTTTTGGGTAAAAACCAAGAGCTGGATCGATCAGTGGATCGATCCAGGCCTTTCCTAGCGAACAGAGAGCCTCTGAATCGATCAGTGGATCGATCCAGAGGTCCCAATCGATCAGGCGATCGATTGGGACGCTGCTGCTTCGCACGATAAGCACTGGATCGATCCGTGGATCGATCCAGGCATTTTTCCAGAGCACAGAGGCGCTCTGGATCGATCCGTGAATCGATCCAAAGCCTCCCCGATCGATTGAGAGTTTTCGAATCGATCGGGATCCGACCGTTGCGTCGTATTTGAGCTGAAGGCGAGCGTCTCCTTCGGCACTGCTTAACCAATTCATCTCATCTCTCTCGCCAGCTCCTCCACAGCGTTCTCAAAGCTCAGATCGCCAGTTCTTAAAGGATCTTGGAAGCTTTCCAAGTTAAGAGGCGGATCAAAAGCAAGGAGAAAAGTTAGGGTTAGGGTTTTCTACGCTTATTGTAAGCTTGTGCTTGTATTCTTGTATCCCTTCCCTTTCTTTTGTACTGAGAGTCTTGTAGGGCTTCTCCGCCTTCGGTAGTTACCGAAAAGGAGGTTTTTATTAGTGGAGGGTGCGTGAGTAGGTGTGGATCCTTGGACTAGTCACCTCTTGTGAGGTGGATACCAAGTAAACCAACTTTGTTAGCGTTGTGTGATTTGTTTCTGTATTTTCCGCTTCACATCTTCGAAGAAACAAGCAACGACGAGCATCTAGCACGCGACGAGCTATTCACCCCCCCTCTAGCTACTTTTCGGTCCCAACAAGTGGTATCAGAGCAAGGTTGCTCTTCACCGAAATCATCGCCGGAAGGGTCAAGCATAACAAGAAGAGCTAGAGGGTCAAGAAGTTGAAGCAAAATTGTCAAAGTCAAAGAAATTCAAAAGCTCAACTTCTACAATGGAATTCCAAGATGGGCTCGGATTCGACACGAGGGTGGCTCCACCATACACTTCCACGAGCTTCGATTCTTGGAAATCAAGAATCGAAAATTTTCTTATGATGGAGATAGAGCAATGGTTTGCTCTTATGGAAGGCTTCAAGACTCCAACAAACTCAAAGGGCAAAGTTCTCAAGAGGAGCAAGTGGAGCCAAGAGCAAGTCCAAAGGTGCGAGGCCAATGACAAAGTGACCAAGCTTTTTGTCAATTTGTTGCCAAGCACCATCCTTTGCAAAATTGGAGAATTTGAAGATGCAAAGGAATTATGGAGTAAATTGGCCAAGCTTCATGAAGAGATCCCCTCCACTGTACAAGAGCAAGAAGAATCCAGAGAGGGTGACTCTTTGGAGCAAGACCAAGAGGAGGACTCCGAGGTTGAGAGATGCTCAACCTCCGAAGAAGAAGTCTAAGAAGAAGCTTCATCTTCAAGGGAGTGCAATGAAGAGAACAAGGAGGGAGCATACTCCTTGTTCCATGTACAAGATGATGAAGCCTCCACCTCTAGGATTGAGGGGAGTGTAATGAACCCGGAGCAAGAAGAGGCCTCCACATCCGGGTCAAGTGAAGAAGAAGAAGATGGTGCCACCTCCAAAATTCAAGAAATATCAAATGGAGGAGTAAGTGCCATCCCTACACAAGAAGGTATAAATGTTTCAATTAAAAATAAAAATCATATAATATGTTTTGAGTGTAGGGAAAGTGGGCACTACAAGAGCAAGTGTCCTAACTTGGCCAAGAAGAAGGGTCAAGTGACACAAAAGGGCAAGGAGAAGCCCAAGGAGACCACCCCCGGGACAAAGAAGAGCAAGGAGCATATTGTGTGCTTCTTGTGTCAACAAAAAGGGCATTACCGAAGTCAATGCTCCAAGGGGAAGAAGATGGTCAAGGCTCAAGGAGGCACTAGTCAAGGGGGAGCCTCCAAGGTAAAGAAGAAGGTAACATTTATTGAGCCTACCCCTTTACATTATGGTAAAAAGCATGATAGTTCTAATTTTTATCATCTTAATGTAATTTACCATAAGAATAGAAAGCATGAGGGCATTAAGGAAAAGCATGTGGCCCTACATGCCAAGACTACCCAACCTAAGGTTAGGAAGGTAGATAAAATTTTGGGCAAGAACACTAAGGATAATAGATATAAGCCCAAGAATAAAAATGCTCATGGATCAAATGAAAAATCAAATACTAAGGACTTAGTGAGGGAAAATCAAGTCTTGAGGTCAAGACTTGATAAGTTAGAAAAGACCCTAAAAAGATTGGAAAACATCCTATTAGGACAAAATGAGCATAACCTAGGTTTAGGAGTACAAAAGTCATCCAATGGCCATAGAGGTTTGGGATACAAACCCAAAGCTAAAAAGGATGTGCCTAGTTATCATAGGGTTCCATATAGTTATGGAACAAATTCTAAGTCTAGAGGTCAAGTCAAGGATACAAGGGAAGATATCCCTAGAAGTATCTTTGTCACCAAAGTGACTAAGACTTCTAAGAAGTCTAAGAAAGTCACTAACAAGGTCACAAGGGAGGCTATCCCTAGAGTTGACCTAGAAAATATGACCAAGACTTCTAAGAAGCCCAACAAGGTCACTAGGAAGGTATCTAGGGAAGTTATCCCTAGTGAGTACCTAGAGCATCCAAGGAGCACCAATAGGTGCTGGGTTCCTAGGAGCATCTTCTCTACCCCATAAATGAGTTAGAGAGTGTCAACTCCGATTAGAAGGGTAGTTAACTCAACTTTGAAGAAATTGACACTCAAGGAGCATTTTCAAGGTTTTTGTTAACCTTAATATGAAATGGAATTATTATTTACTCCTTGAAAGAGTAAAATGTGCTTAATGGCGGAAAAATTAATTTTATCTTAAAATGACATAAATTGGGAAAACCTAGAGAAATACCAAGTTGGGATTTTGGTATTCTCTTAGAAATTTAAGGCAATCCGGGCCTTGATTTATGTGATTACTCTTGAGGAAAAATGGAATGTGCCAACATTTGAGGATATGCTTAATTTTTAAGTGGCATAAACAAATTAAGAGAAATATAAATGTCAATTTAGGTTTTGGCATTTCTTTGAAGCATTTAGGGCAATCTAGGTTTAACGTGTTAAGTTAAAACAAGTGGTGTATTTTGAGTTAGCTAAATGGTTAAGGATACTTAGATAAGTAATCTAGGTATATTTTATTCATGCTAAACCTTGCCATGATTGTTTGCCCATTATATGTCATGACATCATGTTTTAGTTTTGTATTTTACATTCATGACTTATTATGAAAAATATAAAAATACCATGTCATGACATTCATACATCATGTAGTTATAGGATATTTTCTTTTGAAAATTATTTCATTTTGATGTATGCCATAACATTATCATGCATTATGTTTAATTCCTTAAAAGCAAGGACAAATGGCATTTATCAACAAGTGTTTTCAACAAGTGGTATTTACAAGTAACATCCTAAGTGGATGTTCAATATCCACAAAATGCCTAGATAGATATGCATGATCCCTAGATTAGGGCAAAACCAAACTTTACATCTCACAAAGACCAATAAGATGACTTGTATGTGTTTTAGTGCACACTGGATACAAGTGAGATGTTAGGATGATGAACAAAACTCAAGATGTTGATTTAGTGCATTTCTTTGAGTTTTAAATTCATCAAAACACATAGTTATGTGTTTTCCCATCATTGGGAAATCTAATGTACAAGTCATGTGCATTAAGCCCAAGAAATGTGATGGGATATTGGTTTTGAAAATTAATTTAAATTGCTTTTGGAAAACCTTGGTGAAGGCTATCTTTTGATAGTAATCATCATTGAATAGTTAGACACAAACTTGAAGAAAATGCTAAAGTTTTAGCAAGTTTTCAAGCTTGTGTCAATCTTTGAAAATATAATGTATTTTCATAGAAAACTATTTTTCCATGATAAAGTATGCCCTAAATAATGTCTACACAAATTTTTACGATTTTTGGAATTTTGTAGATTTTTCTAGGGGCTTCTGAAATTCACAGAAAGTGAAGTTCAGCAACTATCAGACCTCAATCGATCACCCGATAGATTGAAGGGTCTCAATCGATCGGGCGATCGATTGAGAGAAAGCTTCTCACGAACAGAAGCTTTCTGGATCGATCCACCAATCGATCCAGCCCTCCTGAATCGATCAGTGGATCGATTCAGCAAGGTTCAATCGATTGGAACCCAACTCCAATCGATCCAAGTTGCTGATTTTGGCTGGGAAGGCCTGATTTCAGCATTTTGAACCTTGTTTAGTCAATGTAACCATTCCAAACCCCTGAAAATACATTTGTATACATATAAAGGGTGTTTTCATGTTGAAAACAAGGATGGATTGGTTAAGGAAGGCTAAGTTGAAGTTTAGGTTGATGTTTGTTTCAAATTTTGAATATTTGAACCTCAAAACTTCTAAAATTGGGTTTCCTAAAGGTTTAGGGACTTCAAGTCATTGTTGGTGCAATGACAGAAGTTATCACCATGTCTTTAGGGGGAGGGACTCTTTAAAAGACATGAAAATTATTTTCATAAACCTTGGAGGGTGGTTAACCTTCTTTAGAGAAAATGCTCATGAATGAGCGTTTGAACTTGAAATGGAGAGTGGATATCCTCATTATTTCAAGTGGTATTTCAAATGGTTGAAAAATGCTCAAGGTTGGGCATTTGTCTACTTTGAGGGAGAATGTAGGGAAAATGAAGGGTATGGGACCTTCATTATGATGTTGATCACGACCTTGAGAAACTCTTCAGGGGGAGAGTTTAAAAAGGGATAAAGGTTCAACGAGTGAAGTTGTAACCAATGATGAGTATCTCTTCAGGGGGAGAGATAGTGGTTGTTTGATGTGTGCCAATAGGGGGAGAATGTGTGGTTTAAGTTAGACCTTCATTACCTATGGGGGAGGTCATAGGGGGAGAATGAAGGGAACCAACATTCATACTTTGGCATGAAGAGAGTTAAGGCTGTGGGATTAGCTTAACTCAGAGTAGTCCTAACTTAAAGGTATTGTCATACATCAAAAAGGGGGAGATTGTTGGTGCAATATCCCTTAGGTCAAGGTTGACTGGTTTGACCAAGCTTGAGTCTTGGTCATAGTTTCGATGTTTGACAATACATGTAGACACATGGACAATGCAGGTGCAGTTGTTTATATGAGGAGATTCTGATCAGGGACTGATCAGGGTGAATGAAGAAGAGTCAAGTAGGTCAAAAGTGACCGGATACCTGACTTGAAAGTCCTAGTGAGTGAAGCTAGGCAGAAGAAAATCCTGGTGAGTGAAGCCAGGTGAAAGTCCTAGTGAGTGAAGCTAGGCAGATGGAAAACCCTAGTGAGTGAAGCTAGGTGAAAGCCCTGGTGAGTGAAGCCAGGCAAGGGAAAATCCAGATGGATCAAGGATGATCGGACATCTGGTATTGGGAAGTCCAAGTAGGTCAAATGATTGACTGGATACTTGGCACGAGGAAATCCAGATGGGTCAAGGTTGACCAGACATCTGGTGGAAGTCCAAGTAGATCAAGGGAGTGACCGGATACTTGGTACAAAGAGAAAAAGTCTAAGTGGGTCAAAGGGATTGACCGGACACTTGGTGGGGAGTTCTGGCAGGTCAAGGGAGTGACCAGATGCTAGGTATGATGTACCAACAGGTCAAGGTTGACCGGATGTTGGTTTGAGAAGTTTGAGACTTGGTTTTGGGCAAAAACCAAGAGCTGGATCGATCCAGGAGCTGGATCGATTAGTGGATCGATCCAGGAGCTGGATCGATTAGTGGATCGATCCAGGCCTTTCCTAGCGAACAGAGAGCCTCTGAATCGATCAGTGGATCGATCTAGAGGTCCCAATCGATCAGCCGATCGATTGGGACGCTGCTGCTTCGCACGATAAGCGCTGGATCGATCCGTGGATCGATCCAAGCGTTTTTCCAGAGCACAGAGGCGCTCTGGATCGATCCGTGAATCGATCCAAAGCCTCCCCGATCGATTGGGAGTTTTCGAATCGATCGGGATCCGACCGTTGCGTCGTATTTGAGCTGAAGGCGAGCGTCTCCTTCGGCACTGCTTAACCAATTCATCTTAGCTCTCTCGCCAGCTCCTCCACAGCGCTCTCAAAGCTCAGATCGCCAGTTCTTGAAGGATCTTAGAAGCTTTCCAAGTTAAGAGGCGGATCTAAGGCAAGGAGAAAAGTTAGGGTTAGGGTTTTCTACGCTTATTGTAAGCTTGTGCTTGTATTCTTGTATCCCTTCCCTTTCTTTTGTACTGAGAGTCTTGTAGGGCTTCTCCGCCTTCGGTAGTTATCGAAAAGGAGGTTTTTATTAGTGGAGGGTGCGTGAGTAGGTGTGGATCCTTGGACTAGTCACCTCTTGTGAGGTGCATAACAAGTAAACCAACCTTGTTAGCGTTGTGTGATTTGTTTCTGTATTTTCCGCTGCACATCTTCGAAGAAACAAGCAACGACGAGCATCTAGCACGCGACGAGCTATTCACCCCCCCCTCTAGCTACTTTTCGGTCCCAACACCGATGACTACCAAATAGCCATCCCTATTGCATATGCACGCCCCTATATGTCGTCGGATGACTTCATTACTTTTTTCAAAACCCAATTCTTGGTTGGCTTGCGCTTCCCGATTCACCCATTGTTCTCCGCAGTTTGTAGATACTTTCACATCCCTTTGCCCCAATTAATGCCGAACTCCTTTAGGCTTCTGTACGGGGTAGTAATCCTTTTCCGCCTGTACGACATCTTGCTCACCCCCCGTATATTTCATTACTTTTACTATCCCAAGCTCTTTGAGACGGGTACTTTTCTTTACATGGTCGATCGGGATCTGTATTTTTTGATAAAATACTTTTTTCTAACAAGCATTGGAAGGACTATTACTTTTTTGTTCACCTTCCCGAGCGGTCATCATTCTCGACCAGCTGGCAAATGAAGCTGATAAAGCCTCCCTCCTTATGCAAGTATCATTGGGAGCCGACCTACCTCGAGGCGGCCGCTCACCTAGCTGGTCAGAAGTATCATATACACAAGCTGCTACACGAAGGCGTTCTGAATATTTTTGGACTAAGTCTCCTTCGCTCACGGTTGTCCGGCTCATTAGGTAAACTTTTTCTTCCTATATCACCTTAGACTATAATTGATTTCACTTTGGTTTTTGCAGCCGAAGTAATGTTGAAGTCCTTGCTGAGAGGCAAGAGCAAGCTCTCTGATGTCGAGATCAATGCTCGCGGTGTAGCTGAACTGGAAGGCTGCGGTCTCTTGCCGGTCGGCAGTTCGGCCGACTGGACTGATGATGCGAGCCGAGTGGCCGGAAGTAGCGCTGCCGCCACCACTGGGAACTTCCTTCAGAGCGGCCCATGATGGTTCCAGTGGCTATCCCATCAGAATCGGCCTCAACTGAATCGGTCGGCTCTAGCGAACCATTGCTCCAGCACCAGCGAAGAAAGATATTCCGCTCGAAGGGTACCTCCCGCTTGGGAACCTCAACGCTGGCGCCTAAGGAAGTGCCTATCTCCCGACCCCCATTTAAGTAGGGTGAGAATTCATCTTCTGTCGTCCTCGAGAGGACGGTTGCTTTGCCAACACCACCTTCATCTGACCAGACTCCATCAGTGCTCGAGTTACTGGTCGGCCAGATTCTAGAGCAACCAATTTCCTTCCTCCACCTTTGCGGATCTAGCAGCCTCACTTTCCACCATCCGCTTCTCGAAGTCCCAATCCAAGGGCCAGGCGACTTCAGAGCCCACTGATCCGATCGGCCGTAGGCATGTATCGACACTAATCCACCTACCGACTGATGCCTGGTGCTCTCCGGATGACGATACACACCGAGTGTCCGAACACATGATCCGCATCCAAGGTCCTTTGGCTAAGACCTGGGCAGATGCCAAGGACATGGCGATGACCATTCAGGTTTGGGAGCTTGCTGACAACTTCAGCCATAAATCCACTACGATAAGTTAATTTCCTAAAAAGTTCTTGTTCACTTTCATTTCACCATTCTGATTCTCCTTTTTTGTAGTACTGGGTGAAGAGTTTGACGCTATACCAGAGGTTGGCCTTCCTCAAGCATGAAAATAAGCTACTGCAGGCCTCGATCGAATCGGCGGGTGCATCCCGAGTTGCTGTTGAAGCACTCACTGCTAAGGTCGATCAACTGAAGGAGGATTTTGAAAAGTCTTCCAAATGGTTAGTGGGCTTCGAGCGGGTGCTGTCAGTAGAGAAGAATAAGACCCAGGAGCAGGTCGAGCAACTCGAGCGGTTCAACAAGCATGCCCGGGGCTTTGAGTCCAAGGTTAAATTGGTGAACACTTGGAAACTTCGCGCCATAGAGGACCTGGAGAAGTAAAAGCTGGAGGCTCAGGCCTTGGATAAGAAGCTCAAGGAGACTGAGACAACTTTGGTGCAAGAACAATCGAGCAAATCGGCGGAGTAATAGAAAATTGACGATCAAGACGCCGAACTGAAGTCTTTGAAGGCCAAGTTGGAGGCGTCCAAGCCCAAGTGGCTATGTTTGAAGAGGACGAGCCCGCTTGGCTAGAGGACTTCTATGTGAAATACTTCCGCTCGGAAGGCTTCAACCAGATCTTCCCCGATTGGATCCTATGGCTCTTTGATCTCGGCATAGACGACACCATCCAGTAGTTGAAGGATAGCGACCACCTGTCTGCTGATGTCTCCATTACATCCATTCGGAAGGATGAGCTTGTGGCCTCGCTACCTGAGGATGTTATTGCCGATCTAGCGTAGTTTTTCTTTATCATCATTTTGTAGCGGGGAACAACTTTTGTAGATATTTCTAAGTACTAATCCATGTGCCCCCATTCAGTGCTTTAGAACTTGCCTACTTTACATCCTGTTAATGCTTTTTCTATATACTTTAGTCACCTTGTGCAATAATTTGGATCTTCCGTCGACCACGACCGAGAGGCATCCATTGAGAAAAAATAAGAATGAGCGCTCAGCTCAATCGAGTCGAATATCTCCTAAACTTGGCTTTTTCATGTGAAGAATCCTCTTCGCTTAGTTATGATTCGCCGGTCGGGCTGGGAGTTTTTGACACTTGTATTTTTTATTCTGAATTCTCAATCACAACCGCTAGATTTTATAGCCACCGTTCTACTTTTGAGCCAGAGTTTATAGTCATCATTCGACCATTGATTATTTGATGTCCTAGGTTTTATAGTCGTCGTTCGACTGTTGATTTTCTCTCGTTCTCAAGTTTATAGCCGTTGTTCGGTTGTTGATTATGAAGACTTTTAGTTCTAAAGCCGCTGTTTGACTGTTGATTCGTAGCCATACCCGAGTTTAATGCCACCACTCAGCTGTTTATAATTTACAATCCAAGGGTTTATAGTCACTGCTCGACTGTCGAATTGCCATCGTGCTCGAGTTTATAACTGTCGTTCAGTTGTTGACAGTTTACTCTTAGCTTAAGCTTGGATTTATAGTTGTTGCTCGACTGTCTAATTATCCATTTTCAGGGTTTATAGCCAACGCTCGTCTTACGATACTTTAATCTTGAACCCTGGGTTTATAGTCGCTGCTCGACTGTCAAATTCCATTGTTCACGGGTTTAAAGTCGTTGCTCGGTTGTAATTCTCGTACGCTAGGATTTATAGACGTTGCTTGGCTTTGGAATCCATAGCAGGAGTTTATAGCCACCGCTCGACTTTAAGATCCAGAACAAGGGTTTATAGCCACCACTCAACTTTTGCTTTTCGTCGCCTCCCGATTTTATAGCCGTCGCTCGGCTATTGATTTCATGTTGACCTAGGGTTTATAGTCGTCGCTCGACTATTAATTTCTATGAGGCTAGAGTTTATAATCGCCGCTCGACTTTCAGAATTTTTGTAATGAGAGTTTATAGTCGTCGCTCGACTTTAATCATCACTGCTCAAGGGTTTATAGTCGTCACTCGATTTTTGATTTACATTATGCAGGAGTTTAAAGTCGTCGCTCAGCTGTTATTCTCGAACGCCAGGGCTTAGAGCCATAGCTTAGCTGTTATATTTTTCGGCTCAAGGTTTTATAGTCGACTCTCGACTGCCACATTTGCACTAAACTCAGGTTTATAGTCGCTGCTTGACTTTTAACTTGGTTGATCGGCGCAAGAGTCTGGGACACCTTGGTTTTTTTATTCATCATTCCTTTGTATTCATAGAATAGGAGTTTCTACATTTTTATATGACTTTAACCACTCACCTCCCATCTAATCCGATAGGGCTAGAGGTGGTTCGCGCTCCAAGGCTGCTCAAGATTTCACCCGTTCTTGTCTTGCAAATAGTAGGATCCCGAGCTGAGCTTCTGAATAACCTTGCATGGGCCTCCCCATGGCGCATCTAATTTGGTGACATTGTCGACCGACTTCACTCTCTTCCACACTAGGTCGCCGACCTAGAACGATTGCGGATCACCATCCGATTGTAGCTTTGCTTCATTTTATGTCGGTAGGCTGTTAGCCGGACAATGACCTTATCTCTAACTTCATCTATCAAGTCAAGCTCCATAAGCCACTGATCATTATTTTCCTTGTCAAAGAGCTGCAACTGGTCGGACTCTACCTCTACTTCGACCCGTACCACTGCCTCACCTCCATACACCAAGTGAAACAAGGTTATGTTGGTTGTTTCTCTGGCCATGGTGCAATAGGCCCACAGTGTGGTCGAGCTGCCTCTACTTCGACACTTGCGAGTTCATCAACCTAGCTGCCTCTAGTGTGGTCGAGCTGAGCCCGGAGCCCTCTGAGGATCTCTTTGTTGGTGACCTCCACCTGGTCGTTACTCTATGGGTAGGCCACTAACGTGAAGACCTGCAAAATGTCATAGCTCGCACACTACTCCCTGAGTCTCCACCCTGCAAACTGTCTACCGTTGTCTGAGACGAACTTATGAGGGATGCTGAATCGACAAAAAATATTTTATCATATAAATTTGATAACCATGTGCTCGGTTATCTTGGCGAGCGGTTCGACCTCCATCCATTTTGAGAAATAATCGACTACCATCGATAAAAATCTTCTTTGCCCAGTCATCATGGGAAATGGTCCAACGATGACCATGCCCCACTGGTTGAACGGATAGGACACGGTGTATGCCTTCAGCTTTTCAGTAGGTTGGGGTGATATGTTCTGATACTTTTGACAAGATATGCGTATGGCCACCATCTAAGCGGCGTCGGCCTACAATGTTGGCCAAAATACCCGGCCAACAGGATCTTGCGTGCCAATGATCGATCGCCCAGATGACTATCATCTGATCCGATGCACTTGAGCAGCGGCCTTGAGAAAACCCTCTTGTATAAGTGATCTCCAATTAGGGTAAACCGACTAACCCTACTTTTTAATAACCGAGCTTCCTCCTCGTTATTTGGTGTGACACCTGATCGGAGGAACTCGACTAGTGGCATCCTCCAATCACTTGGTAGGCCCATTCCAACGGTCCTATTGATATGTGCCACCAACAAAACCTACTCATCTGGATTATTTACGATGACCGGATATAAAAAACTTGCTAACTTGGTCAGCTCGTCAGCATATTGGTTGTTCGTCCTGGGTACTTTCTGTATGATCACCTCTTGGAAAGCTGCTTTCAGTTTCTCGAAAGCTTCAATATACAACTTATGTCGGTCGTTATTTATTTCAAACACTCCCGATAGTTGCCGAGCCGCTAACTAAGAATCCGAGTGGATGAGAAATTTTGTGGATGCCACATGTCAGGCTGTTTGCAGGCCAACTATCAAGGCATCATATTCTGCCTTGTTGTTCGTGGCCCTATAGTCCAGTCGCACAGACAGTTCCATTCTATCCTTGTGCGATGATATTAATAGGATACATATTCCATTGTCTTGCGGGTGGAAGAGTCATCCACATATATCCTTTAAGTCGTGTCCGACTCGGTCTTCCATACCTCAGTGATGAAATTTGCCAAGGCTTGAGCCTTGATCGTCGTTCAGGCTTGATACTGTATGTCAAACTCGCTTAGCTCGGTAGTCCATTTGATCAGCCATCCAGATGCTTCCAAGTTAAGGAGGATTTTCCCAGCACGTTGTTAGTCAACACCACTATGGGATGTGAGAGAAAGTATGGACGAAGCCTTTAAATGGAGAGGACTAGCCCGTACGTCAATTTTTTGAGACAAGTGTAGCGGGATTCTGTATCTTTCAATATATGACTTAAAAAAATACACTGGTTGTTGTTTAGCGTCGTTTTGTCGCACTAATGCCGAGTCGACCACTCACTTTGTGGACATCAAGTATATCCAGAGCGACTTGCCGGCGATGGGCTTAGCCAGTTCAGGTAAGGAGGTTAGGTATTTCTTAAGCTCTTCTAGCGTCTTATGGCATTTCGCGTCCCAGTAGAACTTTGTGCTCGGCACAGAATCTTGAAGAACAGGTGGCTCTGATCAAACGATTTCGATATAAATCTCGATAGTGCAGTGATCCGTCCAGTCAATTGCTGGGCCTCCTTCAAGTTATGCGGCGAGGGCATATCCTGCAGTGCCTTCACCTTGCTTAGATTTGCTTCTATCCCCCTTTCAGTCACATTGTAGCCGAGGAAGCATCCACTCTTAGCCACAAATAGACACTTACCCGGGTTAAGCTTGATCCCGTACGCTCGCAAGGTCCACAGGTCTCTTCGACGTCTACATAAAGGTTAATTGCTCGGAGGGATTTTATTAATATGTCATCTACATATACCTTCATATTACGACTGATCTACCGCTAGAACACCTTGTTCATTAGCCTTTGTTAAGTGGCACCGACGTTCTTCAATCCGAACGACATAATGGTGTAGCGTAGGTCCCATCAGCTGTGATGAAGCCGACATTATCTTGATCCTCCTTGGCGAGTGGAACTTGATGGTAGCCCTGGTACGCATCAAGCATGTATATCAACTCGCAGCCTGCCGTGGAGTCCATCATTTGATCGATGCACGACAAGGGATAGAAATCCTTCGGGCATACTTTGTTCAGGTCACGGAAGTCGATGAAGAACCGTCACTTGTTGCCTAGCTTGGAGAGCAGCACCATGTTGGTCAGCCAACTCAGGAATTGGACTTCGCGAATATGGCCGACTTCTAGTAATTTTTCTATTTCCACTCGGATGATTTAGTTCTACTCTGAATTGAAGTCCCTCTTCCTCTATTTCATCGGTCTGGCATCTGGTCGAACATGCAGTTCATGCTACGCCACACTCAATGAGATGCCTGGGAGCTCATGAGTCGACCAAACAAACACATCGTGTTTTTTTCCTAAGGCAAGCTAACAACTCATGAGCAGCTACCATTCAGTGAGATTTGCCGCAGCGAAAGTTGTTGCTTTCAGTTTACTGGGGTGGATATGGACCACCTCTTTTTCATCGTAGACCAGCGCAGGAGGCTCTTCAATAATAACGTTTACCTCTAATCGCTGTGTCTTTCGAGCGGCCTTTGTCTCGGACTTGACCATCTCAATGTAGCACTTTCGAGTGGTCAGTTGGTCGCCTTTAATCTCGCCCACCTTATTGTCCACTGGGAACTTGATTTTTTGGCAGAAGGTGGACACAACTATTGGTTAATCCTAGGAAAACGTATCGGTTCCACTGTACAAAATTTTTTTTACAAGTGTCGAATCTTTTCTTAAATAACCTATTGTGTTCTTTAGAAGTTAAATAAGGAATCGCAGACGGAACTTAACATCATTGATTCCAAATTTAACTTAATCTGTTCTTAATGGTTTAGATTTGAATCGCAAGCGGAAGTTAACACTATTAATTCAAATCTACCTAAGTTATTAATTCCATAGATATTAATTTCCAAAATTGGCTTCCAGGACTGCATGGCGAGGCACATGACCTTCTTGGATATGGGAGCAACCACCACCGCCTAGGCAAAGTCTTTTAAGGAAAGTTAATATTTATTTCCTTAAATAACTCTAGGTTAACCAAAAAGAACAATCGAATCACAAATTTGAAAAATAAGAAAACACAAAATCGAAAAATAAATTCGATTAAACTAGATCTAATTGCCTCTTGTATTTAGAATTCATACAAAGAAAAATAACTAGTATGATGCGGAAGAAAAATACTAGTTATACCTTCTCTTTGTAAGCTAATGACCTCAAGATCTTCTGCCGTATTCCTCGCCTCACCTTGGACATCGTGTGGGCGACGATCCTCCAAGATGAACACCACCCAAAAGAGTTGATCCTATCCGAATCGATGAATCAACGGACGCTGGGCACGTGGCGCTCTCCTAGTTACTGACGTAGATCTCCGATCAGTCGTACGGCGCTCCGGCGAACCTGCAAAGAAGTCGGGCCGGGAAGGGGTTCCCGGCGACGACCCTCTGACGCTCAAGTCAGGCTAGTGGGCAACAAAGAGGTGGCTTCGAATATCTAAGAATGCGTACCTCCGGCGAAGTATGAAGGCTCTTATATAGAGCTGTGGGGAGGCTCGGGCACACCTACCGAGGTGTACACGTGTCCTGGTACCATATCTTAGCATTGGCTTGTCAGAGGAACATGCCTGACACCATACTATACAGTCTGATCACCTCTTTGATGGGACAGCAGGTCCTTCCGTCGTACGATTCTATGTATGGCCTGGTCGTCGAACATGCCTGCTGTCAGAAAATGATGTTCCCTAATGTCCCCTTGCCCTTGTCTCCTTTTTCCTGACGCCAAGCATTCATCCGCTCGGCAGGCATAGGTCCGACCGGGCGTAAGTATCGGTCCGCCCGGGTGCTCAGCTGAGAGTGTTCCACAGCAACGATGCTTTATGCTTCAGCCGATCGGGCTATCCGCTTGGCCCGGTGACCCTTTTCACTATGAGCGTCGGAAACCCGCCCATGGTCGGGTTGCCTTCTGTCCGGCCCGGGAAGCTCCTGGCCGAATGCCAGGTCGGCCCGGCATCCTTCCGTTCGGCCCGGCATGCTTCCGTTCGGCCCGGCATGCTTCCGTTCGGCGCGGCTACCTTCCGTTTGGCCCAGCATCCTTCCGTTCGGCCCGGCATGCTTCCGTTCGGCGCGGCTACCTTCCGTTTGGCCCAGCATCCTTCCGTTCGGCCCGCCATGCTTCCGTTCGGCCCGGCATGCTTCCGTTCGGCCCAGCACCCTTCTGTTCGGCCCAGCATGCTTCCGTTCGGCCCGGCATGCTTCCGTTCAGCCCGACATGCTTCCGTTCGGCCCAGCACCCTTCCGTTCGGCCCGACATCCTTCCGTTCATCCCGACATGCTTCTGTTCGGCGCGACATCCTTCCGTTCGGCCCAGCATCCTTCCGTTCGGCCCGGCATGCTTCCGTTCGGCCCGGCATGCTTCCGTTCGGCGCGAACTTGGGGTTGACTGTTGGTGCAATATCCCTTAGGTCAAGGTTGACTGGTTTGACCAAGCTTGAGTCTTGGTCATAGTTTCGATGTTTGACAATACATGTAGACACATGGACAATGCAGGTGCAGTTGTTCATATGGGTAGATTCTGATCAGGGACTGATCAGTGTGAATGAAGAAGAGTCAAGTAGGTCAAAAGTGACCGGATACCTGACTGGAAGGAAATCCTGGTGAGTGAAGTCAGGTGAAAGTCCTAGTGAGTGAAGCTAGGCAGAATGGAAAACCCTGGTGAGTGAAGCCAGGTGAAAGTCCTGGTGAGTGAAGCTAGGCAGAAGGAAATCCTGGTGAGTGAAGCCAGGTGAAAGTCCTAGTGAGTGAAGCTAGGAAGAATGGAAAACCCTGGTGAGTGAAGCCAGGTGAAAGTCCTAGTGAGTGAAGCTAGGCAGAAGGAAATCCTGGTGAGTGAAGCCAGGTGAAAGTCCTAGTGAGTGAAGCTAGGCAGATGGAAAACCCTAGTGAGTGAAGCTAGGTGAAAGCCCTGGTGAGTGAAGCCAGGCAAGGGAAAATCCAGATGGATCAAGGATGATCAGACATCTGGTGTTGGGAAGTCCAAGTAGGTCAAAGGATTGACTGGATACTTGGCACGAAGAGAAAAGTCCAAGTGGGTCAAAGGGATTGACCGGACACTTGGTGGGGAGTTCTGGCAGGTCAAGGGAGTGACCAGATGCTAGGTATGATGTACCAACAGGTCAAGGTTGACCGGGTGTTGGTTTGAGAGGCTTGGGACTTGGTTTTGGGCAAAAACCAAGAGCTGGATCGATCAGTGGATCGATCCAGGCCTTTCCTAGCGAACAGAGAGCCTCTGAATTGATCAGTGGATCGATCCAGAGGTCCCAATCGATCAGCCGATTGATTGGGACGCTGCTACTTCGCGCGATAAGCGCTGGATCGGTCCGTGGATCGATCTAGGCATTTTTCCAGAGCACAGAGGCGCTCTGGATCGATCCGTGAATCGATCCAAAGCTTCCCCGATTGATTGGGAGTTTTCGAATCGATCGGGATCCGACCGTTGCGTCGTATTTGAGCTGCAGGCGGGCGTCTCCTTCAACATCACTTCACCGATTCATTTCAGATCTTCACCAGCTCCTCCACAGCTCTTCTCAAGCCCGAGATCGCCAGTTCTTGAAGGTTCTTGGAGGTTCTTCCAAGTCAAGAGGCGGATCAAAGCAAGGAGAAGAAACTAGGGTTAGGGTTTTTGCTCTCATTGTAAGCTTGTAAGCTTGTATTTCATTACCTTTCCATTTCTTCTTGTATTGAGTCTTGTAGGGCTTCTCCGCCCTTGGTAGTTACCATAAAGGAGAGTTTTATTAGTGGAGGGTGTGTGTGTAGGTGTGGATCCTTGGACTAGTCACCTCTTGTGAGGTGGATACCAAGTAAACCAACCTTGTTAGCGTTGTGTGGTTTGTTTCTGTATTTTCCGCTGCACATCTTGAAGAAACAAGCAACGACGAGCATCTAGCACGCGACGAGCTATTCACCCTCCCTCTAGCTACTTTTCGGTCCCAACAAGTGGTATCAGAGCGAGGTCGCTCTTCACCGGAATCATCGCCGGAAGGGTCAAACTTAACAAGAAGAGCTAGAGGGTGAAGAAGTTGAAGCAAAATTGTCAAAGTCAAAGAAATTCAAAAGCTCAACTTCTACAATAGAATTTCGAGATGGGCTCGGATTCGACACGAGGGTGGCTCCACCATACACTTCCACGAGCTTCGATTCTTGGAAATCAAGAATCGAAAATTTTCTTATGATGGAGATAGAGCAATGGTTTGCTCTTATGGAAGGCTTCAAGACTCCAACAAACTCAAAGGGCAAAGTTCTCAAGAGGAGCAAGTGGAGCCAAGAGCAAGTCAAAAGGTGCGAGGCAAATGACAAAGTGACCAAGCTTTTGGTCAATTTATTGCCAAGCACCATCCTTTGCAAAATTGGAGAATTTGAAGATGCAAAGGAATTATGGAGTAAATTGGCCAAGCTTCATGAAGAGATCCCCTCCACTGTACAAGAGCAAGAAGAATCCAGAGAGGGTGACTCTTTGGAGCAAGACTAAGAGGAGGACTCCGAAGTTTAGAGATGCTCAACTTCCGAAGAAGAGGAAGTCCAAGAAGCTTCATCCTCAAAGGAGTGTAATCAAAAGAGCAAGGAAGGAGCATATTCCTTGTTTCATGTACAAGAGGATGAAGAAGAAGGTGAAGCCTCCACCTCTAGGATTGAGGGGGAGCAATCTTCATTGACACCGGAGCAAGAGCAAGAAGAATCCTCCACATCCGGGTCAAGAGAAGATGAGGATGAAGAAGCTTCCACCTCCGCAAGTCAAGCAAAATCGAATGGAGGAATATCTTCGGATGAAGAGGAGAAAATGCCATCCCTACACAAGAAGGTATAAATGTTTCAATTAAAAATAAAAATCATATAATATGTTTTGAGTGTAGGGAAAGTGGGCACTACAAGAGCAAGTGTCCCAACTTGGCCAAGAAGAATGGTCAAGTGACACAAAAGGGCAAGGAGAAGCCCAAGGAGACCACCCACGGGACAAGGAAGAGCAAGGAGCACATTGTGTGCTTCTTGTGTCAACAAAAAGGGCATTACCGAAGTCAATGCCCCAAGGGGAAGAAGATGGTCAAGGCTCAAGGAGGCACTAGTTAAGGGGGAGCCTCCAAGGTAAAGAAGAAGGTAACGTTTATTGAGCCTACCCCTTTACGTTATGGTAAAAAGAATGATAGTTCTTATTTCTATCATTTTAATGCTATTTACCATGAAAATAGGAAGCATGATAGTGTTAAGGAAAAACATATAGCTTTTCATGCTAAAGCTACCACACCTAGGGTTAGGAAGGTAGATGAAAATCTAGGTAAGAAAACTAAGGATTTTAGTTATAAGCCTAGAAATAAAAATGTTCATGGGTTTAATGAAAAACCAAAATCTAAGGATTTAATGGTAGAAAATCAAGCCTTAAGGTCAAGGCTTGATAAAATTGAAAAGACCCTAAAAAGGATGAAAAATATCTTATTAGGGCAAAATGAGCATAACCTAGGTTTAAGGGTACAAAAGCCATCCAATGGCCATAGAGGTTTGGGATACAAACCCAAAGCCAAAAAGGATGTGCCTAGTTATCATAGGGTTCCATATAGTTATGGAACAAGCCCTAAGTCTAGTGGGCAAGCCAAAAATACAAGGGAAGATATCCCTAGAGGTATCTTTGCAACCAAAGTGACTAAGACTTCTAAGAAGTCTAAGAAAGTCACTAACAAGGTCACAAGGGAGGCTATCCCTAGAGTTGACCTAGAAAATGTGACCAAGGCTTCTAAGAAGCCCAACAAGGTCACTAGGAAGGTATCTAGGGAAGTTATCCCTAGTGAGTACCTAGAGCATCCAAGGAGCACCAATAGGTGTTGGGTTCCTAGGAGCATCTTCTCTACCCCATAGATGGGTTAGAGAGTGTCAACTCTAAGAAGAAGGGTAGTTAACCTAACTTTGAAGAAATTGACACTCAAGGAGCATTTTCAAGGTTTTTGTTAACCTTTGAAAATGAAATGGAATTATTATTTACTCTTTGAAAGAGTAAAATGTGCCTAATGGTGGAAAAATTGATTTTATCTTAAATGACATAAATTGAGAAAACCTAGAGAAATACCAAGTTGAGATTTTGGTATTCTCTTAGAAATTTAAGGCAATCCGGGCCTTGATTTACGTGTTTACTCTTGAGGAAAAATGGAATATGCCAACATTTGAGGATATGCTTAATTTTTAAGTGGCATAAACAAATCAAGAGAAATAGAAATGTCAGTTTAGGCTTTGGTACTTCTTTGAAGCATTTAGGGCAATCTAGGTTTAACGTTTTAAGTTAAAACTAGTGGAAATAGCTAAGTGGTTAAGGATACTTAGATAGGAAATATAGGTATATTTTATTTATGCTAAACCTTGCCATGATTGTTTGCCCATCATATGCCATGACATCATGTCTATTTTTGCATTCATGTTTTATTATGAAAAATCCAAAAATACCATGTCATGACATTCATACATCATGTAGTTATAGGATATTTTCTTTTGAAAAATTATTTCCTTTTGATGTATGCCATAACATAATCATGCATTAAGTTTAATTCCTTGTAATTAAGGACAAATGGCATTTAACAACACTTATTAACAAGTGACATCCTAGGTGGATGTCTAATATCTCTAAAATGCCTAGATAGATATGCATGATCCCTAGAATAGGGCAAAATCAAAATCTCACATCTCACAAGGACTATAAGGTGACTTGTATGTGTTTTAGTGCACATTAGATACAAGTGAGATGTTAGGAAGATGAATAAAACTCAAGATGCTGATTTAGTGCATTCTTTTGAGTTTTAGAGCCATCAAAACACATAGTTATGTGTTTTCCCATCATTGGGAAAGCTAATGTACAAGTCATGTGCATTTAGCCCAAGGAAAATGGTGGGATATTGGTTTTGAAAGATGTTTTTAAAATGCTTTTGGAAAACCTTGGTGAAGGCTATCTTTTGATAGTAATCACCATTGAATAGTTAGACACAAACTTGAAGCATACGCTAAAGTTTTAGCAAGTTTTCAAGCTTATGTCAATCTTTGAAAATATGATGTATTTTCATAGAAAACTATTTTTCCATGATAAAGTATACCCTAAACAATGTCTACACGAAATTTCATGATTTTTGAATTTTTGTAGAATTTTTCTAGGGGCCTCTGAAGGTGACTGAAATCATTTTTCAGCAACTATCAGACCTCAATCGATCCACCGATCGATTGAGGGTCTCAATCGATCAGTGGATCGATTGGGAGCAAGCTTCTCACGAACAGAAGCTTGCTGGATCGATCATCCGATCGATCCACAAGGCCTGAATCGATCAGTGGATCGATTCAGCAAGGTTCAATCGATTGGAACCCAACTCCAATCGATCCAAGGTGCTGATTTTGGCTGGGAAGGCCAGATTTCAGCATTTTGAACATGTTTTAGTCTACGTAACCATTCTAAACCCCTCAAAATACATTTGTATACATAAAAAGGGTGTTTTCGTGTTGAAAACAAGGATTGATTGGTTAAGGAAGACTATATTGAAGTCTAGGGTGAGGTTTGTTTCAAATTTTGAATATTTGAACCTCAAAGCTTCTAAATTTGGGTTTCCTAAAGGATTAGGGATTCCAAGTCATTGTTGGTGCAATGACAGAAGTTACCACCATGTCTTTAGGGGGAGGGACTCTTTAAAGGCATAAAAATTATTTTTCATGAACCTTGGAAGGTGGTTAACCTTCTGTTAAGTGGATAATGCTCAAGGATGGGCATTTGCCTACATTGAGGAAGAATGTAGGGTTAAGGATAAATGAAGGGTATGAGACCTTCATTTGGGTCATTAGACCATGTTAATGCTCCAGGGCGAGCATTGTTTGAAAATGAAGGGAATGGGTCCTTCATTATCGTGTTGGTCACAACGAGTGAAGTTGTGAACAACGATGAGCAACTCTTCAGGGGGAGAGTTTTCAACAATGGGGCATTTGTTGAAGTGTGCCCAAAATTGAGGCACGGGTTGATGTGTGCTCAAAGATGGGTTGATGTGTGCCAATAGGGGGAGAATGTGTGGTTTAAGTTAGGCCTTCATTAGCTATGGGGGAGGTCATAGGGGGAGAATGAAGGGAACCAATATTCATACTTTGGCATGAATGGAGTTAAGGCTATGTGATTAGCTTAACTCAGAATGGTCCAAACTTAAAGGTATTGTCAAACATCAAAAAGGAGGAGATTATTGGTGCAATATCCCTTAGGTCAAGGTTGACTGGTTTGACCAAGCTTGAGTCTTGGTCATAGTTTTGATGTTTGACAATACATGTAGACACATGGACAATGCAGGTGCAGTTGTTCATATGGGGAGATTCTGATCAGGGACTGATCAGTGTGAATGAAGAAGAGTCAAGTAGGTCAAAAGTGACCGGATACCTGACTGGAAGGAAATCCTGGTGAGTGAAGCCAGGTGAAAGTCCTAGTGAGTGAAGCTAGGCAGAATGGAAAACCCTGGTGAGTGAAGCCAGGTGAAAGTCCTGGTGAGTGAAGCTAGGCAGAAGGAAATCCTGGTGAGTGAAGCCAGGTGAAAGTCCTAGTGAGTGAAGCTAGGCAGAATGGAAAACCCTGGTGAGTGAAGCCAGTTGAAAGTCCTAGTGAGTGAAGCTAGGCAGAAGGAAATCCTGGTGAGTGAAGCCAGGTGAAAGTCCTAGTGAGTGAAGCTAGGCAGATGGAAAACCCTAGTGAGTGAAGTTAGGTGAAAGCCCTGGTGAGTGAAGCCAGGCAAGGGAAAATCCAGATGGATCAAGGATGATCAGACATCTGGTGTTGGGAAGTCCAAGTAGGTCAAAGGATTGACTGGATACTTGGCACGAAGAGAAAAGTCCAAGTGGGTCAAAGGGATTGACCGGACACTTGGTGGGGAGTTCTGGCAGGTCAAGGGAGTGACCAGATGCTAGGTATGTGTTAGAGTGTATACTAAAAGCCTAGCTTTTGGCATAAACATTTATCTAGAAATAAGAATCACATTGGTCAAATGTTTACATTTATGATAAATGTAGTTGTTCAATTAATTTATATTATAGATAACATGGTGTGTGGTGTCACACACAGAGGATCATGTTATCAGTACCTTATAAATTATAAACAGTAGCTCACGACCATAATGGAAAGGAACAAACCATTGGAAGGTCGTAGTGTAATTATGTATTAGTTTATCTTAACTATATAATTACACTAGTACACTTAGAGTGTATTGAGTAGGACCATTAGAGGTCGTTTCTTTTATACTGACTTTATAAAGAAACAAAGACATCAGTTATTATGGAAGTGTGTACTCTTAATCCTAATATAATAACAAGCACATATATTTGATATTTATTTCTTTAATTTATCAATGGGTGAGATTTAGTTCGATGAATCAATAAGCCCGATAAGTTGGGAAGTGATATCACTTATAGTGTGTGTTGTTGATTATAGAAGGAAACTGTGTCCTAGTGATCTAGGTTGAGAATGTCCCCAAGAGGAGCTCATAAGGATTGTCATGTTAAACCCTGCAGGTGGACTTAGTCCGACATGACGATGAAGTTGAGTGGTACTACTCTTGGAGCTAGATATTAATTAAATGAGTTATCAGTAACTCACTTAATTAGTGGGCATTCGATATCTTAAACACAGGGAGACTAACACGCTCATAATAAGAAGGAGCCCAAAAATGTAATTTGGGATTGGTGCGGTAATTCAATAATAGTTCTCTAGTGGAATGAATTATTATTGATAAAATTAAGTTGTGTGTTCGGGACGAACACGGGATGCTTAATTTTATCGGGAGACCAAAACCAATTCCTCCTCTCGGTCCCTATCATAGCCTCTTATTTATAGAGTTCTATACCCACCTATACCCACCTTTTATACCCACAAATTGGGGGCCGGCCAAGCTAGCTTGGGAACCAAGCTAGGGCCGGCCTAGGTATAAAATTGGGTGGCCGGCCCTAGCTTGAACCCAAGCTAGTGGGGGCCGGCCAAATTAAATTAAAAAAGGTTTTTAATTTTATTTTTTATTATGTGGAAGAAATAATTTATTAAGGAGAATTAAAATTAAAATATCTCTCTTGTAAAAGATCTACAAAAGATTAAAGAAAGAGATTAGATCTCTTTCCTTATTTGTAGATTGGTGAGATATTTTATTTTCTCTTTAAAAATTATTCACATGTTGAAAAATAAAAATTATAGAAATTTCCTTTTATCAACCATGAAGAGATTTTGAAGAGAAATTTTATTTTTTAAAATTTCCAGAAACAAATTAGGAAGTTTTAATTATTGATTAAAACTTGTCCAATTTAATTTCATTGATGTGGCCGGCCATAAGATTTCAATTGGGGAAATTTTATTTTATTTTTCTCAATTAAATCATGTCAAGGAAATTGAGGAAATTTTATTGTAATTAAATTTCTTAATTTGCCTAGGCCAAGGAATATAAAAGAAGGGGTGAGGGTGCCTTCATGAGATACAACCTCTATTATTTTCTCTCCCTCTTTTGTTCCTTGGTGTGGCCGGCCATCCTTTCCCTCTCTTCCTCTTGTGGTGGCCGAACCCTTCTCTTTCCTTGGAGCTCTTGTGGTGGCCGGATACTACTTGGAGAAGAAGAAGAAGAAGGAGAGGAAGCGAGCATCTCTTGGAGCTTGGTTAGTGTTTTGATTTTCTTCCTTGGTGAAGCTTCTTTCTTTGTGGCCGAACTTAGCTAGGAGGAGAAGAAGGTGGTTGGTGGTTTCTCATCTCGGAAGATCGTTGCCCACACAACGTCCGAGGTTAGAAGAGGAATACGATAGAAGATCAAGAGGTCTTTCTAAAAGGTATAACTAGTAATTTTTCCTTTCCGCATCATACTAGTTATTTTAGAAAATAATACCAAATACAAGAGGCTTACGTTCTAGAATTTCGAATATGATTTTCGATGTTGTGTTCTTTTGTTTTTTCTTTTCCTTGTGATTTGATTGTTCTCTTCGGTTAACCTAAAGTTATTTTAGGAAATTAAATATTAGATTTCTATAAAAGGTTTTGTCTAGTCGGTGGTGGTTGCTCCCATATCCAAGAAGGCCGTGTGCCTCGCCACGTCAGTACTGGGAACCAATTATGGAAATTAATATTTAATGGAATTAATAACTTAAGGTGGTTTGGGTCGAACGTGTTAAGTTCCGCAGGAGATCCAAGTCAAAACCTAAAAGAATAAATAGATTAAGTTTTGGATCAAACGTGTTAAGTTCCGCAGGCGATCCAAAATTTAATTTAAAAGAACACATGGTAGCTAGGAAAAGGTTCAGACCTTTGTACAAAATTTTTGTACAGTGGAACCTCTAGGTTTTCCGAGTAGCAACCAACAATTGGTATCAGAGCTAGTGTTTTGCCTCTGTGTATTTGGTATTAGGTTAATTATGCACATGTCATACATAATTTAGGCAGGTTAATAGTAGGATGTGCTAACTTTGTGGATGCAGAATCCAACTATTATGACTTTTAATTATTATGTGTGTGATTGGACCCTTGGACATGTCAAGGGCATTTATATGTGTGTGCATGATTGTATTAAAATACAGCAGGAGCTGTATTTAGTTTTATTAGGATTTTATTTTTGATCTAGATATATGTACATTTCTTTTATGGAATATAGGATCAAAATGTAAAATTCTATTTATGTCGCGGATCGAATCTTGCAAAGCGTGGAACTTTCTAAGGACCAGAGGCGCAGCGGAACTAGGAGCAAGATGGAGGCGACGGCTAGACCCGGTGGCGGTGGCCAAATATGGCAGCAGCTTGGGATGACAACACACGGAGGACAACTAGAGATAAAAGCCATAATAGTTGAAAATTAGATTTTCTATTTATTGCTTTTATATTGTGCTGTGTGTGCATGTTAGTTTACAAGTTTAGTAGGCTAGCATAGTTAAAAATTCCTCATTTATAAATAACTAAGTGGGAGAGGGATTTTTAAGTAAATCCCATGGTCTCCATTACTGGTTTGTAAGTGATGCAAACAAGCTTGCGCGTTGGCTCTGAGTGCCTTCCTCCATAACGGATGAGCTTGTTTGCATATCACTAGAACAGACTTCCATTTTTAGATGACTATAGGAAGTTAATTAAGAGCGTGTGATCTTCCCCAACGGAAGGGGCATAATCTTATTAATGGACTTAGTGCCAAGTAATGGTATACACTTAGACACATCTAATAGTATCCTCCACATCGGAGTCACTGCTATTATTTGTGTGACCAAATGAAACCAACTATTAATTTGTTATAAAACTAGGTTGACAAGATAATAAAATTAAAGGGTTAAAACCCCTCTTACAAATGATTGATTTTGTATACGTCCACACTAACGTGGCATACAAAATTAACGGTGTTTGAGATAATTTTATTTGTCATAAAGTTACGTTGACAAGATAGTTAATGGGTAAAACCCTCCTCTTACAAATGTTGATTTTGTATACGTCCACACTAACGTGGCATGCAAAATTCACGGTGTTTTGAGGTGTTGGTAAATTTAAATAGTATTGTTAGAGGAATCAATATTATTTTAAATTTAGAGTCTTGACCAAATATTTGATTAAAGATAGATCAACTATTAATTTTATTCGTCATAAAGTAAGGTTGACGAGATAATAAAATTAAATGATAAAATTTCCTCTTTGAATTTGTATACGTCCACACTAACGTGGCATACAAAATTCATGGGATTTTTAAGGAGTTGGTCTTAACCAAATATTTTTGTGATTCTTAGAATGTTTGTCAATCCCCTAGTAGTCATACTATAAGAAAGACTTAGTAATCCTAATTGTAATGATTGGAAATAGGACTTGGACATTAAGGTAGACTGTCTTCTTAGAACTAAGAACAATATAGGTGTATTAGTTGAAACATGTTTAGTGGTGTTATCTACCAGAACCTGAAGTGTAGATACAGATGCCATTAATCATGTCCGCAATTCATTGCAGGGTTCCAGGAAACCTGGCAACTAAATGAAAATTAAAACACCGTCTACATGGGCACTACTGTAAAAATGGTAGCTGTTGCAGTGGGAGATGTTTATTTTTTTTGATAGGAATAAAATTTGGATTATTAGGAATTGTCTTTACATACTAAGTTTAGAAAGAACCTGATTTCAGTTTCTAAACTATTATAAAATAGATATTGTGTCTATTTTGATAACAAAGTTGTTATCAAGAAAAATAGGCAAGTTATCTATTCTGGTATGTTGGTTGACAATTTATAATCCAATAACTCCCACGATGCAACAAATGGAAATTAGTAACACATCTTCTAATTTTAAGAGAAAGCAACCTTCGGAAATGAACCATTAATATCTTTGGCATCTAAGGCTAGGTTATATTAACTTGAGTAGGATTCATTGGTAGCTGATGAACTTTTAGGTTCATTGGTAGAGGAAATCTTTCCAACCTGTGAGTCTTACTTGGAAGAAAAAAATAACCAAGAAGCTTTTAAGTCTAAGGGGTATGGAGTCAAAGATATATTGAAATTGGTTCATTCTGATTTGTGTGATCCTATGACTATCCAGACAAGAGGTAGTATTGAATATTTCGTCTATTTTATAGACAACTATTCAAGATACAAATAAATTTACTTAATATACCGCAAGACTAAGTACTTTGATTAGTTCAAATAGTACAAGGCTGATGCGGAGAAATGTTAAAGTAAAAGTCACTATGGTTAGAACATAGTGGCAAGTACTTCTTGGGAGGATTTAGGAGTCACTTATTAGAAGTAGGGATTCAATTCCAACTAACTGCACCTAGTACACCCCAACAGAATGGTGTAGAAAAAGGAAGGTATAGGACTCTTATGGAAATAAGTAGATTGATGAGTTATTTAGAATATTACCAAAATCATTTTTAGGATATACTCTGCAAACGGAAGTGAATATAGCACCTTCCAAAGACAGAACTCTCTACTCATATAGAATTGCTGAATAGGCGTAAGCCTATTTCGAAGCATATTCGGATTCGGGTAGTCCAGCACATATGCTGAAGAGAGACAATGATAAGTTGGACAGGAATTCACTTGTTTGTGGGTTATCCTAGAGAAATGAAAGTAGGTTTATAGTCTTAAAAATCAGAAGGTCATTGTTAACATCAATGACCGATTTTTAGAAAAGGACTATGTAATAAACCACGTGCTCATAAGAAAATTTGTTCTTAAGGAAATAATAAAAGACATGTCTAATCTAGTACCAATTGTACAAGATGAGATACCACAAGGAAACTGCAACACGTATTACAAATGATACACAATTGCAGAAAGTGTCTTGTCGTAGTGGGAGGGTTGTTAGGCAATCTAAAAAGATTCATGTTTTGGGAGAGTTTTTGGACTCGATCCCTGGAGGACATGAACCTGATCTCCGGACATATGATGAAACACTCCAAGATAAAGATGCAATATCTTGGGAAAGAGTAATGAATAACAGAATTAGAATATATGTATTCTAATAAAATCTGGAAGCTTGTAGAACCACCAAATGGTGTAAAAGCCTTTGGGTATAAAAAGGTCCATAATAGGAAAAGAGTGTTAGTTAGAGCCCTAGAGCCAATCATTTGATGATTGTATGGACTCATGTATATCATATTCTTATATTAATAAAGGCAATAGTTTGGTTATTATGCTTATTTGTTTTAGTGCCAAATAAACTAAGTATAGTAACGTCCTTGAGTAGAGCGTTCTTACCTATATCAATCGATTGGTTGAATCGATAGTGAGATGATATAGGGAACACTACTCTTAATCATTCCTAGTCGAGTATTAACATTCAGGGACGATGTTAATGCAATAAGACTAGCATGTAGGCCAACTCGATGACTTGATCTCACAAGTCATGGATATGGAGATATCAAGTTGACACATGGGTATATATTGGAGAATGTATACTGAATGACCCGCCATGAGAAAGTATCATGGATCGTTATATGAGTGTCATATACTTTCTCATGTGGCTATTAGTATGACTATTAGTCCTTAGACCTGAAGTCACCATGGATCCCTACATAAGGAGTTATGTACTTTGGTTTCGTCAAACGTCACCCGTAACTGGGTGGACTATAAAGGCGATTACTGGGTATATAACGAATTATGCAGAGGGATGTGAGTGATGTAGATGGGATCTATCCCTCCCATATGACGGGAGCGACATCGCTATTCTTGATAGAGTGAGACCACTAAGTGCATGGCCATGCCCAAATGAGTCAACATTAGATGTTGAGCTCATTTGATCGAGTGAGTCTACTTGGAGTTCAAGATTTAGATTGATTAGAGGATGACACGGTCTATGCCTCACATTGATCAATCTAGATGTCTAGGATAGAAGGACAATGTCACATATTGTGAGGAGTCACAATTAGTAGTCACAAGGTGATGTTGGATCTCAACATTTCTTGTAACTTGGGTAGCAATGATGTATTGCTAGATGCCGCTCATTGCTTATGTTTCTAAAAGAGTTTAGAAACATTGCCAACGTTACAAGAACCTATTGGGTCACACACAAAGAACATGTGGATGGAGATTAGGTTCATATGATGAACCAATAGGATTAGGTTCATATGATGAACCAAAGATTGGATTCGAATTAGACTTATTGAGTTAGACTCAATTAGATTCAATTGTTGAATGAGTCTAATTTACATTTGATTCATTGAGTCAATTTATATTAATGAATTGAGATTCATTAAATTAAAATTGACTTGAATCAAAGCTTGGATTTAACTCAACAAGGAAGAGATTGGGTCAAGTTTGACTTGACCAAATTGGAAGTTGAAACATCAAGTTTGACTTGATGCATTGCCACATCATGTAGGTTGACTCATCCTACATGGCATGACACATAGTTGCCACATCACCTCCACCTCATGAGGTGTGCCACCTCATTGGAGGTTACACTCTCCTTTCTTTAATGTGGCCGGCCACATTAATGAGAGGAGTTATGTGGCCGGCCACACTTAATGGTGTGGAGTTTTTTCATTTGTGTGTATTGATGTGGTTTTATTGTATCATCTTCCTTCTTGCTTCCTCTCTCCATGGCTGATGGTTGCCGTGCACTTCATTGGGAGGAGAGGTGTGAGTTAAGTCCAAGACAATAAGAGAGTGTGAAGGTCACAAAGGAGAAGACTACTAGAGGAGTGGTGAGATTCTTCTTGTTTTCTCTTCTTTTCTCTTCTTTCCAATCCCATCCGAGAGCATCTAGAGAGTGCTAGCACACTTGTGGTGCTCTCTCTTCCATCCTTGAGAGTTAGAGAACCCTCCTTGTTCGTGTGGATACCGAGAGAGAATTGTCTACGTTGACAATCTTGAGATCCGACGATTTTGGACCTTGTGGATTGCGAAAGGCACGCTACAAGGGTAAACACTTTTTCTCGTAGATCTAAGTAGTAGATCGGTTTTTGAACTCATACAAGAAATAGTTTTTCGAATTTTGTATATGAATCTTTGCACGGATCTACGGCTTTGGGTCCTTCGGGGTTTCCGCGACGCGAAAAAGCGGTTTTCGCGGCTCGAAGAACCCAACAGTGGTATCAGAGCCATGTGCAAAGACTTGTACGAGTTAGTTTTTGGTTTTTGGAAAACAAAAAGCTTCTGTGATTTTCTGTAAAAATTCAATTTTTATGTTTTTATGGGTAATTTTTCCTTATAGGTGAAGCACAAGTGTCTCGGCACTTGTAGGCTTATCGGAAAGAATTTTCCCAAACGGCTTCGTTTCGACCCAAAATCTTTTGGGAGAGCGGACTCGGGTGCCTTTAGATTGCAACGGAGCAACTCACGATGGTTAGATCGTGGGTAGGGGCGCTGCCCCTAACCCCGCAAGGGGATTTGCTCCGCGATCGCACCCGAAATCGCTAAAAACGAACCCGTCGGGAAGATTTTTCCGAAACAGTAATGTCTCGGCCCAAATCGTTTTGGGACAGCGGGTTTAGGCGCTGTTGGATCGCAATGGGACCCTCGCGATGGTTAGATCGCGGGTAGGGGCGCTGCCCCTGGCCCCGCAAGGGGATCCGTTCCGCGATTGCGCCCGAAACCGCTAACCGGGACCGCCGGGAAATTTTACTTGTAAAATTGTAAAAAATTATTTTTAAAATTACAGAAAATAAGAAAATATATAATTTTGAATTATATATTAATTTTGTGATAGTCATGGCCCAAAACCCAATATGATTGGTTGTGTTGTAATTCATAATACGGCCTGCGTGCCGTGATGTGTTTTCGCGTGTTGTATTTATTTTATTATTCGCGACCTGCGCGTCGTGCCTCGTCTTTTATTCTTGTTGTAAATTAGATTTAGACTCGAATGTAACTCGAGTTTCAAATTGTAATGTACAAATTGGAGCGGTGGAGGGTCCACACGAGACGGAGTTCCGAGGCGGGCACGAGCAACACAAGGTGGTCAAAGGGAGGAGCTTGGAGAAGCTGTTGACCCTAGGTTGACCATTCGATCTTCTCATTGGCTTGAGAAGATCGTAGTAGGGCCATGACTAAATCACAAATAGATTAATTAATTAATTATTATGTATCTGATGCATGTTTAATAGTTAATTAATTAATTAGTGCCTTAACGATTAGATTAGATCTAAGTCGTGCACATGATGCACCCTTGCGATTAGATTAGATCTAAGTCATGCACAAGATGCATTCTTCTCGATTAGATTAGATCTAGATCAAACCAACTCTAAATGCCTAACCGTGCCGTGATACCTATCACTACCTCGATCACATGTATTGTTGAATCTGCCAAAGCAGAGCAATACATATTATCTTGGTAGGGTACGGAGGGACAATCTTGGTCCCGCCTATCAACGCATGGGTGAATACGAACTCAATTAGATTGAGTATTCCTAGTTACTCGGTTGGATCGAGTCAACTATAGGCATTATTCCAACGGTTGGAAAAGATAGGTCAAAATCACATCTATATTATCTCTCGGGCGTATTAGCCAAAGCTAACTCGAGTTTTAATATAAATGCGGATATTGATTCTATAAACAAGAGTTGCATAGAGATGTAATTGGTAATCGTTACCTACCGATCATACTAAGCCTTGGGCGTATTAGCCAAAGCTAACTCAAGGGTTAGTATGATGTGGATCTTGTCCCACAAGAATTATAGAATTCAGTGGGAGCATCATTTAATTAAAGGCCTAATTAAATGATTTTAAAAGAATATGATATTTATTTCTGCAAATTTTTCTGTTGTAGATAACCATGACGTCAAATACGAACACTTTCTCCCTGCGATCTGTCCTTGAGAAGGACAAGCTCAACGGAGCAAATTTCCTGGACTGGTACAGGAACTTGAGAATAGTTCTCACCCAGGAGCGTAAGCTGTACGTTCTGGAGCAGCCTATTCCTGAGGCTCCTCCTGCCAATGCCCCGCGAGCCGACAGAGATGCTTATAAGAAGCATCAAGATGACGCATTAGATGTGTCCTGTCTAATGCTCGCGACCATGAACTCAGAGCTTCAGAAGCAACATGAGTTGATGGGCGCTTACGATATGGTTGAGCATCTTCGCCAACTATATCAGGGACAAGCGAGGCATGAGAGATTTGAGATCTCGAAGGCACTGTTTCAGTGCAAGATGTTAGACGGGGCTCCTGTAGGTCCTTATGTACTCAAGATGATTGGGTACATAGAGAACCTACAAAGACTGGGGTTCCCACTTGGCCAAGAGCTGGCCACTGACTTGATCTTGCAGTCCTTGCCAGATAGCTATAGTCAATTCGTTCTCAACTATAACATGAACGAGATTGACAAGCCACTGCCCGAGCTACTTAGTATGTTACAAACTGCTGAGATTAACCTTAAGAAGGTTAAGCCCATTCTGATGGTCCAGAAGCACAAGGGCAAGGGCAAGCCCAAAGGTAAGGGAAAGTCCCAAACCAAGGGCAAAGGCAAGGCACTGAAGCCTAAAGGAGGGGTCGCCAAGGATGCTACCTGCTTCCACTGCGGTCAAACCGGGCACTGGAAGAGGAACTGCAAGGTATACTTGGAGGATCTTAAGAAGAAGAGAAGTGACACTTCCACTTCAGGTATATATGTTATAGAAGTCAATCTATCTATTTCTACATCTTGGGTATTAGATACTGGATGTGCTTCTCACATTTGTATTGATGTGCAGGCGCTGAGAAATAGCAGGGCATTGACAAAGGGCGAGGTGGACCTACGAGAAGGCAATGGAGCACGGGTTGCTGCTGTTGCTGTAGGGATTTACTTTCTATCTCTGCCCTCTGGGCTTGTACTAGAGTTAGTCGATTGTTGTTATGTGCCTGCTCTTACTAAGAACATAGTTTCAGTTTCTTGTTTAGACAAGAAAGGATACTCTTTATAATAAAAGACAAATGTTGTTCTGTTTATTTGAAAGATATGTTCTATTGTAGTGCACCACTAATAAACGGACTCTATATTCTAGACCTTGAGAGCCCTATCTATAACATTAGTACCAATTGGTTCAAGTCAAATGACATGAACCAAACATACCTCTGGCACTGTCGCTTAGGTCATATAAATGACAAGCGCTTATCCCAGCTCCATAAGGATGGTATGCTGGACTCATTTGATTTAGAATCATATGAGATATGCGAGTCATGCCTACGAGGCAAGATGACCAAGACCCCTTTAGTGGGCATAGCGAGAGAGCAACTGATTTGTTAGGACTCATACATAGTGATGTATGTGGCCCTTTCAATGTCGCTGCTAGAGGCGGTTATAGATACTTCATCACATTTACTGATGACTTAGATATGGTTATGTGTACCGATGACACATAAATCTGAATCCTTTGAAAAGTTCAAGGAATTCAAGAATGAAGTATGAACCGACTTGGCAAGAGTATTAAAATACTTGATCGATCGAGGTGGTGAATACTTAAGCCATGAGTTTCGTGACTATCTAGGAGTGTGGGATCCTATCCCAACTCACTCCTCTGGAACACCACGGTGGAATGGTGTATCCGAAGGAGGAATCGCACCTATTAGATATGGTACGATCTATGATGAGTCACGCAGATCTTCCAACATATCTTCGGGGTTATGCTCTAGACACGGCAATTTTCATTCTCAACCGAGGTCGTGATAAAGACACCATATAGGATATGGTGGAGATGCCAGGTATCTTTCATGAGGATTTGGGGCTGTGAGGCTTACGTACGACGTCAAGTCTCAGACAAATTAGGACCCAAATCTGACAAGTGCTATTTCATCGGATATCCAAAGGAAACTAAGAGATATTACTTCTACATTCCCAGTCAGCACAAAGTAGTTGTGGCAAAGACTGGGGTCTTTCTAGAAAGGGACTTTGTTTCTAGAAAGACTAGTGGGAGCGCGTTCGATCTTGAAGAAGTTCAAGATGCGAACAATAGCACTGATGCCTCGATGGAAGTTGAACTGGAACCACAAAGTGTTGTGGATGATGTTGTTCCACAAGGAGTTGAGGAACAACAACCAGTTCAAGTAGACATACCTCTTCGCAGGTCTGATAGGGTACATCGTCAGCCTGAGAGATATTCATTTCTCGTGTCTGACCATGATGACGTTGTGCTCATAGAGGATGAGCCTAACACCTATCAGGAAGCTGTGATGAGACCAGATTCCAAGATATGGCGGATGGATATCAAAAACCACGTTTCTGAATGGAAACATACTCGAGGATGTGTACATGACACAACCTGAGGGTTTTTGTAGTTCCACAACCATAGGATCTATCATGTATGCCATGTTATGTACTCGACCTGATGTCTCGTATGCTATGAGCATGACGAGCAGATACCAGTCAGATCCAGGTGAAAGTCACTGGATAGCGGTCAAGAATATTCTTAAGTACTTGAGAAGGACTAAAGAATATTTCTTGATATATGGAGGCGATGATGAGCTAGCTGTAAAGAGTTACAGTGATACTAGCTTCCAGACCGACCAGGATGATTAAATCGCAGTCGAGGTTCGTGTTTTGCTTGAATGGTAGTGCTATGAGCTGGCAGAGTTCACAGCAGTTCTACAACGTTTCCATCTCATTCGAGAGATTATCGATAGAGGAGATGTGAAGATTTGCAGAGTACCTACAGAGGCTAACATTGCAGATCCCTTGACCAAGGCTTTGGCACAGAGGAAGCATGACGGTCACACTAGGTCTTTAGGCCTTAGAGGCTATACTGATTGGCACTAGTGCTAGTGGGAGATTGTTAGTTAGAGCCCTAGAGCCAATCATTTGATGATTGTATGGACTCATGTATATCATATTCTTATATTAATAAAGGCAATAGTTTGGTTATTATGCTTATTTGTTTTAGTGCCAAATAAACTAAGTATAGTAACGTCCTTGAGTAGAGCGTTCTTACCTATATCAATCGATTGGTTGAATCGATAGTGAGATGATATAGGGAACACTACTCTTAATCATTCCTAGTCGAGTATTAACATTCAGGGACGATGTTAATGCAATAAGACTAGCATGTAGGTCAACTCGATGACTTGATCTCACAAGTCATGGATATGGAGATATCAAGTTGACACATGGGTATATATTGGAGAATGTATACTGAATGACCCGCCATGAGAAAGTATCATGGATCATTATATGAGTGTCATATACTTTCTCATGTGGCTATTAGTATGACTATTAGTCCTTAGACCTGAAGTCACCATGGATCCCTACATAAGGAGTTATGTACTTTGGTTTCGTCAAACGTCACCCGTAACTGGGTGGACTATAAAGGCGATTACTGGGTATGTAACGAATTATGCAGAGGGATGTGAGTGATGTAGATGGGATCTATCCCTCCCATATGACGGGAGCGACATCGCTATTCTTGATAGAGTGAGACCACTAAGTGCATGGCCATGCCCAAATGAGTCAACATTAGATGTTGAGCTCATTTGATCGAGTGAGTCTACTTGGAGTTCAAGATTTAGATTGATTAGAGGATGACACCTCTATGCCTCACATTGATCAATCTAGATGTCTAGGATAGAAGGACAATGTCACATATTGTGAGGAGTCACAATTAGTAGTCACAAGGTGATGTTGGATCTCAACATTTCTTGTAACTTGGGTAGCAATGATGTATTGCTAGATGGCTCATTGCTTATGTTTCTAAAGAGTTTAGAAACATTGCCAACGTTATAAGAACCTATTGGGTCACACACAAAGAACATGTGGATGGAGATTAGGTTCATATGATGAACCAATAGGATTAGGTTCATATGATGAACCAAAGATTGGATTCGAATTAGACTTATTGAGTTAGACTCAATTAGATTCAATTGTTGAATGAGTCTAATTTACATTTGATTCATTGAGTCAATTTATATTAATGAATTGAGATTCATTAAATTAAAATTGACTTGAATCAAAGCTTGGATTTAACTCAACAAGGAAGAGATTGGGTCAAGTTTGACTTGACCAAATTGGAAGTTGAAACATCAAGTTTGACTTGATGCATTGCCACATCATGTAGGTTGACTCATCCTACATGGCATGACACATAGTTGCCACATCACCTCCACCTCATGAGGTGTGCCACCTCATTGGAGGTTACACTCTCCTTTCTTTAATGTGGCCGGCCACATTAATGAGAGGAGTTATGTGGCCGGCCACACTTAATGGTGTGGAGTTTTTTCATTTGTGTGTATTGATGTGGTTTTATTGTATCATCTTCCTTCTTGCTTCCTCTCTCCATGGCTGATGGTTGCCGTGCACTTCATTGGGAGGAGAGGTGTGAGTTAAGTCCAAGACAATAAGAGAGTGTGAAGGTCACAAAGGAGAAGACTACTAGAGGAGTGGTGAGATTCTTCTTGTTTTCTCTTCTTTTCTCTTCTTTCCAATCCCATCCGAGAGCATCTAGAGAGTGCTAGCACACTTGTGGTGCTCTCTCTTCCATCCTTGAGAGTTAGAGAACCCTCCTTGTTCGTGTGGATACCGAGAGAGGATTGTCTACGTTGACAATCTTGAGATCCGACGATTTTGGACCTTGCGGGATTGCGAAAGGCACGCTACAAGGGTAAACACTTTTTCTCGTAGATCTAAGTAGTAGATCGGTTTTTGAACTCGTACAAGAAATAGTTTTTCGAATTTTGTATACGAATATTTGCACGGATCTACGGCTTTGGGTCCTTCGGGGTTTCCGCGACGCGAAAAAGCGATTTTCGCGGCCCGAAGAACCCAACAAAGAGGGATAGACAGGAAGGTAGAAACTTTCAAAGCAAGGCTAGATGAAAAAGAAAACTTTTTCACTGGTAGCCATGCTTAAGTCTATCCGGATACTTTTATCTATTTGGTAAGTGGATGTCAAGACAACATTCCTTAATGGAAGTCTTGAAGAAAGCATCCATATAAAGCAACCAGAAGGGTTCATTGCAAAGGGCTAAGAGTATCTTGTGTGCAAGCTCAATCAGTCTATGGACTGATGCAAAGCTTCAAGGTCTTAGAACATCCAGTTTATCAAAGTAATCCAGACCTATGGATTTATTGAGTAAACGGATAAGTCTTGTGTATACAAAAGGTGTGATGAAAACGTGGTGGTATTTCTTGTACTATACGTAGATAACATTTTTGGTAGTTGGAAACAATATCAAAATGTTGTCAGAAGTAAGGGTATGGTAGTCCAAATAATTCGATATAAAGGACTTGGGAGAATGTATATATTTTTGAGATCAAAGGATCGCAAGAAAAATATACTTATCCTAAGCTTGATACATCAGAAAAATCCTTGCTCGTTTTAAGCATGCAAAACTCCTAGAAAGGTTTCTTACCTTTTTAAGCATGGAGTGTCTTTATCTAAAGAGATGTCTCCGATGACATCAAAGGAGATTGAGGACATGTAGGCAGTTCTTTATGCTTCGGCAGTTAGACAACCTAATGTATGCTATGCACGAGATCAGAAATCTGTTTTGCCAAGGGCATAGTTAGCAGATATCAAAGTAACCCTAGACAAGGACATTGGACTGCAGTAAGGCATATATTAAAGTACCTTAGAGGAACTAGAGATTATATGCTAGCTTACAAGGCAGTTAATTTAGTCCCTGTGGGTTGCATGGATTTTGACTTCCAATCGGATAGGGACAATAATAAGTCAACCTCGGGGTTTTGTGTTTACTTTAGGAGGTAAAGTCATAACTATGGAAGAGTGATAAGCATAGGTGTTTTTCTGGACTCCACCATAGAAGTTGAGTATATGGCAAGCCTCTGAGGTAGCCATAAAAGCTGAATGACTCAATAACCTCAAGATAGACTTAGATATGATTTCTGGTTTGTCCAAAGATTATTACAATTTATTGTAATAACATTGGTGCAGTAGCAAACTTGAAGAAATCATAAGTCTATAAGGTAAGAAAACACAATAGAGCGCAAGTACCACCCAATACGAGAAATCGTATAAACGAGGAGAAGTTGTTGCCGCCTAGATTACATCAGATGATAACCTAAGGTCCTTAAGGCAAGAGCTTTTTGAAAGGCATGGGAATCAGATGTATGGCAGCAGATATGGCAGCTTAGTCTTTTAGTATAAGTGGGAGATTGTTAGAGTGTATACTAAAAGCCTAGCTTTTGGTATAAACATTTATCTAGAAATAAGAATCACATTGGTCAAATGTTTACATTTATGATAAATGTAGTTGTTCAATTAATTTATATTGTAGATAACATGGTGTGTGGTGTCACACACAGAGGATCATGTTATCAGTACCTTATAAATTATAAACAGTAGCTCACGACCATAATGGAAAGGAACAAACCATTGGAAGGTCGTAGTGTAATTAGGTATTAGTTTATCTTAACTATATAATTACACTAGTACACTTAGAGTGTATTGAGTAGGACCATTAGAGGTCGTTTCTTTTATACTGACTTTATAAAGAAACAAAGACATCAGTTATTATGGAAATGTGTGCTCTTAATCCTAATATAATAACAAGCACATATATTTGATATTTATTTCTTTAATTTATCAATGGGTGAGATTTAGTTCGGTGAATCAATAAGCCCGATAAGTTGGGAAATGATATCACTTATAGTGTGTGTTGTTGATTATAGAAGGAAACTGTGTCCTAGTGATCTAGGTTGAGAATGTCCCCAAGAGGAGCTCATAAGGATTGTCATGTTAAACCCTGCAGGTGGACTTAGTCCGACATGACGATGAAGTTGAGTGGTACTACTCTTGGAGCTAGATATTAATTAAATGAGTTATCAGTAACTCACTTAATTAGTGGACATTCGATATCTTAAACACAGGGAGACTAACACGCTCATAATAAGAAGGAGCCCAAAAATGTAATTTGGGATTGGTGCGGTAGTTCAATAATAGTTCTCTAGTGGAATGAATTATTATTGATAAAATTAAGTTGTGTGTTCGGGACGAACACGGGATGCTTAATTTTATCGGGAGACCAAAACCAATTCCTCCTCTCGGTCCCTATCGTAGCCTCTTATTTATAGAGTTCTATACCCACCTATACCCACCTTTTATACCCACAAATTGGGGGCCGGCCAAGCTAGCTTGGGAACCAAGCTAGAGCCGGCCTAGGTATAAAATTGGATGGCTGGCCCTAGCTTGAACCCAAGCTAGTGGGGGTCGGCCAAATTAAATTAAAAAGGGGTTTTAATTTTAATTTTTATTATGTGGAAGAAATAATTTATTAAGGAGAATTAAAATTAAAATATCTCTCTTGTAAAAGATCTACAAAAGATTAAAGAAAGAGATTAGATCTCTTTCCTTATTTGTAGATTGGTGAGATATTTTATTTTCTCTTTAAAAATTATTCACATGTTGAAAAATAAAAATTATAGAAATTTCCTTTTATCAACCATGAAGAGATTTTGAAGAGAAATTTTATTTTTTAAAATTTCCAGAAACAAATTAGGAAGTTTTAATTATTGATTAAAACTTGTCCAATTTGATTTCATTGATGTGGCCGGCCATAAGATTTCAATTGGGGAAATTTTATTTTATTTTTCTCAATTAAATCATGTCAAGGAAATTGAGGAAATTTTATTGTAATTAAATTTCCTAATTTGCCTAGGCCAAGGAATATAAAAGAAGGGGTGAGAGTGCCTTCATGAGATACAACCTCTATTATTTTCTCTCCCTCTTTTGTTCCTTGGTGTGGCCGGCCATCCTTTCCCTCTCTTCCTCTTGTGGTGGCCGAACCCTTCTCTTTCCTTGGAGTTCTTGTGGTGGCCGGATACTACTTGGAGAAGAAGAAGAAGAAGGAGAGGAAGCGAGCATCTCTTGGAGCTTGGTTAGTGTTTTGATTTTCTTCCTTGGTGAAGCTTCTTTCTTTGTGGCCGAACCTAGCTAGGAGGAGAAGAAGGTGGTTGGTGGTTTCTCATCTCGGAAGATCGTTGCCCACACAACGTCCGAGGTTAGAAGAGGAATACGATAGAAGATCAAGAGGTCTTTCTAAAAGGTATAACTAGTAATTTTTCCTTTCCGCATCATACTAGTTATTTTAGGAAATAATACCAAATACAAGAGGCTTACGTTCTAGAATTTCGAATATGATTTTCGATGTTGTGTTCTTTTGTTTTTTCTTTTCCTTGTGATTTGATTGTTCTCTTCGGTTAACCTAAAGTTATTTTAGGAAATTAAATATTAGATTTCTATAAAAGGTTTTGTCTAGTCGGTGGTGGTTGCTCCCATATCCAAGAAGGCCGTGTGCCTCGCCACGTCAGTACTGGGAACCAATTATGGAAATTAATATTTAATGGAATTAATAACTTAAGGTGGTTTGGGTCGAACGTGTTAAGTTCCGCAGGAGATCCAAGTCAAAACCTAAAAGAACAAATAGATTAAGTTTTGGATCAAACGTGTTAAGTTCCGCAGGCGATCCAAAATTTAATTTAAAAGAACACATGGTAGCTAGGAAAAGGTTCAGACCTTTGTACAAAATTTTTGTACAGTGGAACCTCTAGGTTTTCCGAGTATCAACCAACAGTATGATGTACCAACATGTCAAGGTTGACCGGGTGTTGGTTTGAGAGGCTTGGGACTTGGTTTTGGGCAAAAACCAAGAGCTGGATCGATCAGTGGATCGATCCAGGCCTTTCCTAGCGAACAGAGAGCCTCTGAATCGATCAGTGGATCGATCCAGAGGTCCCAATCGATCAGCCGATCGATTGGGACGCTGCTGCTTCGCGCGATAAGCGCTGGATCGATCCGTGGATCGATCCAGACGTTTTTCCAGAGCATAGAGGCGCTCTGGATCGATCCGTGAATCGATCCAAAGCCTCCCCGATCGATTGGGAGTTTTCGAATCGATCGGGATCCGACCGTTGCGTCGTATTTGAGCTGCAGGCGGGCGTCTCCTTTAGCATCACTTCACCGATTCATTTCAGATCTTCACCAGCTCCTCCACAGCTCTTCTCAAGCCCGAGATCGCCAGTTCTTGAAGGTTCTTGGAGGTTCTTCCAAGTCAAGAGGCGGATCAAAGCAAGGAGAAGAAACTAGGGTTAGGGTTTTTGCTCTCATTGTAAGCTTGTAAGCTTGTATTTCATTACCTTTCCCTTTCTTCTTGTATTGAGTCTTGTAGGGCTTCTCCGCCCTTGGTAGTTACCATAAAGGAGAGTTTTATTAGTGGAGGGTGTGTGTGTAAGTGTGGATCCTTGGACTAGTCACCTCTTGTGAGGTGGATACCAAGGAAACCAACCTTGTTAGCGTTGTGTGGTTTGTTTCTGTATTTTCCACTGCACATCTTGAAGAAACAAGCAACGACGAGCATCTAGCACGCGACGAGCTATTCACCCCCCCTCTAGCTACTTTTCGGTCCCAACATTGACCTCCACGTGTCTTTGACCCTCCGCCCATGAGGGTCCCCCGTCCTTACCACCGGATCACATGCCTCCCCTTCAAGTCTAGTCGAAGGAGGCGCATAGTCCGACTGACTGGACGCCCGTAGTGCCGAGCGGCGCATCCAAGAAACCATCCTCCACTTCTCCTCATTAATCACCTCTCTTGCGTTTTGCAAGGGATTTCTCACAAAGTATTTTGTATAGCTAGTCCGCTCGGCTGAATATATTTCGTTTGGCAAATGGGATTTTCGTCAGATGTTTAAGGGGTACTCTTGGTAACTCGCCCGCTTGCACACTTGGTCCGCCGGACTCGCTTAGTTGAATACATGCATGGCTTTAACTGGAATTACCGCTAAACAGCATTACTTCCTGCTGGAGGGTTTATACTCGCCGGCACGACTCTCGATATTTAACGTCGGAGTTCGACGGTCTTCCGGCCGGAGGGTTTATAGTCGCCGGCGCGACTATCGATTTTTAACGTCGGAGCTCGACGGTCTTCCGCTCGGAGGGTTTATAGTCGCCGGCTCGACTCTCAATTTTTAACGTCGGAGCTCGACGGTCTTCCGCTCGGAGGGTTTATAGTCGCCGGCTCGACTCTCGATTTTTAACGTGGGAGCTCGACGGTCTTCCGCTCAGAGGGTTTATAGTCGCCGGCACGAATCGATTTTTAACGTCGGAGCTCAACGGTCTTCCACTCGGAGGGTATATAGTCACCGGCACGACTCTCGATTTTTAACGTCGGAGCTCGACGGTCTTCCGCTCGGAGGGTTTATAGTCACCGGCGGGACTCTCAATTTTTAACGTCGGAGCTCGACGGTCTTCCGCTCGGAGGGTTTACAGTCGCCGGCTCGACTCTCAATTTTTAACGTCGGAGCTCGACGGTCTTCCGCTCGGAGGGTTTATAGTCGCCGGCTCGACTCTCGATTTTTAACGTCGGAGCTCGACGGTCTTCCGCTCGGAGGGTTTATAGTCGCCGGCACGACTCTCGATTTTTAACGTCGGAGCTCGACGATCTTCCGCCGAGGGTTTATAGTCGCCGCACGACTCGATTTTTAACGTCGGAGCTCGACGGTCTTCCGCCGGAGGGTTTATAGTCGCCGACTCGACTCTCGATTTTAAACGTCGGGCTCGACGTTCTTCCGCCGGAGGGTTTATAGTCGCGGCTCGACTCTCGATTTTTAACGCGGAGCTCGGCGGTCTTCCTTCCGGAGGCTTTATAGTCGCTCGACCCCGATTTTAACGGCCGAGCTCGACGGTCTTCCGCTCGGAGGGTTTATAGTCGTCGGCACGACTCTCGATTTTTAACGTCGCTCGGCGGTCTTCCGCTGAGGGTTTATAGTCGCCGGCTCGACTCGATTTTTAACGCTCGACGGTCTTCCGGCCGGAGGGTTTATAGTTGCTGGCGCGACTCTCGATTTTTAATGTCGGAGCTCGACGGTCTTTCGGCCGGAGGGTTTATAGTCGCTGGCGGGACTCTCGATTTTTAACGTCGGAGCTCGACAGTCTTCTGGCCGGAGGGTTTATAGTCGCCAGCGCGACTCTCGATATTTAACGTCGGAGTTCGACGGTCTTCCGGCCAGAGGGTTTATAGTCGCCGGCACGACTCTCGATATTTAACGTCGGAGCTCGACGGTCTTCCGCTTGAGGGTTTATAGTCGCACGACTCTCGATTTTAACGCGAGCTCGGCGGTCTTCCGCCGGAGGGTTTATAGTCGCCGACTCTCGATTTTAACGTCGGAGCTCGGCGGTCTTCCGCCGGAGGGTTTATAGTCGCTCGACTCGATTTTAACGCCTGAGCTCGGCGATCTTCCACTGGAGGGTTTATAGTCGACACGACTCTCGATTTTTAAGTCCGAGCTCGGCGGTCTTCCGCTCGGAGGGTTTATAGTCGCAACACGACTCTCGATTTTTCTTAGTTGACGTCTTCCGCCGGAGGATTTATAGTCGTGGCGCGACTCGATTTTAACGCCTGAGCTCGGCGCTTCCGCCGAGGGTTTATAGTCGCCTCGACTCGATTTTTAACGCCGAGCTCGGCGGTCTTCCGCTCGAGGGTTTATAGTCGCCTCGACTCGATTTTAACGTCGGAGCTCGACGGTCTTCCGCTCAGAGGGCTTATAGTCGCCGGCTCGACTCTCGAATTTTAACATCGAAGCTCGACGGTCTTCCGCTCGGAGGGTATATAGTCGCCGACTCGACTCTCGATTTTTAACCTTGGAGCTTGACGGTCTTCCGCTCGGAGGGTTTATAGTCGCCGGCGCGACTCTCGATTTTTAACGTCGGAGCTCGACGGTCTTCCGCTCGGAGGGTTTATAGTCGCCGGCTCGACTCTCGATTTTTAACATCGGAGCTCGACGGTCTTCCGCTCGGAGGGTTTATAGTCGCCGGCTCGACTCTCGATTTTTAACGTCGGAGCTCGACGGTCTTCCGCTCGGAGGGTTTATAGTCGCCGGCTGATAACCATGATTTTACTATACTATTCTCATTTATATAATCATGGTTTGATGTAGTTTTCATATATATAACCCATATTTACATTACATTTTTATACATTGTATCAATTTTGGACTAAATTGCAAATTATGTTATTATGGCTTAATTTGATGCTAATATTTGATCCTTATTTTGTAGGCATCAAAAGGGTCATGGACCCGATCAGATCAGGCTGCATTTGGGCTCAAATCAAGGGCTAATCAAGTCGATCAAGCCTCGGAGCATTATAGGCCGTTCATCCAAGATTGAGCTGATCTGAGCCATTCGTTGAAGATCTGGCCGATCCAACTTAATGGAGAGCAGATATGAGCCACTGATGAAGATCCAGAAGTTTTGATGCAGATCTGAGTTCATCTAGCTTTTGATCCAGCCCGACTTAATCTGGACCGTTTATTGAAGACTAGGCGAATCTGGGCCATCCAGTGATGATTTGATCGATCCGACCTACAGGAGAGTAGATCCAGACCCTAGATCAACATCAGTACCTTCGGATCAGATTTTGGATGACTTTTCACCGTTGATTTAGCCCAAAAATCATCTCAGCCGTCTGATCAAATCTGAGATATGTTTTAAATCTGAGAAGCTACAGTACAGCTCCTTCGTCGACTCCTCCGCGCACAGCGCCGCATCCCGCGAGATTTCCAGTGGATTCCGACCACCATCCTTTTCCAGATCTACTTCTCTGTGAGTCTCATTGGTGTTGGAGCTTCCATCCGTTGGCTTCCAAGTCTTGATCATCTGCACGCGCCGGCGAACATCTCTCCGGAGCTCAGATCTGTCCTTGAGTTTCCTCTGTTTCAGCCATCATCGGAGGAATTCTTCGGTGACAGTGGCTCGCCCTCCATCATAGAGCATCGATTCAGAGGCTGCATACTTCAGATCTGCAGAGTGTCGAGTTTGGCAGATTCATTCTTCACCAGCTTTTCCGGGAAGATTTTCTTCGGTGCTGGGGAATTCTGAACTGAGTTAAGTGTTTGAGAGCTTCTTCATTCATGTTCCTTGTGTGACGGCAAGGAAAGACTCATTAGAAGAGTAGATTTGAGTAGAGATGGTTTAGATTCAAATTCTGCAATTTATTATTTCTGCAATTTTTTTGTTTCTTTAGATTTTGTCATCGGATTCCTTGTTTCTTTTAAATCTGAACTGAGTAGTTATAGCTTTGTCCCTTTAGATCACATTTCTGCAATTAAATTCTGTTTAACTTGTTTCTTTCAATTCTGAATTTGTTAATTACTGCTTTGCAAACCCCATTTCTGATTTCTAATTGAGATCCTGATTTTCTTTGAACTTCTAAATTCTAACCAGTAGTTAGCTGATAACTTAGCTTGAATTCTAGTTTTAATTCCATGTATCAGTTCACAAGTTAGGGGTAGTTTTAATTCAAAAACTTCAATGATGCTTGGATCCGAATTTGTTTGTGCTGTGAATGAATTTGATTATAGATACTTAATCTGAGATGATGAATGTTACCTCTGTTTTGTGTGTACTTGAAAGGATGGAGTAGAATCATGTTTGAATGAGGTTGATCTTTCTTGTTTCTGTTCTTGATCTTATTAGATGAGATTAGTTTGAAGTGTGAGTTGAATGGAAAAAGTTTAATTGACCTTGATGATATAATGAATTCAATTTGAACCAATTCTAGAGTACTCACACATTTATTTTGCTAGTAACCCTTGGAAAAAAATATGACTTGGGACTCGTTGCTACAACGCTTGCATTAATTTTAATGAGTTTCAATCTTAATTAATTTGATGTGCCAAGTGACATGAAAATGGTGAACACCACCGGCTCGACTCTCGATTTTTAACGTCGGAGCTCAACGGTCTTCCGCTCGGAGGGTTTATAGTCCTCGGCTCGACTCTCGATTTTTAACGTCGGAGCTCGACGGTCTTCCGCTCGGAGGGTTTATAGTTGCCGGCTCGACTCTCGATTTTTAATGTCGGAGCTCGACGGTCTTCAAGGCTAATTTCAACACGGTCCGAGCGGCACGTGGTCTTCGTGTAGTCGGCCGTTCGGCCAATAATTCCAAAATGCGTTTTATCACTTTGCCTCCTGCATTAAAAGGACACAGGCGACCAAGACATACATAAAATGAATTACATCGGCGCACCTTTCACCCCGCTCGGTACAGCTGGAGGTGGTTCGCTGGGCCATCCTCTTTCCTGTTGAATGCCGACCGGATCTTTATCTCGGCCCCATGTTGAGATATTCTCAGGTCGGAACTCTGATGCCGCTCGACCCCTTGACGTTGACGTCGCTTATTGCTCGGAACGCTCGGCTTGCGCCTTCTGTTTCTGTTGCTCCACGAGCTTAGCTGCTCTTGCCTTGATTAGAGCGTCGGGCCCCTCCTGGGAGAGCATCACGGTGTGCGGTCGTCCAGCTTCGTCCATTGCTTCCGGTCAGATGCAGGTGCGTTCCCACAGACGACGCCAAATTGATCCTGTCCGAATCGATGAATCAAATGACGTTGGGCACGTGGCGCTCTCCTAGTTGTTGACGTAGATCTCCGATCGGTCATACGGCGCTCCGGCAAATCTGCAAAGAAGTCGGGCCGGGAAGGGGTTCCCGGCGACGACTCTCCGACGCTCAAGTCAGGCTAGTGGGTAACAAAGAGGTGGCTTCGAATATCTAAGAACGCATACCTTCGACGAAGTATGAAGGCTCTTATATAGAGCTGTGGGGAGGCTTGGGCACACCTACCGAGGCGTACACGTGTCCTGGTACCATACCTTAGCATGGGCTTGTCAGAGGAACATGCCTGACACCATACTATACAGTCTGATCACCTCTTTGATGGGACAACAGGTCCTTCCGTCGTACGATTCTATGTATGGCCTGGTCATCGAACATGCCTGCTGTCAGAAAATGATGTTCCCTAATGTCCCCTTGCCCTTGTCTCCTTTTTCCTGACGCCAAGCATTCATCCACTCGGCAGGCATAGGTCCGACCGAGCGTAAGTATCGGTCCGCCTGGGTGCTCAGCTGAGAGTGTTCCACAACAACGATGCTTTATGCTTCGGCCGAGCGGGCTATCCGCTCGGCCCGGTGACCCTTTTCACTATGAGCGTTGAAAACTCGCCCATGGTCGGGTTGCCTTTTGTCCGGCCCAGGAAGCTCCTGGCCGAATGTCAGGTCGGCCCGACATGCTTTTGTTCGGGCCGGCATGCTTCCGTTCGGCCCGGCAGGCTTCCGTTTAGCCCAGCATCCTTCCGTTCGACCCGACATGCTTCCGTTCGGCGCGGCATCCTTCCGTTCGGCCCGGCATCTTTCCGTTCGGACCAGCACCCTTCCGTTCGGCCCCGCATCCTTCCGTTCGGCCCGACATGCTTCCGTTCGGCACGAAATTGGGGTTGACCTCCACGTGTCTTTGACCCTCCGCCCATGAGGGTCCCCCGTCCTTACCACCGCTCATGGGCGGAGGGTCAAAGACACGTGGAGGTCAACCCCAAGTTTGCACCGAACGGAAGCATGCCTGGACGAACGGAAGCATGCCGGGCCTAACGGAAGGATGCTGGGCCGAACGGAAGGATGCCGCGCCGAACGGAAGCATGCCAGGCCGAACGGAAGGATGCTGGGCCGAACGGAATGGTGCTGGGCCGAACGGAAGCATGCCGGGCCGAACAGAAGTATGCCGGGCCGAATGGAAGGATGCTGGGCTGAACGGAAGCATGCCGGGCCGAACGGAAGGATGCCCAACCATGGGCGGGTTTCCGACGCTTATAGTGAAAAGGGTCACCAGGCTGAGCGGATAGCCCGCTCGGCCGAAGCATAAAGTATCGTTGCTGTGGAACACTCTCAGCTGAGCACCCGGGCGGACCGATACTTACGCCCGGTCGGACCTATGCCTGCCGAGCGGATGAATGCTTGGCGTCAGGAAAAAGGAGACAAGGGCAAGGGGACATTAGGGAACACCATTTTCTGACAGCAGACATGTTCGACGACCAGGCCATACATAGAATCGTACGACGGAAGGACCTGCTGTCCCATCAAAGAGGTGATCAGACTGTATAGTATGGTGTCAGGCATGTTCCTCTGACAAGCCCATACTAAGGTATGGTACCAGGACACGTGTACGCCTCGGTAGGTGTGCCCGAGCCTCCCCACAGCTCTATATAAGAGCCTTCATACTTCACCGGAGGTACGCGTTCTTAGATATTCGAAGCCACCTCTTTGTTGCCCACTAGCCTGACTTGAGCGTAGGAGGGTCGTCGCCAGGAACCCCTTCCCGGCCCGACTTCTTTACAGGTTCGCCGGAGCGCCGTACGACCGATCAGAGATCTACGTCAGCAACTAGGAGAGCGCCACGTGCCCAGCGTCCGTTGATTCATCGATTCAGACAGGATCAAGAGTCCTTCCTCTTCCTCTAGAATTCGGCCACCACCACCACCAAGGAGAAGAGAGCAAAGGGAAAGGGAGAAAGGAGAGGGCTGGCCACCAAGAGATCACCCAAGCAAAAGAATAAGAGTTGTGTCTCATGAAGCCCCCTCACCCCTTCTTTTATATTACTTGCCCAAGGCAAATAAGGAAAAACCTTTTACAAAAATAAAATCATCCAAGAGTTTTTCCTTTTCCCTTTTTATTTTTCCTTTTCTTTCCTCTTGATTGAATCAATCATCAATCAATGATTGAGATCAATCCTATTTGGTTTAGGATTGAGCTTGGCTGACCCCTTGCTTGGGCACCAAGCAAGGTGGCCGGCCACCATGTTTTAGGAAAGGAATAATAATTTTTTATAAAATTTTACAAGAGAAAAAACTCTTACAAAATTTTACAAGCTCTCTTTCCTAGAGTTAAAAAAGGAAAGTTTCTAAAAATTAAAACCATGTTTTAAAATTTAAAAACTCTCTTATAAAATTTTCTTTTTTTAACATGATGATAGAAAATTTTAATTTTAAAACTTATCTTCCTTTTTTCTTAAACCATGAGGATGGTTAAAAAAGGAAAGTTTTAAAACTTTTAAAACTCTCTATTAAAACATGTGGCCTAATTCAAAATAAGGAAAGTTTTAAAAAATTAAAATCTCTCTTTTAAAACTTATAGTTTTCTACAAAGAGAAATTTAAAAGAAATTCAAAACACCCCTCCTATTTGAATTAATCTTGGCCGGCCCCTACAAGCTTGGTCACCAAGCTATAGGGCCGGCCCCTATAAGAGGATGTGGTCGGCCATTGCTTGGTCACCAAGCAATGGTCCGGTCCCCTTCTTGGACACCAAGAAGAGCCTTACATTTGGATGGACTTGAGGCTATAATGAGGCTACGACAGGGACCTAGAGGATAAATTGGTTTTGGCCTTACGATGAGCTTGAGTATCCCGTGCTCGCCCTGAACACACAACTCAAGTTCATTGATAATAACTCATTCCATTAGAGAGTTATTACCGCACTACCGCACCAATGCCAAATTACATTATGGGCTCCTTCTTATCATGAGTGTGTTTGTCTCCCTGTGTTTAAGATTACGAATGTCCACTAATTAAGTAAGTTACTGACAACTCACTTAATTAATATCTAGCTCCAAGAGTAGTACCACTCAACTTTATTGCATGTTGGACTAGGTCCACCTGCAAGGTTTAACATGACAATCCTTATGAACTCCTCTTGGGGACATTCTCAACCTAGATAGCCAGGACACAGATTCCTTCTATAATCAACAATACACACTATAAGTAATATCATTTCCCAACTTATCGGGCATATTGATTTATTGAGCTAAACCTCACCCTTTGATAAGTCAAAGAAATAAATATTAAATATATGTGCTTGTTATTATATTAGGATTAAGAGCACACACTTCCATAATAACTACGGTCTAGTTCTTTTACAAAGTCAATACAAAAAAGAACATACCTAAATGATCCTACTCAATATACTTAAAGTGTATCAGTGTAATTTATTAGTCAAGATAAACTAATACTTAATTACACTACGACTATACTGATGATTTGTTCCTTTCCATCTTAGTCGTGAGCAACTGTTTATAATTTATAGAGAGCCGACAACATTATCTTTTGAGTGTGACACCACACTCCATGTTATCTAATATATAAATTAATTAAACAATTACATTTAACAAATAATTACAGAAATTGACCAATGTGATTCTTTTATTTCAACAAATAAATGTTTACAAAAGGTAGACTTTTAGTATACACTCTAACAATCTCCCACTTATACTAAAAGTCAAAGATGCCATATCTGTTGCCTTACATCTGATTCCCATCCCCTCCACATGCCGATCAAAAGCTTTCGCCGGAAGGGCCTTTGTGAAAGGATCTGCCAGGTTATCTTCTGATGCAATCTTGGCGGCGACAACTTCTCCTCGCTTGACGATGTCTCGTATCAGGTGGTACTTGCGCTCTATATGTTTACTTGCTTTATGGGCTCGTTGTTCCTTCGAGTTTGCAACTGCACCGCTATTATCACAATAAATTGTGATGATCTTGGGCAAACCAGGAATCACATCTAAGTCCATTAGAAAGTTCTTGAGCCATACAGCTTCTTTTGCTGCCTCAGATGCTGCAATATAGTCAGCTTCAATGGTTGAGTCCGAGACGCATTTATGCTTAACACTCCTCCATGCAATGGCTCCACCTCCTAGAGTAAACACATAGCCTGATGTTGACTTACTATTGTCCCTATCTGATTGGAAGTCCGAATCCGTGTAACCCACATGGAGCAAATCGTCTGCTTGGTAAACTATCATATAATCTCTAGTCCTTCTCAGGTACTTTAATATATGTTTTACCGCAGTCCAATGCCCTTGTCCAGGGTTACTCTGATATCTGCTAACCATGCCCACGACAAAACAGATATCAGGTCTCGTACACAGCATTGCATACATAAGGCTTCCTACAGCTGAAGCATAAGGAACTACCTTCATGTCCTCAATCTCCTTTGATGTCTTCGGAGACATCTCTTTAGATAAGGCTACTCCATGCCTAAAAGATAAGAAACCTTTCTTCGAGTTCTTCATGCTAAAACGAGCAAGGATCGTATCTATATATGAAGCTTGGGATATGCACAACATTCTTTTCTTGCGATCCCTTATAACTTTGATCCCAAGAATGTGTGCACATTCTCCTAAGTCCTTCATATCAAATTTTTTGGACAACCATACCCTTATGTCTGATAATACCTTGACATTGTTGCCAATTAACAAAATATCATCTACGTATAGTACAAGAAATACCACCACGTTTCCGTTACACTTCTTGTATACACAAGACTCATCCGGACACTGAATAAATCCATATGATTGGATTACTTCGTTAAACCGGATGTTCCAAGATCTTGAAGCTTGCTTCAATCCGTAAATGGACCGATTAAGCTTGCACACTAGATGCTCTTTGCCTTTTTCAATGAACCCTTCTGGTTGCTTCATATGGATGTTTTCTTCAAGACTTCTGTTAAGGAAAGCTGTCTTGACATCCATTTGCCAAATCTCATAATCCATATGAGCAGCAATGGACAAGAGTATCCGGATAGACTTAAGCATAGCTGCCGGCGAAAAAGTCTCCTCATAGTCGATTCCCTCTTTCTGAGTATACTGTTGGTGCAGCGGAGCCCGGCAAGAGGGGGGTGAATTGCTGAAAACAAAAATAAAAATACCCTCATCGGATTTCAACTCAGAAATAAGTGCAACAATAAAAATAACTAGCAACTATATAAAATTAAAGACAGAAATAAAACGGGAGACCGAGGTTTAACCTGGTTACAACCAAGGAGGTTGTTAATCCAGGACAATCGAAGATTGTACTAGCAGAGTCTCCTTCACTGTAGGCGGAGAAGCCTTTTTACACACTTAATGAACTCACAAGTTGCTAGGAATTGAAAGCTTGAATGAATGATGAATTCCTAGCTCCAGGGGCCTTTTTATAGCTCCTGGAAAGTCTATCCCGAGGGTCCAAGGCCCCTCCAACAAGGTTCAAGGCGCCTCCAGCTCGGTCAGTGGATAAAACTTTATCCGCACGCAAACGGTCAAAACTGACCTGTTGAAGGCGCCTTCAACAGGCTTGAAGGCGCCTTCAAGCTTGTTTAAGGCACCTTAAAGCTACAGTAACTTCTGCTACAGTAATTTCCAGCCTCTTTTGACTCATTTTCTTCTTCGCTTTGGCTTCCGAAGCTCCGTTCTTTTGGGTGATTGCGGCCAACCGGAATAGGGCTCACCCGAACCCAATTCCCGGCCTTCTCCTCGAGCAGCCTTCCGTCCTGGCTTAACGTCCCTCAAATGCCGCGCACGCTCTTCACGCCCACCGGAGTATTCTTCCGCAGCTCTCTCGTCCTTCGGACGCACCGAGCCCGTCGACTCCCTTCCCGTGCCGTCCTTCTCGCTAGCTGCGTCTTCCGCTCGAATTCCTATGCTCCTAAGCTCCTGCACACTCAGACACAGGGATCAAACACAGCAGGACCTAACCAACTTGGTTGATCACATCAAAACTACCACGGGGTCCAACATATACCCCTTCACAACAAGCCTTGCTTTGAAGGTTTCTACCTTCCCATCTGTCCCTCTTTTCCTTTTGTAGATCCACTTGCATCCAACGGTTTTTACACCATCAGGTGGTTCTACAAGCTCTCAGACCTTATTAGAATACATAGATTCTATTTCAGAATTCATTGCCTTTTGCCAAGATACTGCATCTATATCTTGGAGTGCTTCGTCATATGTTCGGGGATCAGGTTCATGTTTACCCGGGATCAAGTCTGAAGATTCTCCCAAAAACATGAATCTCTTAGGTTACCTCACAACCCTCCCACTACGATGAGGCACCGTCTGTGGTTGTGTATCATGTGTGACACGTGTTGCAGTCTCTTGTGGTACTTCATCTTGTACTGTTGGTACTGAAGTAGACGTGTCCTCTCTAATTTCTTCTAGAACTATTTCACTCATGGGTTTATGGCTCATTACATAATCTTCTTCTAAAAATCGAGCATTGGTGCTAACAATGATCTTCTGATTTTTAGGATTATAAAACAAACCACCTTTCGTTCCCTTAGGATATCCCACAAACAGACAAACTTCTGTACGTGATTCCAACTTGTCAGTATCTCCCTTCAGCACATGTGCTGACTACCCCATATCCGGATATGATTCAGACTAGGCTTATGCCCATTCCATAATTCCATGGGAGTAGAAGGAACTGTTTTAGAAGGTACCATATTCAGAATGTACACTGCTGTTTCTAAAGCATATCCCCAAAACGAATTCGGTAATTCTGAATAACTCATCATTGATCTAACCATTTCCATAAGAGTCCTATTCCTTCGTTCTGCCACACCATTCTGCTGGGATGTACCAGGTGCAGACAATTGGGATTGAATCTCGACTTCTGATAAGTAATTCCTAAACTCTCCAAAGAGGTATTCGCCACCACGGTCAGATCGTAGTGTCTTGATACTTTTACCAAGACGTTTCTCCACATCAGCCCTATATTCTTTGAATTCGTCAAAGCATTCAGACTTGCGGCGCATCAGGTAAATGTATTCGTATCTTGAATAATCGTCTATAAAGGAGACGAAGTATTCATAACCACCTCTTACCTGGATAGACATAGGACCACACAAATCAGAATGAACCAGTTCTAACGCATCTTTGGCTCTATACCCCTTGGCCTTAAAAGGTCTCTTGGTCATTTTACCTTCCAAGCAGGATTCACATGTTGGAAAGTTTTCCAACTCTAATGAACCCAATAGTCCATCGGCTACAAGCCTTTGAATCCTACTTAAGTTAATATGTCCAAGCCTTAGATGCCAAAGATATGTTTAGTTCATTTCTGAAGGTTCTTTTCTCTTATTAGAATTAGAAGATGTGTTATTAATTTCCATATTTTGCTTTGTGAGAGAAATTGGATTTAAAGTGTATAAATTGCCAACCAATGCACCAGTACAGATAATCACCTTATTTCTCTTTATAACTACATTGTTACTAAAGGAAACTGAATATCCATCCATATACAGTTTAGAAACTGAAATTAAATTCTTTCTAAAACTGGGTATATAAAGACAATTTATTAAAACCAAACTTTTATATTTAAAAGGTAAGTAGACGTCTCCCACTGCAACAGCCGCCACCTTAGTAGCATTGCCCATGTAGACGGTTATCTCTCCATCAAATAGTCGCCGGATTTCCTGGAACCCCTACAAAGAATTGTAGGCATGATCAGTGGCTCCTGTATCTACACACCAGGTGCTGGTAGATAACACCACTAAACATGTTTCAACTACTAGAGTATGAGATATACCTTTATTGTTCTGGTTCCTACGAGGACAGTCCGCTTTCCAATGCCCTGACTGCTTGCAGATGAAGCACTTGCCCTTCAGCTTCTTCACTCCAGCTTTAGGTCCTATACTCTGAGATTTATTCACCTTCTTTGCTGAGCTAACTTGTTTCTTCTTCTTCTTTCCTTTCAGTTTAGAAGTAGAACCATTTTCAGCATAGTGAATCTGAGAATTGTGACGAAACAAACCTTCTGCTGCCTGAAGTTCTGTCAGTAGTTCCGCCAATGAATATACCCTTTTATTCATATTATAATTCAGGCGGAATTGCTCAAAACTTCTAGGTAGCATTTGGAGGATCATATCGATCTGGGTTTCCCCATCAATTTCTCCTCCAAGGATTTGTATTTCATTTAGATAAGCCATCATCTTTAGGATATGATCCCTCACAGGAGTATCCTCTTGCATGGTGGCCGTCATTATCTTTCTCATGGCTTCTTGCCTAGAGGCCCGATCCTGATGACCAAAGAGTTCCTTGAGATTGTTCATAATATCATAAGTTGTTGGTAAATCTTGATGCTGATGTTGCAATACATTTGACATTGAAGCCAAAATGTAACACCGCGCCATCTCATCTGCTTTTATCCATTTCTTATGATACTCAATCTCCTCTTGGGTAGATTCACCATTAGGTGTATTAGGGCAAGGCTCAGTCAGTATAAACTTATAGCTTTCAGCAGTAAGAACAATGTCCAGGTTCCTTTTCCAATCTATGTAGTTAGGACCAGTAAGTCTGTTCTCTTTTAGTATGATGGCTAGTGGGTTGAAAGTCATCCTAAGAATCACAAAAATAAACTTTGGTCAAGACTCTAAATTTAGAATAATATTGATTCATCAAACAATACTATTTTAAATTAACCAACACCTCAAATCACCGTGAATATTGCATGTCACGTAAGTGTGGACGTATATAAATTCATCATTTGTAAGAGGAGGGTGTAACCCATTAATTTTATTATCTTGTCATCCTAACTTTATGACAAATAAAATTAATAGTTGGTTTCACTTTGGTCACACAAGACAATAGCAGTGACTCTGTTGGGGAGGATACTATTGAATGCGTCTAAGTGTATACCATTACTTGATACTAAGTCCATTAAATAGGATTATGCCCCTTCAGTTGGAGAAGATCACACGCTTCTAAATAATTTCCTATAACCATCCATAAAAGGAAATTTGATCTAGTAATCTGCAACAAACCCATCCGTTGTGGAGGGAGGCACTCAGAGGCAACACGCAGGCTTGTTGTATCACTTACAAACCAGTAATGGAGACCATGAGATTTATTAAAATCCCTCTCCCACTTAGTTATTTAAAATTGAGGATTTTTAACCTATCCTAGCATACATCACATGCATATAAACATCACAGTAAATAAAAGCAATAAATTTTGAAAATTAATTTTCCAACTATTATGACCTTTTCCATCACTGTCTTCAGTATGCTTCAACCCTAGCTACTGTCATCTTTAGCCACCGCCATCAGGTCGAGTTGTCGCATCCTTCTTGCTTCTTATTCCGCTGCGCCTCTGGTGCTCCAAAAGTACCTCGCCTCGCAATAATCCGATCCACGACAAAAATAGAATTTTATATTTATCGATCCTATATTTCATGAGGGAATGTACATGTATTCTAGATCGAACAAAAATAAAATTCTAAAAATAATATAGCTCCTGCTGTATTTTATACATACAATCATGCACACAAATAATGCCCTTGACATGTCCAAGGGTCCAATCAAACACAATAACAATAAGCCATAATAGTTGGAGCCTGTAACCAAAGAGTTAGAACATCCTACTACTATCCTGCCTAAAATATGTATGACATGTGCATAACCTATTTGAATTCTAAAAATACACAGAGGCAAACCCTAGCTCTGATACCAATTGTTGGTTAATCCTAGGAAAACGTACCGGTTCCACTATACAAAATTTTTTGTATAAGTGTCGAACCTTTCCTTAAATAACCTATTGTGTTCTTTAGAAGTTAAATAAGGAATCGCATACGGAACTTAACATCATTGATTCCAAATTTAACTTATCTGTTCTTAATGGTTTAGATTTGAATCGCAAGCGGAAGTTAACACTATTGATTCAAATCTACCTAAGTTATTAATTCCATAAATATTAATTTCCAAAATTGGCTTCCAGGACTAAATGGTGAGGCGCATGACCTTCTTGGATATGGGAGCAACCACCACCGCCTAGGCAAAGCCTTTTAAGGAAAGCTAATATCTATTTCCTTAAATAACTCTAGGTTAACCAAAAAGAACAATCGAATCACAAATTCGAAAAAGAAGAAAATACAAAATTGAAAAATAAATTCGATTAAACTAGATCTAATTGCCTCTTGTATTTAGAATTCATACAAAGAAAAATAACTAGTATGATGCGGAAGAAAAATACTAGTTATACCTTCTCTTTGTAAGCTAATGACCTCAAGATCTTCTGCCGTATTCCTCGCCTCGCCTTGGACGTCGTGTGGGCGACGATCCTCCAAGATGAACACCACCCAAAAGAGTCCTTCCTCTTCCTCTAGAATTCGGCCACCACCACCACCAAGGAGAAGAGAGCAAAGGGAAAGGGAGAAAGGAGAGGGTCAGCCACCAAGAGATCACCTAAGCAAAAGAATAAGAGTTGTGTCTCATGAAGCCCCCTCACCCCTTCTTTTATATTATTTGCCCAAGGCAAATAAGGAAAAACCTTTTACAAAAATAAAATCATCCAAGAGTTTTTCCTTTTTCCTTTTTATTTTTCCTTTTCTTTCCTCTTGATTGAATCAATCATCAATCAATGGTTGAGATCAATCCTATTTGGTTTAGGATTGAGCTTGGCCGGCCCCTTGCTTGGGCACCAAGCAAGGTGGTCGGCCACCATGTTTTAGGAAAGGAATAATAATTTTTTATAAAATTTTACAAGAGAAAAAACTCTTACAAAATTTTACAAGCTCTCTTTCCTAGAGTTAAAAAAGGAAAGTTTCTAAAAATTAAAACCATGTTTTAAAATTTAAAAACTCTCTTATAAAATTTCCTTTTTTAACATGATGATAGAAAATTTTAATTTTAAAACTTATCTCCCTTTTTTCTTAAACCATGAGGATGGTTAAAAAATGAAAGTTTTAAAACTTTTAAAACTCTCTATTAAAACATGTGGCCTAATTCAAAATAAGGAAAGTTTTAAAAAATTAAAATCTCTCTTTTAAAACTTATAGTTTTCTACAAAGAGAAAATTTTAAAAAAATTCAAAACACCACTCCTATTTGAATTAATCTTGGCCGGTCCCTACAAGCTTGGTCACCAAGCTATAGGGTCGGCCCCTATAAGAGGATGTGGCCGGCCATTGCTTGGTCACCAAGTAATGGTCCGGCCCCCTTCTTGGACACCAAGAAGAGCCTTACATTTGGATGGACTTGAGGCTATAATGAGGTTACGACAGGGACCTAGAGGAGAAATTGGTTTTGACCTTCCGATGAGCTTGAGTATCCCGTGCTCGCCCTGAACACACAATTCAAGTTCATCGATAATAACTCATTCCACTAGAGAGTTATTACTGCACCAATCTCAAATTACATTATGGGCTCCTTCTTATCATGAGTGTGTTAGTCTCCCTGTGTTTAAGATTACGAATGTCCACTAATTAAGTAAGTTACTGACAACTCACTTAATTAATATCTAGTTCCAAGAGTAGTACCACTCAACTTTATTGTCATGTCGGACTAGGTCCACCTGCAGGGTTTAACATGACAATCCTTATGAGCTCCTCTTGGGGACATTCTCAACCTAGATAGCCAGGACACAGATTCCTTCTATAATCAACAATACATACTATAAGTAATATCATTTCCCAACTTATCGGGCATATTGATTTATCGAGCTAAACCTCACCCTTTGATAAGTCAAAGAAATAAATATTAAATATATGTGCTTGTTATTATATTAGGATTAAGAGCACACACTTCCATAATAACTAAGGTCTAGTTATTTTACAAAGTCAGTACAAAAAGAACATACCTAAATGATCCTACTCAATACACTTAAAGTGTATCAGTGTAATTTATTAGTCAAGATAAACTAATACTTAATTACACTACGACTATACTGATGATTTGTTCCTTTCCATCTTAGTCATGAGCAACTATTTATAATTTATAGAGAGCCGACAAGATTATCTTCTGAGTGTGACACCACACTCTATGTTATCTAATATATAAATTAATTGAACAATTACATTTAACAAATAAATGCAGAAATTGACCAATGTGATTCTTTTATTTCAACAAATAAATGTTTACAAAAGCTAGACTTTTAGTATACACTCTAACAACAACTACATGGAACTCATTCAGGGCCGATCGACCCAATATAATGTTGTAGGCGGATGACGCATCTATCATGATAAAGTTTGTGGTCCTTATCCACTTGAGTGGCTCCTCTTTGAGTGATATGGTCAGCCGAGCTTGGCCGATTAGTAATACTTCATTGCCCGTGGACCCATACAACGGAGTCATCTGGACTACAAGTTGCTCCAGTCGATTTGCAGCTGATCGAACGTCTTCTTAAAGATGATTCACCGAGAAACCTATATCTACAAAAGTTCGATGAATATTATTGATCTTGTCCGAGAGTCGAGTAGACAGACGCTGGGGACGTGGCGCTCTCTGCTGATTTCGTGTAGACTTTGGGCTGACGTGGACTCCGGTGAACCTGCAGCAAAACCGAGCCGGGGAGGGGATCCCGGCGATGACCCTCCGATGCTCAAGTCAGGCGAGAATAAATTGAAGCAGAATAACGAGGCAAAGAGGATCATGCATACCTCCGTTGAATGTTGGGGGTCCTTATATAGGATCCGGGAGGGCGTGCACGCTCCTCAAAGCATACCTTAAAATGGACATGTCGGAAAAGTGTGTCTGACGCCATACCGCAACCGTCCAAGCATATCTCCGACATGACAGTGGAAACTTCCATCGTACGATCTTCTGTCCGGTCTTGTCGCCGACCATGCTGTCTGTTGGTGGCGCATGTCTCGAGAAGGATATTGCCAGCTGTCTATTTTATCCTCTTCTCTTGTCTATTACTAGGCCGAGCAGGTGAGCCGCTCGGTTGCATACTCGGACGGGCATGCAGCCTTAGTCGTTCGGTTGCTCGGCTCGAGCGGACTTGTCGGTCGGCGCATCGCTTCTTTTATACGAAACCCTCTGAGCGTCAGAAACTCGACTTGTGATCGAGTTGTCTTCGCGTCGGCCTGGGCACTATTAAGGCCGATCGGCGAGGTGACCTTCCCGCTAGCCAAAACATTGGTATGCCCATCTTGACTTTGATTTCTATGTGTCGTTGACCATTGTATGGCCGGGCCCCCTCTTTCACCACCGGATCATGTGCCTCCCCCTCAAGTCTAGTCGAAGGAGGCTAAAAGTCAGACTGACTGGACTACTAGTCTAGCGGTGTAGCGGCCGCTCGGCCCCTGAGGTGGGTGCTTCTCTGTTTGGGCACCGTGATGGCGCCAGGCAATCGCTCGACAGCCTACCTGCTGGGCCTTGGAAAGTTTTGCTTGCCGCTGATTACCTTGTCGACCCGAGGGTGATTAATGCTGACGTCTTTCGGATCTCCTCGGAATTTGTGCAAATCCCCATTATTAAGGCCGAGCACGCACCCACGCCCGCGTAATAGCGTTCATTAAATGCCGCCCTTTAACCTGCCGCCACATGGCGCCACCGTCGTCATCGTTCGGCGAGGGCGTCAACTCCGATGGGACAGGCGGCGGTTTGAATTCAACGGTCGGATGTCGACTTCGATCCCGATGACCTGGATCGGACGGCTAAGGTTGGCCGAGCCCTATGTTTATAAAGCACAGGCGTCGACAACTATTCCATCGTTGCTACTTCTGCGTGTTTCATCGGCTTCCTCGACCTCCAGTGCTCCGACGATCTTCCCCCTCCCTCTCCTAGGTCTAATTTTGTAAGCTCCTGATCCTTTCTTGTTTTCGCGTTTGCTTCCCCTTGCTTTCCTTGGCGTCGCCTCTCTCATTTTTTTCGTCGATCTTTCCGACGAAGCCTCTGCGTTTTCACTTTCCGATCATGGCCAGTTCGTCCGCCCCCTCTCCCGACCTTTGGTATCAAGCCATGGAGAGTCGGTTTGACTCGGGAGATGCCTTTAAACTGATCAATGCATATGACATCCCTGCTGACCACAAACTCACCCTGGCCGAGTCATCTGACCGGCCTCATGACCTGCCGGCAGACACTGTTGCCTTCTTCCGCGACCAATTTGTAGGTGACCTTAGGTTTCCAATCCACTCATTCATCATAGAAGTGTGCAACTACTTTCGCGCTCGGCCAGCTCGTGCCCAACTCCTTCAGGCTGCTGTCCGACGTAGTTGTGCTCTTCCGAGTGCACAACATCCCCCTTAAGCCTCAGATTTTTCATTATCTTTACTATCCCAAATAGTCCGAGCTGGGCACCTTCTTATTTCAAGCTCGGATTGGCTTAGTTTTCTTTGATAAAATGCCTACCTCTAACAAGTATTGGAAGGATCATTTCTTCTTTTTGAGTTTTCCCGAGCCACCACCCTTCCGAACCCAATCACAAACTTCGCTGCCGCCTCCCCCCGACCTGAAAAGGTATAGGACCGAGCCCGCTTTTCTACATGTGGCTAGCCTGCTGGCCGAGCTGAAACTAGACATCCATAAATTGCTGCCTGAAGGGATGTTGTATCTATTTGGCTTAAGCCTGATCCGAATGCAGCTTCCAAATGACCCTGGTAAGAAATAACTTTCTCTCCTTTTCTTTGAGTCTAACTGATTTTTTTTCTCTTTCTTGCAGCTGAGACCATGATGAAATTGGTGGTGTTCGGCATGCTGAAACGCAAGGCCGTCGAGATAGAGGTGGCTGCAACGCAGGAGGAGGAGAGACTTGGCATCACCCCGATCAGCTCTCATGAAGGCAAGAGCGAAGAGGTGCAGACGGCGAGCTATGCGTCTGCCACTCGGACGGTCACTACTGATGTAATTGGAGAGACCGCTCCATTGACTACGCAACCGGCCACTCGGCCTGAGGAAGCCGAGTCTTCTGATGACAAAATCCCTTTGGTTAGACGTAAACGCCGCCGAACGGGCACACCAACCTGCTCGGCCACCTCAGCCGTCCACGTGTCTGAGCAGATGGACGATCCTCCTCCACTGGCTCCAACGATTGTGGAAGCGATGTCTTCCGACCAGACCCTATCACAAGGAGATTGCCCTTCCGACCCCGTCGCTGCTCAGCCTCTCAACTCGCTCCCTCCAGCTCCATGGGTAATCAAGCGATCTCTTATTCGCTCTGAGCCGGTCAGACAATGTTCTGCCCCTTCCGCATCTGCTTAGTCTACTCCGGGTCGGCGCAGAACTATCAAGGCCTTACTTCATCTACCGACAGAGGAATATATGTAGGCGGCCTAACAGCCGACGAGCCTCGAACACTTAATAACCGTCTGGGGACCCCTCGCGAAAGTCTGGGAGGACGCCCGAGCATGTGTGGGTCTGATGCCCCCTGGGCTGCTCGGCAATAGCTATCTGCAACAAACTACCGGGGTAACTTTTATCACAAGCCTTCATTTCTTCTCCTTTGTTCGGTATTGACTATTTTTCTTTTAACCGAGTTGCAGCACTGGGTGGAAAATATAGCGGTATGCCACCGCTTAGCTTTCCTTGAAGAGGAGTTCAAAAAACTCAAGGTCTCTGGTGGGGCTCCCCTTCAAGGCCCTTCTTATGTCGAGCTGAAGGTCGGCCTGGATAAGACCAACAAACTACTAGAGGTCGAGCGGTACAAATCTTCAGGCTTGTAAACTATGGTGGATCGGCTCGAGACCCAGGTCAAAACATACGACAAGAAGATCACTTTGGCCACCAACAGGAAGAATCCTGGAGACGAAGAATGTCGAGGCTCGGGCGCTTGAGCTAAAAGTCAACGAGTTGACCGACCTACTCACTGCCGAGAAGAATGGCCGTTCAACGGATGGGCCGCTCTTCAGAGTGATCTGAAGACCTTTCAAGACGCACTGGAGGCCTCCCGAGCCGCCTTCAAAGAATATCAGGAGGCTGAACCTGGCCGAGTCACTGTCATGCAGCAGAACTACAACCGCTTGGAGAAATTCGTAGAGAAAACCTGCGCTCGGCTCGTCCATGCGTTTGAGCTGGCCGTCACTCCCATGGCTGACTATCTGAAGACCAAGGGACGGCTTCCTGAGGATTTCATTATTCCCGCCCGTGATCATGCTGATCTTCTAACCACGATTCCGGATGAGATTTTTAATTATCTAGAGTGAAATTGTGGTTGTGTATTGGCCGTTCAGTCTATTTCATTTTGTGTACTCGCCGTTCGGCTTACTTTGCTTAGTGAATTTTCCTTGTCTGTTTGTTTTATTGCTGGGTGTATTTGAGAGAACTACTTGTTCCCTTTATCGTTATTGAATTCTTGAGAGCCTTCGTCCTTTGATCTCCGAGCTGCTGCCCGGCAGTCGAGTACAAGGCCAAGTCCTGTTAAGTTTAAGCGATGTCGAGGCTGAACTCTGTAGTTGCAGATCGGCGATCTGCAAGCCGAATTTTTTAATAGCCGCCGGTTCGACTCTAGAGTTTAACATCGCCGCTCGACGGTCTTCAGGCCGGGGGGTTTATAGTCGTCAGTCCGACTCTATAGTTTAACGTCGCCGCTCGACGGTCTTCGGGCCGGGGGGTTTATAGTCGCCGGTTCGACTCTAGAGTTTAACGTCGCCGCTCGAAGGTCTTCGGGCCGGGGGGTTTATAGTCGCCAGTCTGACTCTAGAGTTTAACGTCGTCGCTCGACGGTTTTCGGGGCGGGGGCTTTATAGTCGCCGGTCTGATTCTAGAGTTTAACGTCGCCGCTCGACGGTCTTCGGGTCGGGGGGTTTATAGTTGCCGGTCTGACTTTAGAGTTTAACGTCGCCGCTCGACGGTCTTCAGGTCGGGGGGTTTATAGTCGCCGGTCCGACTCTAGAGTTTAACGTCGCCGCTCGACGGTCTTCGGGCTGGGGGGTTTATAGTCGCCGGTCCGACTCTAGAGTTTAACGTCGTTGCTCGGAGTGATTTAATAAGGATGTCATCCACGTATACCTCCAAGTTCCGCTCGATCTGTTTCCGGAACACCTTGTTCATGAGACGCTGATATGTGGCGCCGGCGTTTTTCAATCCAAATGGCATTATGTTGTAGCAGTAGGTGTCGTCCGCCGTGATGAAACTTATTTTCTCTTGACCATTCCGGGCGAGCGGGACTTGGTGGTATCCCTGATAAGCGTCCAACATGCATATCAGTTCGCATCTCACAGTTGAGTCCACCATTTGGTCAATTCGGGACAGAGGGTAAAAGTCTTTCGAGCACTCCTTATTCAGATCTCGAAAGTCGATGCAGACCCTCCACTTGTTACCCGGCTTAGCGACCAGAACTATGTTCGCGAGCCAGCTCGGGAATTACACCTCCCGTATTTGGCCGACCTCCAGAAGCTTCTCGACTTCCACCCGGATGATGACGTTCTGCTTAGCACAGAAGTCCCTCTTCCTCTGCTTCACCAGCCACGCGTCCGATCGGACATGGAGCTCGTGTTGTGCAACGATTGGCGAGATGCCTGGTAGCTCGTGTGTTGACCACGCAAAGACATCGTGGTTACATCGTAGGCACTTGATCAATTCTTCCTTCTGACCCGCTTCCAGATCGGATGCAATGAATGTGGTTACCTCCGGTCGGCCATCGCGGATCCGCACCTCTTCTTTTTCTTCATAAACTAAAGTTGGAGGCTTTTCAATTATGGTGTTTACCTCCAACCGCGGTGCTTTCTGAGCGGATCTTGACTCTGCTCGGACCATCTCCACATAGCATCGTCGGGCAGCCAGTTGATCTCCTCTAACTTCGCCCACCTTGTCCTCCATGGGGAATTTGATCTTCTGACAAAAGGTTGAGACGACCGCCCGAAACTCATTGAGAGCCGGTCGGCCAAGTATCACGTTGTAGGCGGACGGGGCATCAACCACAATGAAGTTAGAGGTCTGCATCCTTCGAAGCGGCTCCTCTCCTAGCGATATAGCCAGTCGGGTCTGGCCGACCGGCAGAACCTCATTGCCGGTAAATCTATATAATGGAGTTGTCATTGGAAGCAGCTCGGCTTGGTCAATTTAAAGTTGGTCGAACGTCTTCTTGAAAATAATGTTGACCGAGCTACCTGTGTCAATAAATATGCGATGAATAGTATAATTTACTATTACCGCTCGAATGATGAGGGCGTCATCATGCGGCACTTCGACCCCTTCTAAGTCTCTGGGCCCGAAGCTGATCTCGGGTCCTTGTGCCCACTCCTGGCTGCAGCTGACCGCATGGACCCTGAGCTGCCGAGCATGTGACTTCCTTGCGCGGTTGGAGTCACCGCCTATCGGCCCACCAGCAATGATGCTGATCTCTCCCCGAGCAATATTGCTCCTGTTTTCTTCCTCTCGGGCGGGGGTTCTCGTTCGCTCTTGCGAAGCCCGGGGATTGCCCCTCGGCTGATGATGCTATTGCCGTTCGGGGGGCTCCCTAGCCACCCGTCACCCGGTACTCTGGTGTCGATGCCGTCGATCAAGCGAAGGTGATCGACGACGATAGCTTCTCGGCGCCGGGTGAGCAATCGGGCCGATACTTCGACAGTCACGGGTGTTGTGGGTCGCTGATTGGTGAAGCGAACAAAATATGGGAGTTCATACCTTTCCTTTTTTCTTGGGTCGATCGCCTGCCCCATGTTGGACGGCGTGCGACTTTGCCTCCTGATGAGGGCATGCTCCCTCAGTACGGGGTCCCCTCGGGGGTTGATGACTGGCCGGTGGTCTCCGCTCGGTCGGAGCTAAAGGCTCGGGTGGTGCTTCTTTCCTTCTGGGCGCCTGAGCTTCCTCCACATTGATGTACTCGTTCACCTTCTTCAGCATGTGGTCGTAGTCGCGGGATGGCTTTCGGATGAGAGAGCGGAAGAAATCCCCGTCGACTAGGCCCTGAGTGAAGGCATGCATCATTGTCTCGGATGAGACCGTGGGGATATCCATGGCCGCCTGGTTGAAACGCTGGATGTAAGCTCGGAGGCTCTCTTTCGACCCTTGCTTCATAGAAAATAGGCCGACGCTGGTCTTCTGGTAACGTCAGTTGCTGGAAAAGTGGTGGAGGAACACCGTTCGGAAGTCTTTGAAGCTTCGTACCGATCCGTCTGGCAACCTCCTGAACCAGCGTTGTGCGGAGCCAGACAGGGTGGTGAGGAAGACCCTGCATTTGACTCCGTCCGTGTATTGATGTAGAGTGGCGGCATTGTCGAACTTACCGAGGTGGTCGTTCGGGTCGGTTGTACCGTTGTACTCTCCGATCGATAGGGGCGTAATGCTTCGGAAGCGGATCTTGCAAATCGACTTAGAGAATTGGCGATTGATCCGCTCGGGGGATGGCTCGGTCTGAGGCATTTTCCCCTTCCTGGCGTCCCGCACGGGCGCTTCGTCGGATGACCCCTGGTTGGCTTGAGCTAGCTCAGATGGCGTCTGGAACAAGGCCTGATGGAACGGAATAGGGGCGGGCGGCGCATCTCCTGGTGTGCCGATTTGACCTTTATTCTGTGCCCAAGTGGAGTATTGTTCCGGTCGCTCTTCTTACGCCGCTCGGCCACCCGATGCCGAGGTCGCCTGCTGCGCCAGCCGCTTGGCCAACGCTTTCTGCTGCTACTCCACCATTTTCGCTGCTCTCACCTCGATAAGAGTGTCGAGCTCCTCTTGAGAAAGCGTCACGGTGTGCGGTCGTCCAGCTCCTTCCATCTTCTCAGCTCGGATTTAGGTGCGTTCCCACAGATGGCGCCAATTTGATCATGTCCGAGAGTCGAGTAGACGGACGTTGGGGGCGTGACGCTCTCTGTTGATTCCGTGTAGACTCTGGGTTGACGTGGACTCCGGTGAACCTGCAGTAAAATCGAGCCGGGGAGGGGATCCCGATGACGGCCCTCCGACGCTCAAGTCAGGCGAGAAAAAATTGAAGCAGAATAATGAGGCAAAGAGCTATAGTAGAAGATCATGCATACCTCCGTCGAAGGTTGGGGGTCCTTATATAGGATCCCCGGGGGGGGGGGGGGGGGCGCGTGCACGCTTCTCGAGGTGTGCACGCTCCTCAAAGCATACCTCAAAATGGGCGTGTCGGAAAAGTGTGCCTAACGTCATACCGCAACCGTCCGAGCATATCTCCGACATGATAGTAGAAACTTCCATCGTATAATCTTTTGTCCGATTTGGTCGCCGACCATGCTGTCTGTCGGCGGTGCATGTCTCGAGAAGGATATCGCCAGCTGTCTATTTTGTCCTCTTCTCTTGTCTGTTACTAGGCCGAGTGGGTGAGCCGCTCGGTCGCGTACTCGGACGGGCATACAACCTTAGTCGTTCGGTTGCTCGGCTCGAGCGGACTTGCCGGTCGACGCATCGTCTCTTTTATACGAAAGCCCCTGAGCATCGGAAACCCGACCTATGATCGAGTTGTCTTCGCGCCGGCCTGGGCGCTATTAAGGCCGATCGGCGAGGTGACCTCCCCGCTCGGCCAAAACATTGGTCTGCCCATCTTGACATTGACTTCCATGTGTCGTTGACCACTGTATGGCCGGGCCCCCTCTTTCACCACCGGATCAATTATAATTAGCTATTACTGCTCGGATGATCAAAACGTTGTAATGAGGGACCTCCGCCCCCTCTAAGTCTCGAGGACCAAAACTGATCTCCGGTCTCTCGGCCTTCTCCCTGGTGCACCCGACGGTGTGAATCTATAATCGTCGAGAGTGTGATTTCCTTGCCCTGTTGGAATCACCATCGGACGGCCCTCCAACGATCATTCGGATATCGCCCTGTGCGACGTTGCTCCTATTCTCCTCCTTTCGAGCTGAAGGTCGAGCCCACTTGGCGGACACCCGGGCGGGACTTGCATTACCTCTACGTTGATGCTGGTGTTGACGATGCTCGACCGTCGACCTTTCTTCTTCCCATCGTCCACTTGATCGACCTTGATGATGCCGATTGGGAGAGGGTGAACGACGGCTATATCCTAGAGGAGCCGATTGGCTTGAAACTAGCCTCAAATTGTAGCAGTCTTGGGTACTATGTGTCGCCGAGCGATGGTAGGAGCAAAACAATGGTGTCCACGACCTGCCTTTCACAGCCTCCAACCACTCTACTTCCACGTGCTGCACAACATGGGATCGGGGCTCCTGGTGCGACTGAGTCACTCTCGCTTGGGGGCCCTTTGGTGCTTGATGGGTTTGAGCCGACCGACGCTCAGGTGCACCTTCCCGCTTGGGAATAGTTTCCTTTTTTTGAGCTGCTTGGCTCTCCTCCACGTTGATATATTCACTAGCCCTCCAGAGCAGCCGGTCGAAGTCCTTTGGTGGTTTTTGGATGAGTAAGCGAAAAAACTCGCCCTCTATAAGTCCCTGTGAAAAGACACTTACCAAGATCTCAGGAGTGGCCGATGGGATGTCTATGACCGCCTGGTCAAACCTCTTGATATAGGCCCTCAATACTTCCTTAGGTCCTTGCTTCACAACGAACAAATTAACATTCGTCCTCTAGTAACGGCGGCTACTAGCAAAAATAGTATAGAAACGCTGCTCGAAAGTCTTTAAAGCTATGGATTAATCTGATCGACAGACATCTGAACCACCTCTGCGCGGATCCAGAAAGAGTGGTGAAGAACACTTGGATTGTTCTCTATCCGCTCGACCTTGTTCCTCTAAAGGGGTGTCGAGCAGTGCTCGATGAAAGGGGATCAATGCATTTGGTGCATCTCCAAATGTGCAAGTCGACTTGTTGTTAGGCCTGTGAGCAGTAGTGTTTTCTGCTTGGCCTAGATGGATGGCTTGTTGGCCAGTTGCTGACACTCCGTGTTCATTAACTTGGCGATCGGCTAACGTCTGCTGCTGCTGCTCCAACATCTTGGTCGCTCGTGCTTGTATAAGCATATCCAATTCTTCTTTCATCAATGTCACGGTCGTAAGTCATCCAACGCCCTCCATCTTCATGTCTCAGATACAAATTAAGTTCCCACAGATGATGCCAATAAAATCCTGGCTGAAAATGATGAAGATAGTTAGCTAGGGATGTGGCTCTGTGGTTGACCATGTGAAGACTCCGCTCTGCCTTACAAAACCAAGGACAAGTGCCAAGTTAGGGAAGGGGTCCCTGCGTTGGCCCTTTGACTCTCAAGTCAGTCATCGGAATAGTAGAAGAATAGTAAAATCTGTAGCAATAAGAGCATGATCATAGAATAACGTACACATCTTCCAGTGCATGGACCCCCTTTATATAGTGGTCCTGTAGTGTACGTGCATACTTCTCAAAGTGCACGGTAGAAGAATAGTAGAAACTGTAGCAATAAGAGCATGATCATAGAATAACGTATACATCTTCCAGTGCATGGACCCCCTTTATATAGTGGTCCTGTAGTGTACGTGCACACTTCTCAAAGTGCGTGCATGTTTCCTCATCTTTTCTATGAAAAGATAGGTCAGAAAGGCGTCTCTGACATCATTCCTTAATAGGGCATGCAAATCCCTGACATAACAGTAGAAGTTTCCGTTGTACGATTTTTCCGTTGACCATGCCCTGTTATCAACGGTACTAACTCCCAAAAGGATACAATGAGCTAAGTAAGGGGTCCCACTTTTTGACTGAGCGGGGGAGCCGCTCGGCCGGGATTCCCCGCTTAGTCGCTGTACGTTGTTTTCTCCACGATTACTCGGCTCGATAGGTTATTCCTCGTATGACCGGATAGGCGGTTTGGTCGTACTAGCCCCTATAGGGCCGTCATAGTTGCGAACATCGGTTCTCCTCTCTTTAGTCGTCCAGCTATTGGGTCACTGCCTATTGCCTGGTCGAATGAGTGATCTGGTCGGATAAGCCTTCGAGCGACACTATAATACTGAGCCCTCCTTTTGTTGAGTGGGCAGTAATACCCGATCGGACCCTTCAGGCCCAATCGACCTGTTGCCACCCGCTCGACCAACTTTGATGACCCTGCGATTTCATGCCTTTGAAAGCCTTGACTTTAACTTCCACGTCAACTGCTTTTGTCATCTTTGACTCATTCTTGGTGGATTCCTTTTACCACCGCATCACCTAGATAAGGAAAAAACTATATAAGATTCTTAGGCAATGAGGGTCTCTAGGTAAAGAGAATTCAAATCTCATTCAAGACATTACACTTGTTGAGAAGTTCGAATTACTTATGATGCTAGATCGTCTCTCATGATTCATTTGTACTTTCTGATTTATCCTGATAATAAGTGAAAAACTTTCGAGAGGCTAAATAGATTACTTTTAGGATTAGTTGTATAGTAAAAGTTAGATATTTGGATTATATATGAGATCCTTGCATGTATTTTTCTTCATTGAACTTCAAACAAGAGCACACTATTTGAACTCACCCTATATATGTCAACCTAATTCGATCGATCGAGATCGCTTAATTCAATTCATTGTCGATCTACAATTGTTGATAGAAATACTTTTATTTTTCAACCGTCTGCTTTCTAGTTGACTAAAGGAACCTTCAATCCTAATTGATTACACATTTTGCGTAGCTTGTAAGTCGACCTAAACCTAAATCATAGTTGAAAAGACGACCTTCAAAACCCTAAATTCACTAATGTTCAATACAAAATTATGAAAACAAAGAGCTTTAAAGTCAAAATTTGAGACTTATTTGACACTAACGGGCTAATTAGGCCCAAGATTAACCTATGGGCCATATTGGCCCAATATTGAGCTGCTGGACCTCGTATTGTTGCTTTGTTCAACTATTGTGTGATTTCATATGTTTCAAAGCACTGTTTAACATTTTTTTTTTCCCAAACACTATTTAAGGAGATTTAAGTGTATATATCACTATCACCATCTTGAATCCTAACAAGTTGTGGTTTCCTCGATCAAACGAATAAGGATCGACAATTTGTCAAAGGAAGTTGTGGAATTCTCAAAAGGCATGCTAACTTTTAGATTTCTTAAAACATACACTTATTTATCATTTTACTCAATTATTATGGTATTGCATTTAAAAAAAACACCACTATTGTACTATATTTCAAAAATTAGTACCAATGTATAAATCTTAAAATTAATACCATATTGGGGTTGATTTTTGAAATATAGTACCACATTAGTGCTGTTGTTTGAATACAACGAATGGGATAAAATAGAAAACAAATGCACATTTTGAAAAATTTAAAAGTTAGATGCGTCTTTTGACAATTGAGCTTTTTGATCAATTGTTGAATAAAGAACCTTTGTAAATCAGACAAATGCACCTGGATCGTCAAGTAAATTCAGTCAAATCGATCCTACAATTACAAATGGGGGCATTCAAATGAACAAGCTTTCATTCAAGCACCACCGTCGCAAAGCACATCATCTAAGTGACTCCCGCGAAGGCCTTCTTCACACAAGTCGCCATCCTCCTTGAATTATGAGAAACCCTTAGCGCCACCCTCGCCACAAAATCACCCAAACGTCCATATCGTTGTTATTTGGCCAAATCCAAGAGTAGGTGTGGCTTCATATCAACCCTCCCCACAAGAATCCACAGATCGAGCCACATTAGACAAGGCATGTGGAGCCCTTTCGGTGACTGAAATTTAGTACTGTAATACGATCTATGCTCTCTTAGGCTTCTGCCTTCTGTCGTAGTATTCTTTTAGGGCACTTTGAAGTCTTCTGTGCCTCCTTTTAAGGATTCTTACCCTTGTTTAGTACTGCACATCTTATTCCCCCATTAGTTCCTATTCATGTTAAGTTGGTGCCTACTTGCTAGCGAGCTATGGACACCATAGCGCCAAATTCTACCACCCCAACAAAAACAAAATTGAAAAAGTCAGTATCCTACTACCCCCAACGAAAACAAAGTTTATATATATATATATATATATATATATATATGGATATGGAGAAAAGATGGAGGAGAAAAAACTCCAACTATGTGAGATCCCGAGAAAAGATATATATATTGTATGTAGTCTTATCATGCTTTTTGTAAAAGACTATTTTTAAGATTCGAACTCGTGACCTTTTGATCATAAAATAATAATTTTTTCATTGTGCTAAGGCTCCCTTCATTTTTTTTTTTAATCTAATTTAATCAAAATTATTTAAACTTTTCTATATATGATATTAATTGATATAGCTGCTACAATAATTATAATAAGAAATAACATTGTAGTAACTAATAATAATGCTGCTGCAACAATATTGGATGAGAGATATTTTTGGGGGAAAAAAAATCTAATGAGGCAATAAATTTTTTTAAAATATTCTTTCGATTATTTATATAATTTGAGATGAGCTAATTTTTGATTGTTTTCATTATCTTTAGATATATTGCATTTTATGATCTACTCGAGTTTAGCAGTGGAGGTGATACCATTGTGGATTTTTTTTCTATCAGTGATACTGCACTTCCTTTGAGATTCAAATTAAATACAATGTTAAGTTAGTCTTGTTAGGATACTCCGACGAGCTAGAGGGGGGATTAGCTTCAATCGTTTCTTCAATAATGAGTTATAGCGAAAAACACTTGAAGTAATGTTGACACTTGGATTTATTTGATATCCGTTTCAACGAGATGACTAATCTAAGTATTCACACAGAGTACACTCTCCACTGTAAAAATAATCTTCAAAAACACTTCATAGGTGGAGGTTACAAGCTCACATACAAGAAATACAACGCAAACAAGAAGAAATATACAATACAAATGAAAATCTTGCTTGCTTTCTTGTAGCTTCTAAACGACTCTTCATCGGTTAGAAAGTGTACCAACACTTGTCTTCTAAAGCTCAAGGATCGGTGGTAAAGAGTTTCATTTGAATCTTTATTGTCGCCTTTATATCCTGCGAATTAGGGCTCCCAATCGATTGTCCTTACCCCCAATCGATTGCTACATTAGATCCAAGTGCATCAAACCGTCCAAATCTCGCAACGGCTCTTTTCTTCATCACTTAAGCGATTAGCCAATCAATTACAGGCCTTCTCAATCGATCACCCAATCAATTACGAAGTTCATTGTTCGCTCATGAGCTTCTCTCAATTGATTACCCAATCAATCATGCTCTCATGAGCAAGCTATTGTCCTTCGCGAAAAACTCCTTTTAATCGACCAATTAATTAATCAAGAGCTCCTGTTTGTCGTGAAGAAGTGCGCCCAATCGATCATTCGATCTATTGGTGCAGGTCTTGATCGACTACCGAATCGATCCAACACCTTTCTATTTCGTGAACTTCTCCTCCCAATCGATCACCTAATCGATTGAGTTTAACCTTGATTGATTAGCCAATCGATTCGAGTCCTTTCTGCTTTGCGAAGACATGCTCCTAATCAATTGCCCAGCCCTAACTCACTTAACTCGAGTCTAGGGTTCCCTTGCCCAACCTTCGATCAACAGTGACCTGTTGGGACTTCTCTACCAAGTGTTCGGTCAACCTTTTGATCCACTTGGACTTTGCCAACTTTTTGTTGGACTTCCAATCACCAAGTGCGATCCTTCTTGACCCTCTTAGAGTTTCCTCTTATTTAGCCGTAGTTAGGACTTTACCTTACTAACGTGTGGTCCTCCTTGACCCACTTGGACTTCCTTTTACCTAACCACAGTTAGGGGCTTTCCTTTGCCAACGTGCGATTCTCCTTGATCTACTTGGATTTTGTTTGCCTACCGTAGTAAAGACTTTCCTTACTAACATGCAGTCCTCCTTGACCCACTTGGACTTTGTTTGCCTAACTGTATTTAGGACTTTCTTTTGCCAACGTGCTATCCTCCTTGACCCACTTGGACTTTCCTTGCCAACGTGTGGTATTCCTTGACCCACTTAGACTTTCCTTTGCCTAACCCTAGTTAGGACTTTCCTTACTAACGTGCGGTCCTCCTTGACTCACTTGGACTTTCCTTTGCCTAACCGTAGTTAAGACTTTCCTTGCCAAAGTGTTGTCCTCCTTGACCCACTTAGACTTTCCTTTGCGTAACCCTAGTTAGGACTTTCCTTGCTAACATGCGGTCCTCCTTGACCCACTTGGACTTTCGTTTGCCTAACCACAGTTAAGACTTTCCTTGCCAAAGTGTTGTCCTTCTTAACCCACTTAGACTTTCCTTTGCTTAACCACAGTTAGGATTGTTGGTGCAACCTTAGGTCAAGGTTGACCTGGTTGACCTGACTCGAGTTGACCTGACTCGAGTTGTGTTTTGATGTTTGACGTTGTTTGACGAGAAGAGAAGTTATATTCTTGATGTTTGACAAGAATAGATGTTTGGGAGATTGTTGGTGCAACCGTAGGTCAAGGTTGACCTGGTTGACCTGATTCGGTGAAAAGTCCAAGTATGGAGACTTGGCACTGGAAAAGTCCAAGTATGGAGACTTGGCACGGGAAAAGTCCAAACAGGGAGTTTGGCGCAGGGAAAGTCCTGGTGAGTGAAGCCAGGTGAAAATCCTAGTAAGTGAAGCTAGGTGAAGGTGAAAGTCCTGGTGAGTGAAGCCAGACATTCGGGAAAGTCCTGGTGAGTGAAGTCAGGCATTCGGGAAAGTCCTGGTGAGTGAAGCCAGGCAAGGGAAAGTCCTGGTGAGTGAAGCCAGGCAGATTGGAAATCCTGGTGAGTGAAGCCAGGTGAAAACCCTAGTGAGTGAAGCTAGGTGAAAGTCCTGGTGAGTTAAGCCGGGCAAGGGAAAATCCAGATGGATCAAGGGTAATCGGACATCTGGTGTTGGGAAATCCAAGTAGATCAAGGGAGTGATCGGATACTTGGCACGAAGAGGAAAGTCCAAGTGGGTCAAAGGGATTGACCGGACACTTGGTGGGGAGTCTTAGCAGGTCAAGGGAGTGACCGGATGCTAAGCATGATGTACCAATAGGTCAAGGTTGACCGGATATTGGTTTGGAAGGTTTGGGACTTGGTTTGGTAAAAACAAGCTCGATCGGTCTGCAGACCGATCCAGCCGATACGTTGTGTATCCGATCGGTCGGTGACCGAGCGGATGACAAACAAGGCGATCATGGTTAGGCTTCCGACGGCCTGGGACCGATCAGTTGAGCTGACGGTCCCCGGACCGATCGGGACGCTACCACCGAGGTGGGATCGGTCCGGGACCGATCAGATTCCACTGAGAGTTGGGCAACTCTCTGAAGCCTTCTGATCGGTCTAGGGACTGAGGGCCTGATCGGTCCCCACGATCGATCAGAGGTTCACGATCAGTGGACCGATCAGAGGTTCCCCGATCGGTCCATGGACCGATCAGAGACGAAGGCTAGGGAATGGATCGGTCGGTGGACCGATCCACATGGCCTGATCGGTCCACAGATCGATTCTCCCTATCGCAACGGCTATATTTCTTCCGTGTTTCTTCGCTTTCTTCGCAGTTATAAAGGGGCTGAGGGCTACCTCTCCTTTTTCCTTCTTCCTGTCCCTAAGTGCTGCTGTGCTTGAGCTTTGTTGAGCTCCTCCAAAGCTTCGCGTGAGCTTCCGGCTGGATCATCTGCTATTGTAGGCGCTTGGAGCTGTTGCTTCTTCCAGTCGACGAGAAGGCAAGATTGTTTTTACACTTGTATTGTCTTCTGCTTTCTTGTATTTCTTGTACATTCATCTTGCTGTTGCAAGAGTATTGTGGCGAGGTTTCTCCACCCATAAGGAGTTATTTTTAGCCGGTTTTCCGGGGACTCATCCACCAACGGATTCACTGGACTCGTCCACCTTACGGACACGCCGAGGAGTAGGAGCCCTAATCTCCGAACCTCGTTACATCAGTTTGTTTGAGGTTTGTCTTCTTTTCTTTCGTTTCTACGTGTTATTTTTCGCTGCGCTAACCTAGTTTGTAGAAACGCGACTATTTGGGGTCGGCTATTCACACCCCCCCTCTCTAGCCTCCGTACGAAGGATCCTAACAAGTGGTATCAGAGAGAGGCGCGCTCTTCGTCGGATTAACACCCGTGGGAGCACAAGCTAGAGAATGGATCGACTCGGAGAAGACATCACGTTTCCACCCTTCTACGAGTGCTGCGACTTCGCGTATTGGAAGGTAAGAATGAGGTATTTTCTTATGACTAACCTTGAAAATTGGAGTTGTGTTCAATTAGGTTTCAAGCCTCCTATGGACAAGAAAGGAGAAACCCTAGAGAAGAAGGAGTGGACCAAGGAGCAAATCCACCAATCAACCATCAATGATGAGGTAATGAAAATCATTGAATTCTCTTTACCTAATGATGTTTTGTGTAGGATAGGTGGATATAACGATGCCAAGGAGTTGTGGAATAACTTGGCAAAGTTCCATGAGGAGAACTCCACTTCAAGTCATGAAGAGGAGTCAAGTGAGCCAAGGAGTTCACATCATGGAGGAATGGTTTTAGAAGTTGAGGGCCACTCAACATCTAAAGAAGAAGAGGAGAGTTCTTCTTCAAGTTCGGAGCAAGAAGAAGAAGCTTCTACCTCCGGAAGGGATGAAGGAGAGAGCGTTCATCCATCCTCAAACCTAGGTAACTCAAGCATTTTAATTTCTAGCAAATTACACATAATGTGCTTTGAGTGTAGGGAATTTGGGCACTACAAGAGTAAGTGTCCAAAGAGGGTTAGGAAGACTCCACCGGCGCCAAAGGTCAAGAAAGCCGGAGTTTCGATACGCAAAGGCAAAGAGCACGTGGTGTGCTTTCAATGCAAGCGAAGGGGACATTATCGGAGTCAATGTCCGAGGGGGAGGCAATCTCACAAGGACAAGAGACCGAGCACGTCGATAGGGGGAGCTAAGGCAAACCCTAAGGTAACATTTAAGGCACATTCTTGCAATAATAATAAGACTCATGCTAGTAGTTTTATTGCAATTGTCAAGAATGATAAGCATGATAATCTTAGGAATCAATATATGTGCTTAGGAGCCAAACATGTAAGCCTAGATAAGGATAACACTAGGAAAGCCAACCCTAGAATTAACTCATCTAAGGCTAAGGAAAACCTAGGTAGGAATCCCAAATCAACTAGACATATGCCTAGGAATGCCTCAAAGAACAATGACAAATTAAAACTTGAGGTATTAGAGAAGGAGAATCAAGTCTTGAGGTCAAGACTTGATACTTTGGAAAAGGCTCTTAAGAACTTGGAGAAGTCATCTCTAGGGTTTAAGGGTCAAAAACCAATGTCCAAGGACAAGAAAGGTTTGGGTCACAAACCTAAGTCTCAAGTGGTCAAGCTCACTTATCATAATGTTCCATTCGATTATGGAACAAAATCTAGGGCTAGGAAGACCATCACCAAGGTCACAAGGGGAGTCACCCCTAGAGTTGATCTTGATGAGTCCCAAATGACCAAGGCTTTAAAGCCTAAGAGGGTCATTAGGAGGGTTGCTAGGGAAGTTATCCCTAGTGAATATTTAGTGAACCCAATGAACTCAAATAGGTATTGGGTTCCTAGGAGCATCTTCTCTACCCCATAGATGGGTTAGAGAGTGTCAACTCCGATTAGAAGGGTAGTTAACCCAACTTTGAGGAAATTGACGCTCAAGGAGCATTTTCAAGGTTTTTGGGAACCTTTGAAAATGAAATGGAATATTTACTCCTTGGAAGAGTAAAATGTGCCATCATGGAAAATGATGATGTTAATTTCAATTGGCACAATTTGGGAAAATCTAGAGAACTCTTGAGGAAAAATGAAACATGCCAAGATTTGAGGATAAATTTGATCTTTAAGTGGCATGGATGAATCTAGAGTTCAAGAAGTGTCAAAATTAGGATTTTGGCATATTAGGGCAATCAAGGGTTAAAGCTTAAGTATTAGCTAAGGCTAAGGATACTTAGATATGTAATCTAGGTATGTCTTATTCATGCTAAATCTTGCCATGATTATTTGCCCTCACATGTCATGACATCATGTTTAATTTTATCATTTGATATGTCATGATAAAGCTTAGGTTCTTTATATGTCATGCTTTAGTTAAGTTTCATACTTTATGCCATGACATCATGACATTGGCACATGTTTTCATTTATGATATTATTTCATGCCATGTCATCATCTCTTGAATTAATAATCAATGAAATTGATTTAAGGATAAAAGCACATTTTGATATTGAGATCAAATTGGTGTTTAGAAAATGCATGAGAACTTAGCCTAAGTTGACCTAAACCCATATCTCACATCAAAATTAACTTGAATGTGTTTGATACACCTTAGATGTGTGTGAGATATTAGGATGATGAGTTAGGATCAAGGTGCATAGTTCTTGTACCTAGATGAACCTAATTCAAAATTGGAGGATCATAGGGAAAGCTTATGTACAAGTCATGTACATTTAGCCCTAAGATTATGGTCCTAAATTAAAAGGTTTAAAATCATTTTGAAATTGATTTGAAAAACCTTAATGAAGCTTTTCTAGTGATAGCATTCATCATTGAACAAAGTGATACAAAGTTTTTGAAACTTTGAGCTATTTCAAAACTTTTCAAACTTTGTATCAAGATTTGAAAATGGAAGTTATTTTCATAGAAAACTATTTTTCCTTGATAGTATATGTTATGAGGAATATATCCTCAAAATTTTATAATTTTTGGAATTTTCTGGAATTTGTTGTGAGTTTCTGAATTTCGGGAGAAGGAAATCAAAACTCGAGTCTGTCCAAGGCTGGATCGGTCACTGGACCGATCCAAGGAAGGCTGGATCGGTCTGGGGACCGATCCAGAGGGGTCCTGATCGGTCCGGTGATCGATCAGGCGTGCTGAATTTGCTGAATTTCGACTGTGGTCTGAAATTTTAGCTGTGGGAGTTGAGTTTCGGGTTTCTAAAGGTTTGAAACTCTCCAAGACATTGTTGGTGCAATGGTCAAGGGGGAGTTGACTTTTAGGGGGAGTTTTTTTTTTTCTCCTTAAGACTTTTGAGGATTAGTGATATGGGATTGTCACTAAGTTGAGTGTTGAGTTTAGTATCAAGGGGGAAATTAAGGGTTTCAATGAAAGGTATGAGACTTTCATTAGGAAGAAACTCTTGACCTTGATTCCCTCTTTTTGATGTGTGTCAAAAAGGGGGAGAGATGTCCCAAGGGGGAGAGTGTAGGTTTTGGAAGAATGTTCAAGGAAGAACATTGGAAAACCTAAGTTAGGTTATCGGGTTAACCTAACTTGATTTTGGATTTTGTCAAACATCAAAAAGGGGGAGATTGTTGGTGCAACCTTAGGTCAAGGTTGACCTGACTCGAGTTGACCTGACTCGAGTTGTGTTTTGATGTTTGACGTTGTTTGACGAGAAGAGAAGTTCTATTCTTGATGTTTGACAAGAATAGATGTTTGGGAGATTGTTGGTGCAACCGTAGGTCAAGGTTGACCTGGTTGACCTGATTCGGTGAAAAGTCCAAGTATGGAGACTTGGCACTGGAAAAGTCCAAGTATGGAGACTTGGCACGGGAAAAGTCCAAACAGGGAGTTTGGCGCAGGGAAAGTCCTGGTGAGTGAAGCCAGGCCAGGCAAGGGAAAGTCCTGGTGAGTGAAGCCAGGCATTCGGGAAAGTCCTGGTGAGTGAAGCCAGGCAAGGGAAAGTCCTGGTGAGTGAAGCCAGGCAGATTGAAAATCCTGGTGAGTGAAGCCAGGTGAAAACCCTAGTGAGTGAAGGTAGGTGAAAGTCCTGGTGAGTTAAGCCGGGCAAGGGAAAATCCATATGGATCAAGGGTGATCGGACATCTGGTGTTGGGAAGTCCAAGTAGATCAAGGGAGTGATTGGATACTTGGCACGAAGAGGAAAGTCCAAGTGGGTCAAAGGGATTGACCGGACACTTGGTGGGGAGTCTTAGCAGGTCAAGGGAGTGACCGGATGCTAAGCATGATGTACCAATAGGTCAAGGTTGACCGGCTATTGGTTTGGAAGGTTTGGGACTTGGTTTGGGTAAAACCAAGCTCGATCGATCGATCCGATCGCTTGTGTATCTCGATCGGCCGGTGACCGAGCGGATGACAAAAAGGCGATCATGGTTAGGCTTACCGATCGGTCGGGGACCGATCGCTTGAGCCTGATCGGTCCCCGGACCGATCGGGACGCTACCACTGAGGTGGGATCGGTCCGGGACCGATCAGATTCCACGTTGGGCAACTCTCGTGAAGCCGATCGGTCCGGGACCGATCAACGACAGGCTGATCGGTCCCCACGACCGATCAGGAGGTTCCCTGATCGGTCCATGGACTGATCAGAGATGGAACAGAAGCGAAGGCTAGGGAATGGATCGGTCGGTGGACCGATCCACATGAAGCCTGATCGGTCCACAGACCGATCCAGGCACTAGCCGTTGCGACGCAACGGCTAGATTTCTTCTGTGTTTCTTCGCTTTCTTCGCAGGTTGGATCATCTGTACAGTCGACGAGAGCTTCCGGCTGGATCATCTGCTGTTGTAGGCGCTTGGAGCTGTTGCTTCTTCCAGTCGACGAGAAGGCAAGATTATTTTTACACTTGTATTGTCTTCTGCTTTCTTGTATTTCTTGTACATTCATCTTGCTGTTGCAAGAGTATTGTGGCGAGGTTTCTCCACCCATAAGGAGTTATTTTTAGCCGGTTTTCCGGGGACTCATCCACCGACGGATTGACTGGACTCGTCCACCTTACGGACACGCCGAGGAGTAGGAGCCCTAATCTCCGAACCTCGTTACATCAGTTTGTTTGAGGTTTGTCTTCTTTTCTTTCGTTTCTACGTGTTATTTTCCGCTGCGCTAACCTAGTTTGTAGAAACGCGACTATTTGGGGTCGGCTATTCACACCCCCCCTCTCTAGCCTCCGTACGAAGGATCCTAACAAGGATTTTCCTTGTCAACGAGTGATCCTCCTTGACTCACTTGGACTTTCCTTGCTAACATACGGTCCTCCCTGACCCACTTGAACTTTTTCTTTGCCTAACCCTCGAGTTAGGACTTGCCTTGCCTAACCTCCGATTAGGACTTTACCAGTCAAGTATCGGTCCTCCTTGACCTTTCTCACATATTTTCCAACAACATATTATCCAAACATCGAAACTCAAGCTCAAATCCTTTCAAACTTAGTCAAATTGGTCAACCTTGACCCTATTAGAGTGTATACTAAAAGTCTAGCTTTTTGAATCACATTGGTCAATATCTACATTTATATGCTAAGTGTAGTTGTTCAATTAATTTATATTATAGATAACATGATGTGTGGTGTCACACACAGAAGATCATGTTATCAGTGCTTTATAAATTATAAACAGTAGCTCATGACTAAGATGGATAGGAACAAACCATTGGAATAGTCGTAGTGTAATTTTATATTAGTTTATCTTAACTATAAAATTACACTAGTTCACTCTGAGTGTATTGAGCAGGACCATTTGAGGTAGTTTCTTTTTATACTGACTAGATAAAAGAACAACACCTCTGTTATTATGGAAGTGTGTGTTCTTAATCCTAATATAATAACAAGCACATATATTTAGTATTTATTTCTTTGACTTATCAAAGGGTGAGATTTAGCTCGATAAATCATTAGGCCCGATAAGTTGGGAAATGATATTACTTATAGTGTGTGTTATTGATTATAGAAGAAAACTGTGTCCTAGTAATCTAGGTTGATAATGCCCCCAAGAGGAGCTCATAAGGATTGTCATGTTAAACCCTGCAGGTGGACTTAGTCCGACATGACGATAAGGTTGAGTGGTACTACTCTTGGACTAAGACATTAATTAAAATGAGTTGTCAGTAACTCAATTAATTAGTGGACATCTAATATCTTAAACACAGGGAGATTAACACACTCATGATAAGAAGGAGCCCACAATGTAATTTGGATTGGTGCGGTAGTGCAATAATAACTCTCTAGTGGAATGAGTTATTATTGATGAACTTGAGTTGTGTGTTCGGGGCGAATACGGGATACTCGAGCTCGTCGGGAGGCCAAAACTAATTTCTCCTCTAGGTCCCTGTTGTAGCCTCATTAATGTCTCATATCCACTCATGAAAAGTCCATCTTGGTGTCCAAGAGGGGGCCGACCCATGGCTTGGTGACCAAACCATGGGGCCGACCACTTCCTCCACAAAGGGGCCGACCCCTTGCTTGGTGCCCAAGCAAGAAGGGGGCCCACCACTATATTCGGATGATGTGGCCGACCGCCCTTGCTTGGTGTCCAAGTAAGGGGCCAGCCATTAAGAGTATAAAAGAGGAGAAAAAGAAAAATAAAAGGGGGAAAGGAAATCAAGAGGAAGATTTTATTTTTTGTAAAAATCTTTCCTTATTTGCCTTGGGCAAGTATTATAAAAGAAGGGGAGGAGAGGCCTCATGAGAATTCTATTCTTTTCTCTCTTCTCTCTAGTCTTCTCCTAAGGGTCGACCCTCTTCATGCTAGGGCCGACCACCTCTTGTGGTTGCTTTGTGTGGCTGGATACAAAGAGAAGGAGAAGAAGAGGAGAAGTAGGGATTGCATCAATTCTTATTCTCTTGCGTGCGCTCTCTCTTGTGGCTGACCCTCTCCCCTTTCCTTTCCCCTTGCTCTCTTTTGTTCCTTGGTGGTGGTTGTGGCTGAAACTTAGAGAAGGAGGAGGAGCTTTTGGGTGGTGTTCATCTTGGAGGTTCGTCGCCCACACGACGTCCAAGAGAAGGCGAGGAATACGACAGAAGATCAAGAGGTCGTTGCATACAAAGAAAGGTATAACTAGTAATTATTTTCCGCATCATGCTAGTTTTTCTTTGTATGAATTCCAAACACAAGAGACATATAATTCTAGAGTTTCGAATTTGTAATTCGAGTTTGTGTTTTTTTTATTTTTCGAATTTGTGATTCGATTGTTCTTTTTGGTTAAACCTAGAGTTATATAAGGAAATTAAATATTAGATTTCTTTAAAAGGCTTTGTCTAGCGGTGGTGGATGATCCCCAAGAAGGACTAGTGCCTCGGCATGCAGTCCTGGAAGCCAATTTTAGAAATTAATATTTAATTGAATTTATAACTTAGGTAGATTTGGATCAATAATGTTAAGCATCATTTGCGATCCAAGTCTAAACCATTAAGAACAGATAAGTTAAATTTGGAATCAATAATGTTAAGTTATGTTTACGATTCCTAATTTAATTTCTAAAGAACACAATAGGTTGTTAGGAAAGGTTCGACACTTGTACAAAATTTTTGTACAGTGAAATCGGTACGATCTTCCTAGGACCAACCAACAAACCCAGGGAATGATTGCACCAATAATCTTCGAAAAAATTTAACTTTAAGTACTATTGATAATATTAAATTTAAGTTTAAGTGCTTAAGATTATGTTTAATCTATATGCACGCTTAGTTTTACAGTTTTAATAATGTTGTAAATTTATTTCTCATTAGATTATAATATATATATGAATAAAGCTTGGATGTACAATATATTAGAAAATAATTTATCACACAAGAATATTTCATGAAGTTGAAGAATTTATGAAATTTACAATGAGTCATCCTGAGTGTATGAATGACGACAAGTTATCCATGTAATCATTGCAAATGTAGAAATGAAACTTTTCGCGATGAGGATACCATGAAAGTACATATAGGTATAAATGGATTTGTTCCAAATTACTACAACTGATATTGTCATGTAAAGTCTTATGTGTTTGAGACAATTGGACTTTTTGTTGCTTCGTCATCTGACCCTTCATTTTTGTAGGAGGAATCATCAGTTAATGATAATACTGTTAGGATGTATACTAAAAGTCTAGCTTTTTGTATAAATATTTATTTTGAAATGAGAATCACATTGGTTAAATGTCTGCATTTAGTTAAATGCAGTTGTTTATTTAATTTATATTGAAGATAACATGGTGTGTGGTGTCACACAGAAGATCATGTTATCAGTTCCTTATAAATTATAAATAGAAGCTCACAACTAAGATGGATTGAGACAAACCATTGGAATGGTTGTAGTGTAATTTGGTATTAATTTATCTTGATTATAAAATTACACTAGTACACTATGTGTGTATAGAGCAGTACCATTTGAGGTTGTTCCTTTTATACTGTCTGCATAAAAGAACAGAACCTCTGTTATTATGGATGTGCGTATTCTTAATCCCGATATAATAACAAGCACATGTACTTATTATTTATTTCTTTAATTTATCAAAGGGTGAGATTTATTCGTTAAATCAATAGGCCCGATAAGTTGGGAAATAATATTATTTATATGGTGTGTTGTTGATTATAGAAGGAAACTGTGTCCTATTATTAGGATGATGATGCCCCCTTGAGGAGCTCATAAGGATTATCATGTAAACCCTGCAGGTGGACTTAGTTCTGACATGAAAATAAATTTGAGTGGTACTACTCTTGGAGTTAGATGTTAATTAAGTGAGTTGTCAGTAGCTCATTTAATTAATGGACATTCGATATCTTAAACACAGGGAGATTAACGCTCTCATGATAAGAAGGAGCCCATAATGTAATATGGGATTGGTGCGGTAGTTCAATAATAACTCTTTAGTGGTATGAGTTATTATTGATGAACTTGAGTTGGGTGTTCGCGTCGAACACAGGAAGCTCAAGCTCATCAGGAGGCCAAAACCAATTCCTCCTCTAGGTCCCTGTTGTAGCCTCTATGTATAAAGCTTCGCATCCACCCAAGTCATCGTTATGGTCGACCACATCCTTGCTTGGTGCCCAAGCAATGGGTCGACCACCCCTTGCTTGGTGCCTAAGCAAGGGGCGGGTCAAGATGGGTTTAAAAGTGGGTTTTTAATTTTTTTAAATCTTTCTTTTTGTAGTCATCTACAATGTTTTAAAAGAGAGATTTTAAATTTTAAAAACTTTCCTTTTTTGAAGTCATCCACATGGTTTTAAAAGAGAGTTTTAAATTTAAAAAATCTTTCCTTTTGTAGCCATCTACAATGGTTTAAAAGAGAGATTTTATTTTTGTTAAAACCTTCCTTTTTTGTAATCATGATTTAAAAGAAAGGTTTTAATTTTAAAAATCTTTCCTTTTTGTAGCCATCTACAATGTTTAAAAAGGAGATTTTTAATTTTAAAACTTTCCTTTTGTAGTCATCCACAATAAGAAATTTAAAAGAGAGATTTTAATTGTTGTTAAAATCTTTCCTTTTTAGCCATTACCAAGGATTATAAAAGAGGATAGATGGTACCTTAGACGAATCAATCATCTACACAATTTCTATTCCTCTTTTATTCTTCTTGTGACCGACCCCCCTCATATTCTTATTCTCCCCTTGCTTTCTCACCTAAGGCCGGCGACATCAAGAGGCTTCAACCATCTTGTGGCCGGCGGATTGCAAGGAAGAAAGAAGAACAAGAGGTGGTGTTCGAAAGTTTTGGAAGAAAGAAGGACTTGGGTGGTCTTTGCATCTTGGTAGATCGTCGCCCACACGACGTCCAAGAGAAGGAGAGGAATACAGCAGAAGATCAAGAGGTCTTTAAGCTGCAAAGAAAGGTATAACTAGTTAATTGTTTCCGCTGTGTACTAGTTTATTTTTTCTTATGGATCCTGAAATACCAACACAAGAGGCTAGCGATCTTGTGCTTTGATTGAGGTCTCTGTAGTTTAACCTAGGATTTACTGTAAGGAGTTTAAATATTTAATTTCTTTGAAAGAATTTGACTAGAAAGTGGTGGATGATCCCATACTCAAGAAGGTCGAGTGCCTCGCCAATGACCTGGAAGTCAATCCTTGAAATAGATATTTAATCAACTTCTGTAATATGGTTTAACTCTTGATGAACACATGGGTTGAACTTAGATTAATAATGTTAAGTTTCATTTGTAATCCAAGTTTAACTTCTGTAAAGCACATGAGTTGCTAGGAAAAGTTCTGTGCTTGTACAAATTTTTATACAGGGGAAACAGAACGAAATTATGAGTAGCGCCAACAAATACAATGCAATCAATGGTTTACGATACGATAAATGCAGTTGAACATTTAAATATAAATGAACACCTGAAGTTCAGAAACTATATTGTTGGTGCAATGGAATCGGCAAAAGGGGGGGGGGGGGGGGAATTGCCTGTCAAAAATAAAGTGAACATTTCTCGTTCTTTCAACTCTAGTTAGTAGCACAAGTATATTAAACTAACAACTAAAAGGAAGAATAGGAAAAGAAATTTATTTGGTTACAACCTAGGTGGTTATTAATTCAAGGCAAATGAAAAGCACTAAAAGTCTCCTTCGATAAAGGTGGAGAAGCCTCTTACACTCGTTGAATCCTCAGACAGTTGCTAGGAAATGAATACTAGAGAAGATTGATTATTTTCTAGGTCTAGGAGTCTTTTTTATAACCCCTGAAAAATCTTATCCGAGGTTGGAAGACACTTCCAACAAGGTGGAAGGCGCATCCATCGAGGCAAGTGAAGATAAGGTTTTATCTTCACCAACGGTTGCATTTTGCCTTGTCTAAGGCGCCTTCAAAGGGTTGAAGGTGCCTTCCATGAGTGGTTGAAGGCGCCTTCAACCCTGTTGAAGGTGCTTTCCCACAAAAAGGTGTAGATGCGCCTCCATCCATATTGAGGGTGCCTCTAGCAGCTCCGCAACTCCCCCTTTGGCTCTTCCGCTGCTTCGATTACCTGGGTGATTTTGTCCATCTAGAATTGGGCTCACCCGAACCCATCTTCTTGCTTTCTTCTAGAGAAGGCTTCCTCCCTGGCTTCTCTCCCTCGAATGTCGTGCACGTCATTCTCGTCCATCGGTGTATTTTTCCATAGCACCTTGTCCCTCGGATGCACCGAGCTCATCGGCTCTTTTCCCATGTCATCCTTCTCGCTAGCTGCGTCTTCCACATGACTTCTTGTGTTCCTAAGCTTCTGCACACTTAGATACAAAGATCAAACACATACATGACCTAACTTTACTTAGTTGACCACATCAAAACTATCACGGGGTACTTATAATCTCTACCTTTTTGATGTGCATTAACCCAACTTCAAGTTGGAGTTAAAAATATAATAATATAACTTATGTAAAGAAGTTGCAATTAGAATCAAATATTGTAATGAATTAAGCAATAAAATTCATAAATTAGTAAAAATTCTTACTACTCCTTAACTTGTACTTACTTCTCCCCCTTTGATCATATTAAAATAAAATTTGGGAAAAAGAAAACTGTTAGAAAATTCGAAATATTTTTCTAGGGGTCCTTAACAAGAATTATTAGTATGCTAACATGTTCTAGATATACCTTTTAAAAATATTCTATCCCTACTAACTAATCTTCTGTTTTGAAAAAATAATAATTTAGAATTATATTTAATTGTATAAAAAATTTTTAATTTTTTTTTCAATAGTGAAATAGAAATATCCAAAGTTGTGAAAATTTTTTTTATATGAAATTATAGAATTGATTTAATCAGTAAAAGTTTAAAATTTTTGAAAAAAAAATGTTTAAAAATACTTTCTAGGCAAAAAAAATCATGAGAAATTTACTGAAGTTGTAATATAAATTTTTTTCAAAAACAAAAAAAAAAATATTAAAAATATTATTTTTTTTTAAATATCAAAATAATACAATGGTAAAAAAAATTCAAAAATTTCTAATTGATTGATAACATGATAAGTGTTCACAGAAAAATAAAATTTGTAAAAAATTACTTTGAGAATTATTTTTAAATTGACAACTATAATTTTTGTTAAAAAATTTATAAAAATAATTTAACGGTTAGAGAAATATGAATTTTTTTCTTACAAATAAGTGATGAAATTCTTTTTCTTAAAAAAATCAAATTCTAATTAATTTCCAATAGATATTATGTAAACTAATTTATTTGATAATTTTAAACAAGTAACAAAAATTAAATCAATTCAAAGTACAATATGCAAAAAGAATTAATTTAAACATGATTTTGGAACCCAATATAGGTTTCTTTCCACTGGGGTTATCAAAAATTTCTTAGAAATTAACTGTCTTTCTACTTTTATAATTTGACCCTTATGATTTCTAAAATACCAGTTAAGCTTTCGATAATATTTGAAATTTTGCGGAATATTCGAATATGCATAGTCATTTTTCAATTTATCTATCTGTGTTTTAAACTTTTAGTTTCTAATTTTAAATTATCAAAATCTTCTAGTCTGCATGTATTTGCTAAAGTCAATTTTAACTTTGCATTTTTTTTTTCTAAATTAACCATACTTTTTGAAAGCATTTTGATCAACTTAAATAGTTTTTAGGGGATCAGAAATGTACCTTACTTACCATTATTTTGTTATCCGATACTCCCCCTTCATCAATGCTTTCTTCAAAAGTCTCTCCTCCTTCATCGATGTTCATCTCGAATGAACTTTCTTTGTCTTCAGGTAGATATTCGGCTATGAGAGCTATTCTGATAATTTTCTTTGTCTCGGATTCTTCTGACGACGACTCGGTGTCTATCGAGGAGTTGGATTCGGCTTTTTCTTGTTTTTCATAGAGTTTCAAGAACTTTTCCCAAAGTTCTTTTGCGCTCTTGTATTTACTGATTTTATTGAGATCCTAGGTAGGCAGAACGCTCAGAAGGTGGAACTCAGCCCTGTCATTTGCCATGAAATTGTTGCGTTGCTTTTTAGTCCATCGATGCCCCTCAAGGTTTTTTCCTTCTTCACTTTTGGGCATATCAAAACCATACTTGATTGTTAGTAAAATATCAAAATTGATTTTAAAATATACCTCCATTCGATGTCTCCAAAACGTGAACTCCCCCTCGAACACTAGTGGGTAGATGCTTGCACCGGCTATTTCTTGTGCTTCAGTCAGCGGTTAGTCCTTCTGAAACAACCTTGCTTTGATACCAATTGTTGGTGCAGTGGGGCCGACAAGAGGGGGGTAAATTGCCTATCAAAAATAAAATGAACCTTTCTTGTTCTTTCAACTCTAGTTAGTAGCACAAGTATATTAAACTAACAATTAAAAGGAAGAAGAGGCAAAGAAATTTACTTGGTTACAACCTAGGTGATTGTAATCCAAGGCAAATGAAAAGCACTAAAAGTCTAATTCGATGAAGGCGGAGAAGCCTCTTACACTCATTGAATGCTTAGACAGTTGCTAGGAAATAAATACCAGAGAAGATTGATTATTTCCTAGGTCCAAGGGTCTTTTTATATCCCCTGAAAAATCTTATCCGAGATTGGAAGGTGCCTCCAATAATGTGGAAGGCACCTCCAGCGAGGCAAGCGAAAATAAGGTTTTATCTTTGCCAACGGTTGCATTTTGCCCAGTCTAAGGCCCCTTCAAAGGGTTGGAGGTACCTTCCATGGGTGGTTAAAGGCGCCTTCAACCCCACAGAAAGGCACGGAGGTGCCTCTAGCCACACTGAGGGCACCTCTAGCAGCTCCGCAGCTCCCCCTTTGGCTCTTCCACTGCTCTGATCGCCTTGGTGATTTCGTTCATCCGGAATTGGGCTCACTCGGACCCATCTTCTAGCCTTCTCCTCGAGAAGGCTTCCTCCCCGACTTCTTGTCCCTCGAATGTCACGCACGCCCTTCTCATCCACTGGTGTACTCTTGCACAGCATATTGTCCGTCAGATGCATCGAGCCCGTCGGCTCTTTTCCCCTGCCATCCTTCTCGCTAGCTGTGTTTTTCGCTCGACTTCTTATGTTCCTAAGCTCTTGCACACTTAGACATAAGGATCAAATACACACAGGACCTAACTTAACTTGGTTGACCACATGAAAACTATCACGGGGTACTTACATATATGACATGTTAAAGGCTGGTGAAAAAGAAGTGTGGGAAGACATTCCTTTTGGTCATTCACAACTATTAGCTACTGCAAAGCTATTGAACATCAAGGCAGAACATCATTTCTGAGAATAATGTTATGATGATATTTGTCAATTGATGTTAAAGTTGTTCCCTGATAATAACACAATGATTGATATCTTCTACAATACCAAGAACTTGGTTAGGGGTTTAGGTTTGTTTGTGGAAAAATTGATTGTTGTATAAATAACTGAATGATCTTTTAGAATGAAGATAGTGAACTGATTAAATGCAGAATGTATTATCACCCTTGTTATAAGTATTGCAGTCGCATGTCAGGGATGCTAGAACACTCGGAGAGCTAGAGTTATAGTTTGTCTCACTTTGTTGAAGATGATTTACAGCGAAAAACTCGAAGCAAAGTCCTCCAATGCTAACACAAAGGATTTACTTGGCATCCACCTCAATATGAGGTGACTAATCCAAGGATCCATACATGAGCACACTCTCCACTATCAAAAATACTCCTTCTCAGAATAATCTGGAGGTGGAGAAACCTCGTTCAAGCTCACAACTCAAAACAAGAAGTAAATGTACAAAAATACAATGAAGAACCTCTCTTGTTTAATCTCTTGTAGCTTGAAGAAGCCTCTAGATTAGTTGGAAAGTGCAGTAGCACTTGTCTTCAAAACTTAAAATCTGGCGAACAGTAGCAGAGAAGAATCATGTAAGCATTGTTACGTTTGAACCTCACTGTCACCTTTATACTCCACAATTTGGAGCATCCAATTGATTATGCTTACTCCCAAATTGATTGTCACATCAGATCCAGGTGATCCCAGCTGTCCAAAGCTCACAAGCTATGCAACAGTCATATCCCAATTGATGGGTTGATCAATTGGGGTAGATGTATCGATCAATTGATCAATCCAGAAGGCTTCTGTGCTCTTGCAGAAGACCCTGGAATCGATTGACCAATCAATTAGCTGTCTCGTGATATCACGAGAACACTAGCTCCAATCGATCGACTCATCCATTGGAGTAGCCCGATCGACCGATCGATTGGAGTAGCCCAATCGATCAGCTGAGAGATTCGAAAGCCTTCTATGCTCACATGATTTTCTCTCAATCCATCACTTGATCGATTGAGCTCCTTGAGTCAAAAACACTGCCCAATCGATCCACTGATTGACTAGGCTCTGGATTAATCGATCACCTGATTGATTGACCAGCCTAAACTTGCTTAACTCAAGTCTAAGATTTTCAATCCCAACATCCAGTCAACCGTGACCTGTTGGGACTTTGTCACCAAGTGTTCAGTCAATCCTTTGACCCACTTGGACTTTCCTCATGTTAAGTGTCTGGTCAACCTTGACCCACTTGGACTTTCTTCCTCGTGCCAAGTGTCTGGTCAACCTTGACCCATTTGGACTTACTATTTCATGCCAAGTGTTAGGTCCTCTATGACCTACTTCAACTTCCAAACACCAGATGTCAGGTCAGCCTTGATCCACTTGGTATTTCTACATGTCTGGCTTCACTCACTAGGACTTTTCGCCACTCGATTTCACTCACCAGGATTTCCCTTTGCCTAGCTTCACTCACTTGAACTTTTCACCACTTGACTTCACTAACCAGAATTTTCCTCTACTTAGGTTTACTCACTAGGACTTTTCACTTGCCTTTACTCACTAGGACTTTTCTCACTATCTAGCTTCACTCACTAGGACTTTCTAACTGCATAGCTTCACTCACCAGACTTTTCAACTGTCTGACTTCACTCACTAAGACTTTTCAACTGTCTGACTTCACTCACCAGGACTTTCCGGCTGTCTGGCTTCACTCACCAGGACTTTCCAATATGCCTGGCTTCACTCACCAGGACTTTTCACACCAAGTATCCGGTCAACACTGACCCACTTGGATTTTTCTTTTTCTTCCAACCTTTCCGTTGGACTTGCCCTTGCCTAACCCCCAGTTAGGACTTCCCAGTCAAGTATTTAATCAATCTTGACCTATTTGACTCATCTGGTCAACCTTTGACCATTGATGACGTGATAAGGAGGGGCCCACCTTGGGAAAGGTCTTCGCCACAATGGAGGTCAAAGTCAAGGTGGTCAACGCCCCCTATCACAGGCCGGGCGGGCAAGTGATTCACCTGACCGAGATATGAAATGCTCGATCCGACATCATCACTAGCTCGGCCACCAGCTGAGCTAAGACGCTCAAGACATGAATGAACGCCAAGTGTCTGCAGAAGCAGGCCGAGCGGCTACCCCGCTCGACCTTACATCAATTACCATATCAGTAGAGTAGAGTTATGGTCGAGCGAACCACACACGTACAACGCTACTATAGCCGAGCGGTTATCCCGTTCGGTCTAGACATGCAGCAACCAGACAGTGGAGGAATCAGCTGAGCGGCTACCCCGCTCGACCAAGTACTGATTCATCAGCCAGATAACGGAGACTCCAGCCGAGCGGCCACCCCGCTCGGCCCCATAACAAATGACACTGGGACAAGGAATCCTCAGCCGAGCGGCCACCCCGCTCGGCCTCGCAACAAATGACACTGGGACAGGGAATCCTCAACCGAGCGGCCATCCCGTTCGGCTAAGCAACATACACCAAGGAATATCCTTCAACATCCTTTTGGGAGTTAGTGCTGCTGACATGCGGCATGGTCAGGCAGAAGATTGTACGGTGGAAGCTTCCACTGTCACTTCAGAGATATGCTCAGCTCGTTAAGGTACTATGTCAAGGACACTTTACTGACATGACTATTCACGGAAGGTTTGGGATAGCGCGCTCGCTTTAAGAAGCGTGCGCACACGCTATATACGGAGATATGCTTTTATCGCGATCTCTATAGTTGCGCTACTGTTTTCATTGCTTCTTGCTTCAGCGGAGGCTGACTTGAGTGTCGAAGGGCCATCGCCGGGGATCCCTTCCCTGGCTCGGCACTGACGCTGCTTGTGTCGCAAGCATGCATGGAGTCCCTCGGAGGTCAGCAGGAGCGCCACGTCCTCAGCATCCACTTCCCCGACTTTCGGGCAGGATCATATTTGGCGTCGTCTGTGGGAACGTCACCTGAATCCGAGATGAGGAAATGAAAGACGCTGGATAACTAACCACCGTGACGCTCACGCAAGAGGAGTTGGAGATGCTTGTGCAAGCATGAGCAGCAAAAATGATGGAACAACAATAACAGCAAGCGATATCCGATCGGCCAGCACCGCAACCAGTAACCTCGGCGGTCGATCGACAAGCGGGGCAAGAAGACCGAGCGGAGCAACTCTCCGTATGGGGGAAGAATAGAAGGCCGATTGACACCCAAGGGGAAGCGCCGCCCGCGCCAATCCCCTTCCATTGGGCTCTATTCCAAACCCCCACGGAGATAGCCCAGGCCCATCAGGAGCGGGGATTATCTTCTGATGAGGTACTCGTTCGAGACGCGTAGAAAGGAAAAGCGCCCCAAAGCGCAGCATCCCCCGAATGGATCAATAGGTAGTTCTCAGAGGAGATCTTACAAGACCCTCTGCCTCGACACTACACCCCGTTGGCGATCGAGACGTACAACGCGACGACCGACCCAGATGATCATCTGGATCGGTTCGACAATGAGGCTACGCTGCACCAGTACACGGACAGAGTAAAGTGCAGAGTCTTTCTCACGACTCTCTCCTGATCGGCGCATTGGTGTTTCAGAAGGCTGTCGGACGGCTTAATACGAAGTTTCAAAGATTTTCGAGCCGCCTTCCAGCACCACTTCACCAACAGCCGATGCTACCAGAAGATAAGCGTCAGCCTCTTCGCCCTGAAGCAAGGGCCCAAGAAAGCACTCAGGGCGTACATTCAGCGCTTCAACCAGGTGGCCATGGATATCCCCTCGGTCTCGTCTGAGACCATGATGAATGTCTTCACTCAGGGGCTCGCCGAAGGGGACTTCTTTCGGTCACTCATCAGGAAGCCGCCCCGGGACTTTGACCACATGCTAAAAAAGACCAACGAGTACATCAATGTGGAAGAGCCCCAGGCGGCCAGAAGAAAGGAGGCGCCGATCGAGCATCCAATGTTGATCGATCGTCGACCTAGCAACCATCTGCCACCCAAGGGATCGAGAGCTGAAGGAGTACGGCTACACCAAGACGTCAGGGTGCACGCCGTATAGCATGTGGCATCCGATTGGCCCAAGGCGTCAAAGGGGCAAGGTATGTACTCCTATGTTCTGTTCGTTCCACCAATCGACAACGCACAACACGCGGGACTACCGAGGACTAACGTCGATCATCAGCCGACCGCCCGCCAAGGGATATCACCTTCGCTCTCCATCTCCCGATCGAAGGGATCGTCGCCGCTCGATCAAGCGGCGAAAAGAGAGAAGGGAGCCCGAGCGCCATCGCCATCAGTGGAGGGAGGAAATCGATCCCTCTAGAATCCCTTCTGAGTGGAATAGGTCGTCCGCCCGGGAAGAGGAGAATAGACACAACGCTTCCCGGGGAGAGATAGGCATGATTGCCAGAGGCCCGACTGGAGGAGACTCCAATCGGGCTAGGAAATCTTACGCCCGACGGTTGGAGATCCATGGTGTCGAATGCAGCAAGTGTTGGTTGCTACTCGGAATATCATACCGGTTCCCTTGTACACAAATTTTGTACAAGTCCCAAACCTTTACTAACAACCTATTGTGTTCTTTAGAAATTAAATTTGGAATCGCAAACAGAACTTAACATTATTGATTCCAAATTCAACTTATCTATTCTTAGAGGTTTAGACTTGGATCACAAATGATGCTTAACATTATTAATCCAAATCCACCCATGTTACAAATTTGATTAAATATTTATTTCAGAGATCGACTTCCAGGTTAAACATGGCAAGACACTAGGCCTTCTTGGGTATGGGATCATCCATCACTTCCTAGACAAAACCTTTCAACAAAATTCAATATTTAATCTCTTTACAATAACCCTAGGTTTAACCATTAAGAACAATCAAATCACAAGATCTAAAAATAAAAGAAACACAAAATCGAATCATAAATCCGAAACCTAGAATCGTTAGCCTCTTGTGTTTGGTATTTCAAAATCCATACAAAAGATGAACTAGTTATGATGCGGAAACAAAACTAGTTATACCTTTTGTAGCTTATAGACCTCACGATCTTCTGTCGTATTCCTTTTCTTATCTCGGACGTCACGTGGGTGACGATCTACCGAGATGAGAATCCACCCAAGCCTTCTTCTTCCTTCCAAGTTTCGGCCACCACCACCAAGCACTAAGGGATGCTAGGAAACAAAGCCTCCTTTCTCTCCTTCTTCCTAAAGCAAGATCTGGCCACCAAAAGCTCAAAGAGATGTGATGCCGCCGGCCTCCAAGGAAGAAGAGAAGAGGATGAGCAAGAGAAGAGGGTCGGCCACTACCAAGGAAAAGAGAGGAGAGGAATAATAGATGTGTTCATGGGGCAACCCCTCCCTCTCTTTTATAATCCTTGGTCATGACAAATAAGGAAAGTTTTAGACATAATTCAAACTTTCTTATTTTCCTTGCCAATAAAAGAAAATTTTAATTAAAAATTTCCTTTTATTCTTTCTATGGTCGGCCACCTCATTGAGCTCCAAATAAGGAAAGTTTTAAATACAAAATTAAAACTTCCTTATTTGTTTCCGGAAATTTTTAAAATAAAAATTTCTCTTTTAAAATTCCCTTCATGGTTGGTTATAAAAGGAAACTTTTATAAATTAAAATCTCTTTTAAAATATGTGGACGATTAAAAAAAGGAAAGTTTTCTCCAAAATTAAAATCTTCCTTTTCAACTACAAATAAGGAAAGATATCAAATCTTTCTCTTAATCTTTTGTAGAAAGTTATAAAAGGAAAGATTTTAAATTTTAAACTTTCTTTTAAAACCATGTCTTTCACATAAGGAAAGATTTTAAAAAATAAAACTCCTTTTAATCTAATGTGGCCGACCACCCTACTTGGGCTCCAAGCTAGGGTCGACCACCACTTGAACCCATCTAGCCTTGGTTTGGCCGACCCTAGCTTGGGCTCCAAGCTTGGCTTGGCCGACCACCTTAAGGTGGGTAAGAAGTTGGATTTGGGTGGATATAAAACTTTATAAATAAGAGGCTACGACAGGGACCGAGAAGAGGAATTGGTTTTGGTCTCCCGATGAACTTGAGCATCCCGTGTTCGCCCCGAACACCAAACTTGAGTTCATCAATAATAACTCATACCACTAAAGAGTTATTATTGAACTACCGTACCAATCTCATATTACTATATGGGCTCCTTCTTATCATGAGTGTGTTAATCTCCCTGTATTTAAGATATCGAATGTCCATTAATTAAATGAGTTACTGACAACTCACTCAATTAATATCTAACTCCAAGAGTAATATCACTCAACCTTATTGTCATGTCGGACTAAGTCCACGTACAGGGTTTACATGACAATCCTTATGAGCTCCTCTTGGGGACATCATCAACCTAGATTGCTAGGACACAATTTCCTTCTATAATCAACAACACACACTATAAATAATATTATTTTCCAACTTATCGGGCCTCTTGATTTATCGAACTAAATCTCACCCACTGATAAATTAAAGAAATAAATACTAAATATATGCGCTTGTTATTATATCAGGATTAAGAGCACACACTTCCATAATAATAAAGGTCTTGTTCTTTTATGCAGTCAGTATAAAAAGAAACTACCTTAAATAGTCCTGCTCAATACACTCAGAGTGTACTAGTGTAATTTTATAGTCAAGATAAACTAATACCAAATTACACTACAACTTATTCCAATGGTTTGTTCCTATCCATCTTAGTCGTGAGCTACTATTTATAATTTATAAGGAACTGATAACATGATCTTCTGTGTGTGACACCACACACCATGTTATCTACAATATAAATTAATTGAACAACTACACTTAGCATATAAATATAGACATTTGACCAATATGATTCTTTATTTCAAAATAAATATTTGCAAAATGCTAGGCTTTTAGTATACACTCTAACAGCAAGGAGAAGGCCGAAGGGCCCCAGATCAGTTTCGGCCCCAGCAATCTAGAGGGGGTAGAAATCCCACATGACGATGCTTTGATCATCCGAGTGGTGATCGCCAATTACACCATTCACTGAACTTTCATGGATATGGGGAGTTCGGTGAACATCATTTTTAAGAAGGCGTTCGATCAGCTAGAGATCGATCGCGGTGAATTGATGCCCATGGAAACCCCGCTCTATGGGTTCATAGGCAATGAAGTCTTGCTGATCGATGAAGTAAGACTAGCCATCTCATTGGGAGAAGAGTCGTTGAAGAGGACCCGGACCACCAACTTCATAGTGGTGGACGCACCGTCAGCCAAGAACATCATTTTGGGCCGACCGGCCCTCAACGAGTTTCGTGCGGTAGTATCCACTTATTGTAGAAGATAAAGTTCCTAGTAGATGACCAGATGGGTAAGGTTAAAGGCGAACAACTAGCCGCTCGGCGATATTACGTGGAGATGGTCAAGACCGAGGCCACAGTAGCACAGAAAGCTCCATGGCTAGAGGTAAACGCTATTACCAAGAAGCCTCCTACCTTGATATATGAGGAAAAGGAGGAGATACATATCCTCCCAGCCGGTTGGAAGCCACGACTTTCGTGGCTGCCGACCTAGAGGAGAAGCAGAAGGCAAAATTGATCCTCTGCCTCAAGAAAAATCATGATCTGTTCGCATGGTTGACACATGAACTGCCTGACATCTCCCCGAGCGTGGCCCAACACGAGTTGCAGGTCCGATCGGACGCTCGACCAGTCAAGCAAAGGAAAAGGGATTTCAGCGCCGAGCATGACGTAATCATCCAGGCGGAGATAGAAAAGTTGTTGGAGGTCGGCCACATCAAGGAAGTTCAACTCCCGAGCTGGCTTGCCAATGTGGTGCTAGTCTCCAAGCCGAGCAACAAATAGTGGGTCTGCATTGACTTCCACGACTTAAACAAGGCATGCCCGAAAGATTTCTATCCGCTGCCCAGGATAGATCAACTGGTGGACTCGATGGCGGGCTGCGAGCTGATCTACATGCTCGACGCATATCAAGGATATCATCAAGTGTCGCTCGCCCGAGAAGACCAAGAAAAGGTCAGCTTCATCACGACGCATGGGTCATACTGCTACAACGTCATGCCAATCAGACTGAAGAACGTTGGAGCCACTTACCAAAGGCTAATGAACAAAGTGTTCCGATGGCAGATCGGTCATAACATGGAGGTATATGTCGATGACATACTCATCAAATCCCTCCGAGCGGCTGATCTATGCGCAGATATCGACGAAACCTATTGGACGTTAAGAGCATACGAGATAAAGTTAAACTCGAGCAAGTGTCTGTTCAGCGCAAAGAGTGATTGCTTCCTAAGCTACATTGTCACCGAGCGAGGCATCAAAGCCAACCCCAGTAAGGTCCACGCTTTGTATAACATGTTGGGGCAATTTCCTTTGGTCAAGTTTGACTAAGCTTGAGTTGAGTCAAGCTTGAGTCGGGATTTGAGTTTTGATGTTTGAAAATATAAGAAGATTGACAATATAAGGAGATTACTGGAGCAATCATCCGGTTATGGAGATGGTCAAAGGGTTAACCAGGTTGATAAGAAGACAAGTCAAGTAGGTCAGGGATGATAGGAGACTTGACTGGGTAAGTCCTAACTGGAGGTTAGGCGTTTGAAAGTCCTAACTGGAAGTTAGGTAGTGGTAAAGTCCTAGTGAGGAGCTAGGCAGGGAAAAGTCCTAGTGAGGAGCTAGGCAGGAGAAAGTCCTGGTGAGGAGCCAGGCAATTGGAAAGTCCTAGTGAGGAGCCAGGCAATTGGAAAGTCCAAGTGTGATCTTGGCAAAGGTTATAAGTCCAAGCATGTGGTCTTGACAAGGTAAGTCCTAGTGTGACTTGGCAAGGAGAACTCGACAACTAGGATGAGGCTGAAATAAGCTCTTGAAGGTAAGGCGTGAAGGATGGGGAGATATTTGAGGGACGCAAAGCTGATGGAGGAGGTTAGAAGGCTAGTTCGAGGTTGGTCGGGTGTGGCCAAATGCTAGGCATGGAGACCTAACAGGTCAGGGTTGACCAGGAGTTAAGTTGGAGATTTTGGACTTGAGTTTGAGTCAAGTTCAGGCTGGTCAATCGATCGGGCGATCGATTGAACCAGTGTCCAATCGATCAGTGGATCGATTGGAGTGTGCTGCGAAGGAAGGAATGACCCAATCGATTGATCGATCGATTGGGACCATAATTCGCGAGCACAGAGGCCTTCCCAATTGATCGGGTGATCGATTAGGAGCTGCCGATCGATCTGCCGATCGATTGGGCAGGGGAGTTCTCGCGCGATCGCGAGAACACAGAAAGCTTCTGAATCGATCCACCGATCGATTCAGATGTTCCTAATCGATCGGTCGGTCGACTGGGATTCAACCGTTGGGCAGGATGCAGGTGATGGACGGTTGTGATGGAGCGGTGCTGACGTCGCAATCGATTGGGGATGGATTGGATCAATTGGGAGCACTGTTTAAAGCCTTAGTGAAGCGTTTTCTTCGCAGAACTTTGCGTTCTTCTCCTGCGAGCTTACAGCGATTCTCACGGCGATTTCTCTAACACTCATGCCAGTTCTTGAAGGCACTTGAGGAGCATCTTCAAGGTTCAAGAGGCAACAACAAATAGCAAGAAGAAAGGGTATTCATTTGTATTCCTAGGGTTTCTTCTTGTATTTGTGTTTGTGTTGTATGTGAGTTTGTAAGAGACTTCTCCGTCTCCGGCTGCGACCGAGAAGGAGTGTTTCATAGTGGAGATAGCGTGTCGTATGTGGATCCTTGGATTAGTCACCTCATCTTGAGGTGGATACCAAGTAAATCATAGTTGTTAGTGTTGTGAGTGTTTGTGTCTTTGTATTCCGTTGCACATTATCAATATGAAGCAAACCGATGCAAGCACGACTAGCCGCTATTCACCCCCCCCTCCTTTAGGGGCACAAAGGTCCCTACAATTGGTATCAAAGTGAGGTCGCTCTTCTACAGACTAACCGCCAAGAGAGCAAGAAGCTAGAGGAAGAAGAAGATGGAGTCCGAAGGACCACTCGGATGGGATATCCGGATTCCACCTCCATACGACAAAGAGGACTTCAATTTTTGGAGGAATCGATTGGAGACTTGGTTCCAAATGGATTGGAACCAATGGATAGTCTTGGTTGATCCATTTGAAGCTCCAACGGATAAGAAGGGTAAACGCCTCCGACCTCGACATTGGACCGAGGAACAAAAGGAACAAGCGGAGGCCGATAAGGAGGTAACAAAATTTTTGTTAAATTTATTACCTTCTAATATCCTTTTAAGTGTAGGTGAATACACTAGTGCATGTGATCTTTGGAAAAAGATCATTGCCTATTATGAGAACCCTACACAACCCCAAGGAGTGGAGGAGCCCAAGGAGAAGGGCTCATTGGTCTAAGAAGAGAAGGACCAATCCAATGTTGACACAAGGTCAACATTCGAGGAGAAGAAGGAAGAGGAGGAGAATGAAGAAGATGAGAGATCCTCTACATCTTCAAGAGAGGAAGAGGTGGAAGCATCCACATCCTCAAGAGTTGAAGAAGTGGAAGAACCCACACTCTCAAGAGGAGAAGAAGAAGAAGATGATGCAACCTCCACAATTCAAGCTACATCAAATGGAGAATCAAACATCATCCATACAAGCAAAGGTATAGAAACTTCAATTGTAAATAATAAAAATCATATCATTTTCTTTGAGTGTAGGGAGCATGGGCACTACAAGAGCAAATGTCCCAGGTTGGCCAAGAAGAAGAGCCAAGTAGTACTCAAGGGCAAGGAGAAGCCAAAGGAGACAATCCCCACAACAAAGAAGAGCAAGGAACACATTGTGTGTTTCTTGTGTAATCAAAATGGGCATTATCGATGTCAATGTCCAAAGGGGAAGAAGTCGGTTAAGGTCAAAGGAGGAAGCACAAGTCTAGGGGGAGCTTCCAAGGTAAAAACCAAGGTATCATTTAATGAACCTATTCCTTTGACACATGATAAAAAGCATGCTAGAAATAACTTTGACCATCCTAATGCAAATTATCATGAGAGTAGGAAGCATGATAGCGTTAAGGGAAAATACATTCCTCCTCATGCTAGAACTACCACACCTAAGTTTAGAAGGTAGATAGTAACTTAGGTAATAACTCTAAGGATTATAGATATATGCCTAAAATTAGAAATACTCAAGAATTCAATGAAAAACCAAAATCTAGGGATTTATGGAGTGAGAACCAAGTCTTGAGGTCAAGACTTGATAACTTAGAAAGGACCCTAGCAAGAATGGAAAATATTCTTAAGGGTCAAAATGAGCTTAACCTAGGAAAGTCTAGACAAGAGCCATCCAATGGCTATAGAGGTTTGGGATACAAACCTAAAGTCAAGAAGGATGTGACTTCCTATCATAGGGTCTCATATAGCTATGAAACCAAACCTAGGTCTAGTGGTCAAGCCAAAAATACTAGAGAAGTCATCCCTAAGAGTACTTTTGTCAAGATCAAGGTGACTAAGGCTCCAAAAAGACCAAATAAAGTCACAAAAAAGGTTACAAGGGGAGGTATCCCTAGGAGTGACCTAGTAGAAGTGACCAAGGCTTCTAAGAAGCCTAGAAAGGTCCTTAAGAAGGTATCTAGGGAAGTTATCCCTAGCGAGTACCTAGAGCATCCAAGGAGCACCAATAGGTATTGAGTTCCTAGGAGCATATTCTCTACACCCTAGATGGGCTTAGAGAGTGTCAACTCTAATCGGAAGGGCAGTCAATCCAACCTTAATGAAGTTGGCAGTTGGAGAGCATTTTCAAGGTTTTACTAACCTTTGAAAATGAGAAGGATTAAGTGTTACTTTTTGAGAAGAGCAAAACGTGCCAAATTGGGGTTGAATCAAATTTAACTTGGCACAATTGGAAAAACATAAGAAATACCAAATTGGGATTTTGATATTTTCTTAGGGTAATTAAAGGAAAATCTAGGTCCTAATGTAAGATGTTTACTCTTTGGAAGAGTAGACTGTCAAACTTTGAGGATTTGAACTTAATTTAAATTGACACATTTAGAAAATGATAAGAAATGCCAAGTTGGAGTTTTGACATTTTCTTAGAAGGTTAAAGGTGAATCTAAGCCTTAATTTGATTTCATTTACTCTTTGAAAGAGTAAAATGTGTCATACCTTGAGGAATTTGTTTAATTTAAAATGACACAAATGCAAAAAGAAATACCAAGTTGGAAATTTGGTATTCTATTGAGGGGTTAAGGGAAAAATGGTTAATGACCCTTGAAAACCAAAACTTAAAGTTTTAAGGTTCCAAAATTCAGAATTGAAACTAAACTTTATCCTAAACTTCACTTTGGTATTTCTTAACCAATCCATACTTGGTTTCACATGAAAACTCCCCCTAAATGTATATAAATGTATTTCAAGGGGTTTGGAATGATTAACGGGACTCGAAGTGACTTGAAGTGCTGAAATCAGGCTTTTCCAGCCAAAATCAGACTTCCCAATCAATTGAAGTTGGGACTTAATCGATTGAAATCACTTCAATTGATCCATTGATCGATTCCGCAAGCTACTTACTCGCAGAAATTCCCTCTGAATCGATCGACTGATCGATCCAGACCGGGTCAATCGATCGGCTGATCGATTCACTACCCTTCTGTTCGCGGGAATTGGCTTCCCAATCGATCGGCTGATCGATTGAACCCAATCCAATCGATCGGCTGATCGATTGGGTTTCTGATTTCCTAAAATTCAATTTCAGCGAACTTCAAAAACTCCCTAAAAATTTTACAAAAATCTAAAAATCATGAAAATTGATGTAGACACTAATTAGGGTATATACTATCAAGGAAAAATAGTTTTCTATGAAAATACTTCCTATTTTCAAAGATTGACACAAACTTTGAAACTTGTAAAAACTCTAGTGTTTTCTTCCAAGTTTGTCCTCAACTATTCAATGATGATTACTATCAAAAGATAGCCTTCATCAAGGTTTTCCAAAGTACATTTAAAATCATTTTCAAAACCAATATCCAACCATGTTCTTTGGGCTCAATGCACATAACTTGTACATTAGCTTTCCCAATGATTGGAAAACACATAACTATGTATTTTGATGAACCTAAAACTCAACAAGATGCACTAAATCAACATCTTGAGTTTTGTTCACCATCCTAGCATCTCACTTGTATCTAATGTGTAATAAAACACATACAAGTCACCTTATGATTCTTTGTGAGATGTAAATTTGGTTTTGTCCTAAACTAAGGGATCATGCATATCTATCTAGGCATTATGAGACTTATGATCATCCACCTAGGATGTCATTTTAGTAGAATCCCACTTGTTGGGATATTCACCATTCATAATAAATGACTTTGTCCTTAATCATAAGGAAATTAACTTAATGTATGATTCTACATGGCATACATCAAAATAAACAATTTTCAAAAGAAAAACATGCTATAACTACATGATGTATGTATAGCATGACATGATATTTTTGAATTTTTCATAATAAACATGAATGCAACACATGATGTCATGACATATGAAGAGAAAGCAATCATGACATTTTAGCATAAATAAAATATACCTAGATAATCTATCTAAGTATCCTTAAACCTTAGCTAAGCCTTAAACTTAATCCTAGATTGCCTATGCCTTCCTTAAGAGAATGCCAAAACCAACTTGGCATTTCTTTTGCCTTTATTCTATTTGTGCCAATTAAAATTAAGACTTCAATACTCAAGTATTTGTTTGGCACATATTACTCCTTTTAAGGATTAAATGTTTAGATTGAGACTTAAATTTGCCCTTAATCCCTTAAGAACATACTAATATCTCAACTAGACAATTCCTTATCCTGTTTCCAAGTGTGCCAACTTACATTAGATGTGATTCTTCAAAGTTTGACACAACTTACTCTTCCAAGGAGTAATTAATTTGATTAAGGTTTAAATTTTCCCTTAACCCCTTAAGAGAATACCACATTTCTAACTTGGTATTTCTTTGAGCATTTGTGCCAATTTAAATTTAAGTCAAGTTCCTCAAGACTTGGCACATTTTACTCCTCCAAAGAGTAAATGCAATCAAACATTAAAACTTAGATTTTCCTTTAATTACCCTAAGAAAATACCAAAACCCCAATTTGGTATTTCTTATGTTTTCCCAATTGTGCAAATTTAATTCAACCATAATTTCTTAAGATTTGGCACATGTTACTCTTTCCAAGAATGACCATTTGGATTAAGGTATGCATTTCCCCTTAATTCCATAAAAAAATGCCGAATTCCGAATTTGGCATTACTTTTGCTTCTCAAGTGTGTCAATTTCACCTAATTTCAAATCCTCACACTTGGCACCTTTTTCCCTTTCAAGGCTTAATCACATTTGATTAAAGCATGAGTTTTCTCTTGATTCCTTAAGAGAGTATCACAATTCTAACTCAATTTTTCTTATACTTTTCTTAATTATGCCAATTTAGATTAAGTTCAACTCTTCAAATATTGGCACATATATCACTCTTTCAAAGAGTAAACCTATAATCCTTTTCATTTTCAAAAGTTAACAATAACCTTGAAAATGCTCTCAAGTGTCAACTGTAATAAGGTTGGGTTAACTACCCTTCCAATTTGAGTTGACACTCTCTAAACCCATCTAGGGTGTAGAGAATATGCTCCTAGGAACCCAAAACCTATTGGTGCTCCTTGGGTGCTCTAGGTACTCACTAGGAATGACTTCTCTAGATACCTTCTTAAGGGCCTTTATAGGCTTCTTAGAAGCCTTGGTCATTTCCACTAGGTCACTTCTAGGGATAACTTTCCTTGTAACATTCTTTGTGACTTTATTTGGCCTTTTTGGGGCCTTAGTCACCTTTACTAGGTCAACTCTAGGGATGGCCTCCCTTGCAACCTTCTTTGTGACATTATTAGACTTCTTAGAAGTCTTAGTCACATTGGCCTTTGCAAAAATACTCTTAGGGACAACTTCCCTTGTACTTTTAGCTTGACCACTAGTCCTAGGTTTGGTTCCATAGTTATATGGAACCCTATGAAAGGAAGTCACATCCTTCTTGGCTTTAGGTTTGTATCCTAAACCTCTATAGCCATTGGATGACTCTTGTCTAGTTCTCCCTAGGGTTTGCTCATTTTGACCCTTAAGCAAGTTTTCCATTCTTGCTAAGGTTCTCTCTAAGTTATCAAGTCTTGACCTTAAGACTTGGTTTTCCCTTACTAAGTCCATAGATTTGGATTTTTGTTGATTCCTATGAGCATTGGTAGCCTTAGGCTTATATCTAAAATCCTTAGAATTGTTGTCTAAGTAGTTATCTACCTTCCTAACCTTAGGTATGGTAGATCTAGCATGAGGAGGTATGTATTTTCCCTTAAGGCTATCATGCTTTCTACTTTCATGATACTTTGCATTAAAATGATTTAAATTTGAACTAGCATGCTTTTTATCATTTCTAAGAGAATTTACATTAATAAAATTTACCTTGGGTTTGCTCTTACAAGCTCCCCCTAGATTTGTGCTTCCTCTAATCACCTTGATTGGCTTCTTCCCTTTAGGACATTGACTCCGGTAATGCCCATTTTGATTGCATGAGAAGCACACAATGTGCTCCTTGCTCTTGTGTTTTGTGGGACCAATCTCCTTGGGCTTCTCCTTGCCCTTGGGTACTACTTGACCCTTCATCTTGGACAATTTGGGACACTTACTCTTGTAGTGCCCATGCTCCCTACACTCAAAGCAAATGATATGTTTTTTATTATTTACAATGCAAATTTCTATACCTTTGCTTGTAGGGGTAGCACTCAATCCTCCATTTGATTTATCTTGTGTTGTGGAGGTGGCATCATTTTCTTCTTCTTCTTCTCTTGAGGATATGGATACTTCCATCTCTTCCTGTCTTGAAGATGTAGAAGATCTCTCATCTTCTTCCTTCTCCTCCTCTTCCTTCTTCTCCTCGAATGTTGACCTTTCGTCAACATCGGATTGCATCTTTTCTTCCTCCTCTTCTTCGGATGTTGACCTCATGTCAACATCAGATTGGTCCTTCTCTTCTTGGACCAATGAGTCATTCTCCTTGGGCTCTTCCACTCCTTGGACTTATGTAGGGTCTTCATGATAGGCAATGATCTTTTTTCAAAGATCACTTGCATTTGTGGTTTCACCTACACTCAATAAAATATTATAAGGTAATAAATTATGCAAAATTCTCATTACCTCCTTGTCCGCCTCTGATTGCTCTCGTTGCTCTTTGGTCCAATGACGAGGTCGGAGGCGTTTACCATTCTTGTCCATAGGAGCTTCAAATGGGTCACTCAAGACAACCCATTGGTTCTAATCCATTTGGAACCATGTCTCCAACCGATTCCTCCAAAAGGCGAAGTCTTCCTTGTCGTATGGCGGAGGAATCCGGATGTCCCATCCAAATGGACCTCCCAAGTCCATCTTCTTCTTCCTCTAGCTTCTTGCTCTCTTGGTGGTTAGTCTATAGAAGAGCGGTCTCGCTCTGATACCAATTGTTGGGACCTTGATGTCCGCTAGAGGGGGGTGAATAGCGTCTCATCGCGTGTTCGTCGGTTGCATCTTGATGATGTGTAGTGGAATACAAAGACAAAAACAACCAATGCTAACAGCTAGGGTTTACTTGGTATCCACCTCAAGATGAGATGACTAATCCAAGGATCCACACGACACGCTCACTCCACTATGAAAACCTCCTTCTCGGTCGCAGCCGGAGGCGGAGAAGCCTCGTACAACACTCACACACAACACAAATACAACAAGAGGAAACAAAAATACAATGCAACACACTCCTCTTCTTGCTTACTTGTGCTTGTCATCGCCTCTTGAACCTTGGAGAAACCCCCCAAGTGCCTTCAAAAAATGGCGTAAGTAGATCGGAGAAGCTCGCTGTGAATCACTGAAGAACAGCGCAAAAGATCGCAAGAGCTCTGCTGAGAAAAAGCTCCGCCTGGGCTTTACAGTAGCTCCAATCGATCGAAATCATCCCCAATCGATTGCAACGTCACATCCAGACAATCCCAGCCGTCCACCACCTGCAACCCGCGCAACGGATGAATCCCAATCAATCCACTAATCGATTGGGACTGCCTGAATTGATCACTCGATCGATTCAAGATCATTCTGTGCTCTCGCATCCATGCGAGAGGTTTAGCTGCCCAATCGATCGACCGATCGATTGGCAGCTCCCAATCGATCGCCCGATCGATTGGAAGAGCTTCTGTGCTCGTGATTTTCTGACCCCAATCGATCGGCTGATCGATTGGGCCATCATAATAATCACAACACACTCCAATCGATTGGCTGATCGATTGGAGCATGTTCAATCGATCACCCGATCGATGGAACACCCCGGACTTGACTCAAACTCAAGTCCAGCTCCCCAAACCCAACTCTCGGTCAACCGTGACCTATTGGGTTTGCACGCCTAGTATTTGGCTACTTCCGACCAACCTCGAACTAGCCTTCTAGCCTCCTCCATCAGCATTGCGTCCCTCGGATATCTCACCATCCTTCACACCTTGTCTTCTGGAGCTTCCATCGGCCTCATCCTAGTTGTCGGGTTCTCCTAGCCAAATCACACTAGGACTTACCTTGCCAAGATCACATGCTTGGACTTTTAACCTTTGCCAAGATCACACTTGGACTTTCCCATTGTCTGGCTCCTCACCAGGACTTTCCTTTTGCCAAGATCACACTTGGACTTTCCAATTTCCTGGCTCCTTACCAGGACTTTCCTTTTGGCAAGATCACACTTGGACTTTCACCACCAAGTCTGGTCAACACTGACCTACTTGGATTTTCACTCTTGCCAACCTTCCTGTTGGACTTACCTTTGCCTAATATCCAATTAGGACTTTCCCAGTTAAGTCTCCTGTCAACCTTGACCTACTTGACTTCTCTCTTGCCTAACCTCCAGTTAGGACTTTCCTAGATGCCTAAACTCCAGTTAAGACTTTCTCATTGCCTAAACTCAAGTTAGGACTTACCCAGTCATGTCTCCAGTCAACACTGACCCACTCAACTTGTCTTCTCATCAACCTGGTCAATCCCTTGACCATCTCCACAATCGAACGATTGCTCCAGCAATCTCCATACATTGTCAATCGGATGATTGCCCTAGCAATCTCCATATATTGTTAAACATCAAAACTCAAATCCCGACTCAAGCTCGACTCAACTCAAGCTTAGTCAAACTGGTCAAACTTGACCTAGGAAAATTGCCCCAACAGAGAACCCTTTCCCAAGAAGAGGGACGAAGTCCCGAACCAAAGATGCCCTTAAGAATAGGATTCTTGACCCTTATATAAGTTAGGGCACGGGCGCCGCGGCACGACCGTGCAGATATGGCACATCTGTGCCTTCTTTTGCCTCTGGTCGTGCTACACGGCCGTGCAGATATGGCACGACCGTGCCTTCTTTTGCCTCTGGTTGTGTTGCACGACCGTGCTGCATGGCCGTGCAGATATGGCACGATCGTGCCTTCTTTTGCCTCTGGTCGTGCTGCACGGCCATGCCAATTGGCACAATCGTGTGGATCTGGGGCATTGCTCCTAGGACACGACCGTGCAGGATTGCACGACCGTGCATTGCTTGGCTGCTGGTCGTGGGGGGTATAACTGTGCAAGTTTGCACGGCCATGCACGGATCCATCTCTGATTGGCCGCACGATCGTGCAAGAGTTGCACAGTCATGCACTGTTCTTCCTCTGTTTGGCCACACGACCGTGCGAGGTTGCATGGCCGTGTTCTCTGCCTTGTTCTGGTGCGTCAACAATCGCTGTTTTTGCTTCAAAAGTTGTCCCTGTCAACACAAAACCAAACAAAGAGCAGATCTCCAAACAAAAGAGTATTTATGATGAGTATATGATAAAAGAGACGATCATGCAAAGAATATATGCACATAAAGCAAGTGAATGTGCGTTAAAACATGCATAAACGATCATAAGATCTATGCACATCACACCCCCAAACATGAACCTTTACTTGTCCTCAAGCAAAACCCCCAATCTAAATTTATCTGTGTAGATGATATATAATAATCCCTAATGAATCAATATAAACCTATCATATAGTTTCATTGATGAGCATGATACAAAAATTATTTGAGTGTGACCTAAGTATAAGTTCTCTGTGCTTAGTGTGATAAGTGGCTTAACTTTCTCAAGTGTCAATCTCTAAGCCTAGTTAATTTTTTATTTAACCGTGTTCCTCATACTTCCAGCGATAGGCACTTACTTGCCACACGCAAGGTTCGCTCCTCTCAAAAATGCTATGCATCGTCTACACAAGGTCTCAAAGGAATACTCAGTATCAAGAGAAACATAGCATTCATTTCCCCAGTAACCTAACTCAGTCTTAAAGGGGGGGTGTGAATTGCTAGTTTCCACTCACGATAACTATTTTTTATCCCTTATTTTTTTTCCTTCTTTTTTTTTGTTTTTAATGTTTGCAAAGTATCAAACTTGAACAAACTTTCATTTTTTTTTTTGGGGATTGATTTTTTCAAATGAGCTTACATGATCTGAGTTTATCTAGTAACCAAAATGTAGTTGAGAGGTCACCATAGAAGCAAGAGTACTAGTCCGGTTCTATGAATCATGACTATTTTTAAAAATATCTACCATCAAAGTCAAGCATAATGTGAAGAGATCCTAAAACTAGGCCAACATATAAATTCTTCTAGTAATAACAATGCTCATTTCATGCTATTATGGATAGGAAAATAAAGATCAATAGGCATACTAGCATACCAAATCACACAACATAAATATCTAGATGAAACGTGCAAGTATTTTGTATTAAGGAACAAACAATCATGATGTGTTGAATGATGCAACTAGGAAAAAATTATTATGCAAAAGAAATAAGCAAAAACTAAACTAAACCAAATGCATCTAATGCATCCCCCCAGACTTAAACTTTTCATTGTCCCAATGAAAACTAAAAACTATGTGGAGGAGATTAAAAGTAAGAGAAGTTATCAAATGATGCGTGCCAAATGCCCATGTCATTAACTTCTCCATCATGTAATTGCACTCCTCCTAATCTTTGAGTCCTATAAAAGAAAATTGACAACAAAAATTAAGTAGAGAATACATGCTTATTATGAGGAAAGAAATGAAACTAGAAAGGAACTTAAAACATGAATGAAAACAAGATTGAACTTGGGTTGCCTCCCAAGAAGCACTTGTTTAAGGTCATTAGCTCGACCACTCATTAGATTCATTGAAATCTCGCTCTTGGAGGGGTAAGATATTTCATCACCCTCTTACCAAGGACTCTTATTATGGAGGGAGCTTTCATCAAAAAGTGAAGAATCACTCTCTCCATCTTCGTTTTCTTGGAAATTCTTTTAGGAGATCGAAGACGGTTCAAATCAAGCTTCCAATTATAGGCCCCATGAAAATCTGCACACCCAAAAGAAAAACATACCTCTCCCAAGCATGCTATATTAGATAGAACTAGAACCTTATTAAGATGAACTGAGTATGTATCACAAATTGAGTAACATCCATCAAAATCTACTATTGGTACATCTATGAAATTTTCCAAAAGATCACAAAAGATACTAACCTTACTTTGCTAAGAGATACCTGAAAGTTCTAAACATGTGAATGTGACTTCTGAATCTTATATTGGATCTAGCTCTGGCTCAAGTGGTGGTACCTAAAAAAATGGTGATTCTTGGGGCTTTGCTTCTATTGGACAAGTCCCTACACATTTATCATCAACCAATTCCATTCCTACAACTTCCATAGCATCAATTGATTATGTGATCAAAGTAGGTGATTCTTGGGGCGTTTCCTCCATAGTACATGCCCCTACACTTTTGTCCACTACATCACCATCAAAAGTATTGAAGAGCCCATTAACATCAATAACATCAATAGAGGGATCAACAACATTATCAGATATTTGTTGTAATATCCGTAGAACTAGGATCACTCGTTGCACCATTAGTTCTTCAGAATCTTGTGTCATGGTCTTCATCTGACTAGGAGCATGAGAATTTGGGTCTTGGAAGTCTTCCCAGTTAGTCGGCTCATCTGGTTGTGAAAGATGTGGTCTGCCCAATGAAAAATCATCCTGAAACTCTGACAAACTTTGATTTACTTGGGAAATATACTCAACATTTTGTATGCAGTTGTAGTCCAAATTTTGATGGTCAATCCAAAATGGATTGTAATGTTGATGTGTGTCAGGATTCTGCTGCTAGTATAGTGACTACTCATGTTGCTCAGGAATTAGCTAGAGTTGAAGGTTCTGAATTTGATAATCTCCCCAGTCATAGTCATAAGTATCAGGAACTTGCTCATATGTATCTTGATGTTGAGGTTGGAATAAATGCTGAAGTTCCGTGAAAGAGCTAGCAGTATTTTCGAAGAAGTGACATAAAACAGCTGGATGGGATGAACTTCCACAAGCCGTGTAGATATTATCAGTTGGTTCTGTGGGAGGGTCATCTTCCTTTTGAAAGAGGTGACATATGGCTGACGGATGAGACGTGCTACCACATCCTCCACAAAGGAACTCAAGTTGCTCATCTGGATCATAGCCTTTATCAATGGGAGATCTGGGTCTTACACTCATGGGTGTGAAAAATTCTCTGAAAGACCTACTTGACATGTTAGTGCTCAAGATATCTAAAAAAAAAAATAAGAAACAAAATGCAGAATCTAAATTACAAGAAAAAAAATAAATGTAGAATTTAAAGACAAGAAAGAAAATGCAGGTTTTTTTTTATTATGTATATGGAAAACAAATTGTAATATTTTTTTTTGAATTATGAAAATGGAAAAATAAGAACTATTCATAAGTCTAGATTAACTAAATTGCTAATCTACTAATGTTAATGCGAACAGTCCCTGGCAACGGCGCCAAAAACTTGTTATGATTCCGCAAGTGCACGGATTCGTCATCAGTAATATATAAGATTGTCGAACCACAGAGACTGTTGATTAAGCACTAGAGATGTCACAAAGTGAGTTATCTAGACGGTCGAAAGTTGGCTTTGACACTTACGAACTAATGAGTGTGATTAAAGAGAGGGAAAGAAGGTTGAGACGAAGAGAGAGGAGAGAATTGATCTTGGAGGGAATGAGCTTTGGGAGATGGATTCTAGGATTTCAGTTTCATTATAATACTAGGAAATATTATATAGATTACTTAGTTTCTACCCTCTGTGCCCATGCTCTTGTAGGAAATTAATGTTGGACCCCGCGGGTGTTTTGATGTGATCAACCAAGTTGGTTAGGTCCTGCTTTTGTGTTTGACCCCTGTGTCTGATTATGCAGGAGCTTGGAGCCCAGGAAGTCGAGCGAAAGACGCAGCTAGCGAGAAGGACGGCACGGGATGTGAGTCGACTGGCTCGGTGCGTCCGAAAGACGAGAGAGCTGCGAAAGAGTACACCGGTGGGCGAGAAGAACGTGCGCGGCGTTCGAGGGAAGTTAAGCCGGGAGGAAGACTGCTCGAGGAGAAGGCTGAAAATTGGGTTTGGGTGAGCCCTATTTCGGTTGGCTGGAATCACCCAAAAGAACGAGACTTCGGAAGACGAAGCAAAGAAGCAAGCAAGCTGGAAAAGCTGTCAGCCAGCTTGGAGGCGCCTCCATCAGGCTTGGAGGCGCCTCTAGCTTGAGGGCGCCTTCAACCCCTGTTGAAGGTGCCTCAGACTTGGCAGAATTGAACGTTGAGCTTTTGGATAAAGTTTTATCCACTCTCTCGATGGAGGCGCCTTGGACCCCTATTGGAGGCGCCTCGGACATCCAAGATAGGATTTCCAGAGGCTATATAAAGGCCTTTGGAACTAGGAATTAGACATCAACTGTTCCATCAACTCTGTAATCAATTCCTAGCAATAGTTCTGAGCTGTAAGAGTGTAAAAGACTTCTCCGCCTTCAGAGAAGGAGATTTTTTCTACTGCACGTTTTTCATCGCCCTGGATTAACAACCTTCTTGGTTGTAACCAGGTTAATTCCCGGTCTTCTCTGTCTTTCTGTTTTTGTTTTATTGCTTTAATTATTTTATTACTATTGCTATTGTACATTCGAGTTGAAAATTCCGAGGAGGGTAGTTTTAATTTGTGCAGGCAATTCACCCCCCTCTTGCCGGTCTCCGCTGCACCAACAGTTAAATTGGTCAATATCCTTAAGTATCGAATAGAGATGATTCATGTGAAATCCTGTAACAGTTAACCCCTGTCACGAGGGTGCCTTGGTAGATCACAGGAATACATGTCTAGTAGATAACAATAAGGATAAAGGTAAAGATTTGGTATGGTTTTCTACTTCCTTATGGAGGAATTGCCTCTCCTTTCAAGAGAATATCCTAAACGTCCATGAACGAGTTTCCCTTGTCACTAGGGCCCCTCGGGTATACAATCTAGAGCACTCTTTCTATGAGAGCAGCAAATCCTAAGGGATTGTTTCTCCTTTTAAGGGAACATCCTAGACGTCCGGAAAGGGTTAGCCCTGTCACTAGGGCACCTTAGTCAACACGCTCTAGGGCATCCCCTTTGCATGATTAACAATCTTCCACATCAATCAATAAAGCGTGCAAAGGAATATAAATATGTCACACACACAATTCATCATGAACAAGGCATTAACAAGTCATTGAATAGAAATATGACGAATCTACATAGTTCTACATCTCCATCACATTACAAATACTTCCTAATTCTAGAAGAAGATATCTACTCTATTGCGAGGGAAGAACAACCCCAAAACATAAAGTAAAGCATACTTACAACCCTTGATGTGAGAAGAAGGGGAAGAAGAGATGCTTGCTGAGGTTTCCGATGTCTTGGGGATGCCTCCTTGCTCTGGAGATGGACGGAACATCAAGGGATGTGGTGGATGAAACTCTAGGGTTCCCCCGAAGGGGAGAACCCTTTCCCAAGGAGAGGGGCGAAATCCCAAACCAAAGATGCCCCCAAGAATAGGGATAAGTTAGGGCACGGGCGCCGCGGCACGGTCGTGCAGATATGGCACGACCGTGACTTCTTTTTCCTCTGGCTGTGCTGCACTACCGTGCAGATATGGCACAGTCGTGCCTTCTTTTGCCTCTGGCTGTGCTGCACGGCCGTGCAGATATGGCACAACCGTGCCTTCTTTTGCCTCTGGTCGTGTTGCACGGTCGTGCCAATTGGCACGACCGTGTGGATCTGGGGCACTACTCCTAGGACACGGTCGTGCAGGATTGCACGGCCGTGCATTGCTTGGCTGCTGGTCGTGGGGGGCACGACCGTTCAATTTTGCACCGATCCATCTCTGTTTAGCCGCACGGCAGTGCAAGAGTTGCACGACCATGCACTGTTCTTCTTCTGTTTGGCCACACGACCGTGTGAGGTTGTACAGTCGTGTTCTCTGCCTCATTCTGATGCGTCGACAATCATTGTTTTTGCTTCAAAAATTATCCCTGCCAACACAAAACCAAACAAAGAGCAGATCTCTGAACAAAAGAATATTTATGATGAGTATATGATAAAAGAGATGATCATGCAAAGAATATATGCGCATATAAAGCAAGTGAATGTGCATTAAAACATGCATAAATGATCATAAGATCTACGCACATCATTTGACTCTTTGTATTTGTGCCAATTTTAATTAAGCCCAAATCTCTAAATTTTTAGCACATTTTACTCTTCCAAAAGAGTAAATATTTAAACCTACATTTTCAAAGGTTAACAAAAACTTGAAAATACCTCCAAGTGCCAACTTTCATCAAGTTTGGGTTAACTACCATTCCAATTGGAGTTGACACTTTTTAAACCCATCTAGGGTATAGAGAACATACTTTTAATAACTCAAAACCTATTGATACTCCTTGGGTGTGTCAGATATTCATTAGGGATAACTTCCCTAGTTACCTTCCTAATGACCTTCTTAGGGTTCTTAGAAGCCTTGGCCATACTAGACTCCTCTATGTCAACTTTAGGGATAACTTTCCTTGTGGCCTTCTTAGTAACTTTCTTAGGCTTCTGAAAAACCTTAGTCACATTGGTCTTTCAAGGTTAATTTTAGAGATGATTTCTATTGTAACCTTGACTTGATCCCTAGTCCTAGGGTTAGTTCCATAACTATATGGAACTCTATAATAAGAAGGAACTTCCTTCTTAGCCTGAGGTTTGTATCCCAAACCCCTCCTACCATTAGATGGTTGTTGTCTATCTATTCATAGATTATGCTCATTTGACCCCTTAAAAATATTTTCCATTCTTTTTAGAATCTTTTCCAATTTATCAAGCCTTAACCTCAAGGCTTGGCCTTAGGTATAGTAGTTTTGGCATGATATGATATATATTTATCTTTAATTCTATCATGCTTCCTATTTTAATGATAAATAATATTAAAATGATAAAGATTAGACCTAGCATGCTTTTTATCATGGCTTAAAGAAATTACTTCAATAAATGATACCTTGGGTTTGCTCTTGAGAATTTCCCCTTGAGTTGAGTTTCCTCCTTTGACCTTGATCGGATTCTTTTTCTTTGGACATTGACTCCGATAATATTCCTTTTGATTGCAAGAGAAGCACACAATGTGCTCCTTACCTTTTCTCACGAGGGGACTGACTTCCTTGGGCTTCTCTTTGCCCTTTGGTGCTAATTAACCCTTCTTCTTAGTCAACTTCAGGCACTTACTCTTGTAATGTCTGTAAGGCTGTAACACACGTGAGAGGGAGGGGGAGTGAATCACGTGATTTAAGAATTTTTTTTCTTTTGAAATCAAAGTACGTGGCAAAAAAATACGAAAATAAAACAAGCACACGAACTCGGTCAGTTTTACTTGGTTCAGAGCCTTCGACCACTCCTACTCCTAGACCCAGGTCTAGCGGATCTATTAATAGGTAATCCACTAAAAACCTCTTCCAAAATTGTCGGAATAGGAAATCACGTACAATAATGAATCAAGGACAAGTGTAACAATCTACACTTTTCTTTACTTTTCTTTATGCAATAATTAAATACTTAAACAAAATCTCGTTACCCAACACCTGAAGATTCTTGGATCGAGCTCGGTGTTGGACAGTTTCTCAGCAGTAGTCGAGTGTAGCAGCAATGTAGCATAGTAGGAGGATGAAGTTGGAGTAGCGAAAGCTCGAATGTTTGCTTATAGGAGTTGTGTATGAGTTGTGTCTTGAATGCTACTCGAAAAGGGTTTATATAGGTTATGAAAGGCGCCTTCAGCCTCCTCCGAGGTGCCTCCACAAGCAAATCTTATCCCCCTATCTTCGATGATGATAAAATCTGTAACCTTCAATTTTTATCCTCTGCAAGGCTCCTTCAAAGCTCTTCAAGGTGCCTTCCAGCAAGCTCAAGGTGCCTCCAGAAACATGCGAGGCGCCTCCAACTGATGGTCTTATACAACAACCTTTTCGAGGCTATATCTTTTGACTCTGAACTTGGAATCAAGTTTGGTAAGTTGCCATGCATGCATATTTTGAAGGTCTACGTTTATCTCTACAACATAGAGTTAGAAAAATATATGCGTGAATAGTTTATATAGATTTATGAGTTAGATTCTATCTCACCGAGACTAGAATCTAGTCATGGTCTTAGTTTAGATTTTCAAAATGGACTAACATCTACTGTCCCCTCAAACGGGACGCATTCTCACTAAGTCACTCTCCTCCAGTGACTTATCTTCACTTACCAAATGTTAAGTTATCTCTTTGATGTCCAATCTGACCCACCAGGTCTTCCTACCAGAATTATATGTTTGAACTTCATCAATCAGGAATCGTAAATCCTAATTGTTGGTGCAGCGGAACCGGTAAGAGGGGGTGAATTACTTACAAGGAAAAAGATAACCCCTTCTCATTATTTTGATTTGATTAGTAGCACAATAATAATAATAGAATAATAAAACTGAACAATTAAATAAAAGTAAGTGGACAATCTATTTACTTGGTTACAGCTTAGGTGGTTGTTAATCCAAGGTGTTGAAGAAAGCTCTACTAGAAAAACTCCTTTGTTAAAGGTGGAGTAGCCTTTTATAGACGTTGATAGCTCATAGAATGACTAGGAAGTGAATATAAGACTTGTAGTTTAGTTGTACTTTATTTCCTAGGTCTAGGGGTCTTTTTATAGTCCTTGGAAAACTCTATCTGCAGCTTGAAGGCACTTCCAATGAGGTCCAAGGCACTCTCCATCGGATAAGTTTTATCCGCTGTGGATAAAACTCTATCCGTGGCTAACAGCTATCGGAAGGCACCTTCAAAGGCTAGAAGGTGCCTTTGTACTGTTCATCAAAGGCACCTTCCATATGGCAGATCAGCTCCTTTGCTGATCCCTTTGTGTGGGTGATGCTCCGGCTAACCAGAGTTGAGATGACTCGAACCCAACTCCAACCTTCTTTTCGAGCATCCTTCCTCCCCGGCTTCTTGTCCCTCGGACCACCGTGAGTGTCCTTCTCATTCGCTGGTGTACTCTTCCGCATTATCTCGCCCTTTAGATGCACCGAGTCCGTCAACTCTCTTCCCGTGCTATCCTTCTCACTAGTTGTGTCTTCCGCTCGACTTCTTGTGTTCCTAAGCTCTTGCACACTTAAACACAAGAATCAAACACAACAAGACCTAACTAAACTTAGTTGACCACATCAAAACTACCCCAGGGTACTAACAATCTTCCCCTTTTTGATGCGCATCAACCCAAGTTCAAGTTAGGGTTAAAAATGCAATAATATAGTAAAGAAATGAATTAAACAAGTTAATTACAAAAATAAATACAAAGATAAAAATTATGGGAATTAAGCGAGTTAATAAAAATTGCAAATTTCTTAAAAAACAAAAGAGTGTCCTTACTCCCCCTTAACTTGTACCTATTTCTCCCCCTTTAATCACATCAAAAAAGGAAAAATAATATAAATAGGTAGAAAATCTTGATATAAATTTATAGGGGTACATAACAAAAAATCTTAGTTTAATGGCAAAAAAAGTAAAAGTTTTCAAATTTCTATTTACTTTAAATTTTTAATTTTTAATTTCTTTTAACAGATAATATTATATTTTATCACAAAAAAATAAGGTTTTTAAATTTTAAGTCTGAAAAATAATTTTAAATTTTAAAGTATGCTTTTCGTTAAAAAAAATTAGTCAATAGAATTTTTTTTTAAAAAAAATTGTTTGTAGATTGAATCATCGGATAGTATAAAAAGATTTTTAACTCAGAATACGAACAGAAAAAAATATTTTTCTAATTGAGATAATTTAAAAAAAGATAAATTTTAATCTAAAAAAGATTTTGGAATCCAATATAAGTTCCTATCTACTGGATTTATTAAAAAAATTTAGAGGTACATAATTTCTAGGGATTTTCTTGATCTGTTCCTGGTGATTTCTAATGTACCAGTTGATTCTATCATAATTTCTAAATTTTGATTTTCAATAACTATTCAAATTCAAACATACATAGTCATTTTCTAGTTTTTCTATTTGTGCTTTCAATTTATCATTTTCTATTCTTAGATTATCATACATTTTTATAGGGCATGAATTAGCTAAGGTTAGTTTTATCTTAGCATTTTCTCTTTTTAGTTTTACTAAATCCTTGGAGAATACCTTAATAAATTGAAATGACTTTTCAAGAGGTAAGGCACGTACCTTACTTATCTTGTGTTCTGATGCTCCCCCTTCATCGTAACTTTCTTCTAAAGATCCTCCCCCTTCATCAATGCTCATCTCTGAACTGCTTTCATCTTCTTCTTAGTGGTCGGCCAGTAGGGCTAGTCCGTCGTAGGCCTCAATCTCAGACTCGGAGGATGAAGATTCATCCCTTGTTGCCTTTAAATTATTGAGCTTCGATCTTGTTGGTCTTTTGCCCTTGTCTTTCTTCTTCTTCAGTTTGGAACAATCGTCTTTGATATGCCCTTCTTCTTAGCAATTGTAACATCGAATCTTTCTTTTGCTCCGAAAGTCCTTTTTCATTTGTGATTGAATTTATTAGATTTAATAAATCTATTAAATTTTCTTACCAATAATGCTGCTTCATCTGCGTCGATGGATGCTTCGGAGACTGAATCTGGTCCACCCTTCTGGGCTAGCAGTGCTAGGTTCTGACTTGGTTCCTTTCTTTGTCCTGCACACCGAGACTCATGTAATTCAAAAGTGGAAAAAAGATTTTCTAATGTACTTACCTTGAGATCTTTGGAGATATAGTAGGAGTCTACTATAGATGTCCATTCTGGTGTTCTTGGGAATGCATTTAAGGCATACCTTTACGCATCTCAATTAGTTACCATTTCTCTGAGGTTCGTTAATCCGATGATTAGCTCCTTGATTATTTCATGTAGATGAGCAAACGATTCACCTTCTACTATCCGAAGGTTGCTAATTTGGCTCTAGAGCAGGTCCTGTCTTGCGAGCTTTTCTTTGGGTGTTCTTTCATGCAAATCCAGGAACTTCTCCCAAAGATCCTTTGTTGATTCATAGGCGCTGATTTTGCTGACTTCCTGCGGAGGTAGCACACTTAGAAGATGGAATTCGTCTCGTCTGTTAGCTACGAAGTCCGCTTGTTCTTTCTTTGTCCATGAATGCTCCTCTTTCACAGCTCCTTGTTGGTCTGTGGGGGTTACTAAATCATATTTTATAATTAAGTGAATTTCAAAATCCATTTTAAAAAATACCTCCATCCGACGTTTCCATTGCAGGAAGTCTCCCTCGAACTTTGATGGATAAATGCTCAGTCCGACCATTGTCTTTGTACTTCAGTCGGATGTTAGTCCTTCTGAAGTGGTTGAGCTCTGATACCACTTGTTGGTGCAGCGGGGCTGGCAAGAGGGGGGGGGGGGGTAAATTGCTTATAAGGAAAAAGGTAACCCCTTCTCGTTCTTTTGATTTGATTAGTAGCACAATAATAATAAATAAAATAATAAAACTGAATAATTAAAGAAAATTAAGAGGATAATCTATTTATTTGGTTATAACCTAGGTGGTTGTTAATCCAAGGCGTTGAAGAAAACTCTACTAGAAAAACTCTTTTGTTGAAGGTAGAGTAGCCTCTTACAGACATTGACAACTCACAGAATGACTAAAAAGTGAATTTCCTAGGTCCAGGGGTCTTTTCATAGTCCTTGGAAAACTCTATCCGTAACTTGAAGGTATCTCCAATGAGGTCCAAGGTGTCTTCCATCGGATAAGTTTTATCCGCTGTAGATAAAACTCTATCCGCGGTTAACGACTATCGGAAGGCACCTTCAAAGGCTGGAAGGTGCCTTCATACTGTTCATTGAAGGCGTCTTCCATCCATGGAAGGCGCTTTTCATACGGTATATCAACTCCTTTGCTGATCTCTTCACGTGGGTGATGCTCCGACTAACTAGAGTTGAGCTGACCCGAACTCAACTCTGACCTTCTCCTTGAGCATCCTTCCTTTCCGACTTATCATCCCTCGGATCATCGCACATGTCCTTCTCGTTCATCGGTATACTCTTCCGCAGCATCTCATCCTTCGAATACACCGAGCCCGTGACTCCCTTCCCATGTCATCCTTCTCACTAGCTGTATCTTTCGATCGACTTCTTCTATTCCTAAGCTCCTATACACTTAGACATATAGATCAAACATAACAGGACATAAATGAACTTAGTTGATCACATCAAAACTACCCCGGGATACTAACACCGACCTCCTACCAGAATAGCACATTCGGACATTAACTCATCGAGAATCGAACATCTTGACCTCCTGCCAGAATCCCACATCTAGACTTCTCCAATCAAAAATTGCATATCTCGATCGAACTTTTTGCCTGATGTATGGTCCTCTTGACCTATCAAGTTAGTCAACCCTGTGCACTCGATAACAAGGTTAGATCAACAACACATCTAACTTTAATCCACTTGTCATTCATCAAAACTTAGGTTTGATCATTGGTGTCAACTACACTAACAATCTCCCCTTTTTTGATGCAATGACAACTTAAGTTAAAGTTAGAAAAATATGCAAACATATAGTAAAAAAAATGACTTTAAAAGAAATCTAACATGAAACAAGTAAGTTTTATTCTCTTAATCATTTTAGGATTAAGTTTTATTTATTTTTCATACTTAAATCCTAACCTTCCCCTTTTGACATTCATAAAAAAAATGCATACAAGTGTACAAAAGTATGAAATGTTGACATACACAAGTAAGTATATCAAGTAATAAATTTTTCAAAGTAAGCATAAAAACTTGTTAGTTTATTGTAGGGAGGATAAAAAGTTTTCAAAAACAAAACATTTTACAAAGATAAACTTTGCAAGAATTTTGCAAACCATTTTTCAATACCAATTTCAAAACACTTTTCAAAAGTAATTTTTAAAATAATTTTTAATGTGGTGTTGTAAAGTAATTTTTTAAAGTTTAACTTTCAGAGCAACTTTTGAAAGTTAATTTTTCAAAACAAATTTCAGAACACTTTTCAAAAGTGATTTAAAGTATAATTTTGAGAGTAACTTTTGAAAGTTACTTTTTTAAAATAATTTTTGAAACAATTTTAAAAGTTATAAAGTGACTTTCAAAACATTTTTCAAAAAGATTAAGCAAAATAGTTTTAAAAATATTTTCATAATATTTTTCAAGAGTTTGAAAAAGTTTTTCTAAGTTTTTTTCTAATTCTTCCTCTCCCTAAGTTGACATTCCCCCTTAACCTGACACCTATGGTTATCAAGGAGCTCTATCTAATTATTTGAGAGACTTAGTGTTGAAATAACGATTTTCAGAAAATATGTAACTTTGAAAAGTCATATAAGTTAAGTTTGATTTATTTGAGAGTGTTTAAATCAATTGTTAATTAATTATTCTAGTATGATTAATCTATGATTAAATTAATTAATTTTTAGACTAAATGAATCAATTGATTACTAATACTTTATTAAGTTAAAGATAAGTTAAGTTCGAATTTTTAAGTTCGAATTAAGTGTATTTAATAGGTTTATGTTTGGATTAATAGTTTACTTGAAAACTAAATTGGATTGTATATTATCCAAATTGATTAACTATTATTTAAATTTTAATTGTATTAAGTTAAGTTTAATTATATTTTAATTTAGGTTAAATTAAGGATTATGTTGTAATTAATTTAAGTATAAATTGATTAATTAATTTTTAGAATAATTAAATTAATTATTTATTTTAGATTAATAATACTTAGTTATTAATTGAGATTTAAGTTAATTGATTCGTAATTTGATTGATTTGAATTAAGTTAGTTTAAAATTTTAATTAGGTTAAATTAAAATAAGGTATTAATTAACTTGAGTTTTCAATTGAGGTTATACTAAATTATCAATTAAGTTTAGATTAATGTTTTGACTTTAATTCAATTAATTTTAATTGTTTACTTATTAATTATTTAATTAAATTTTAAGTTTAAGTTAATTAAATTTAATCAATTTAATTAATTGTTTAATTAATATTTAGGTTTAAATTGATTAATTTAAGTAAACTTTAAGTTTAAAATTAATTTCATTAAGCTTTAATTTAAGCTTAATTAATTTTGGATTTCATTAAAGTTGTTACAGTTTCGAGTTAAAGTTTTATTTTTTTATTTATAAATTTAAAAAAGGTTTAAACTTAGATTTTAATTAATTAAAACTAAGTACCGTTGACTAATTTAATTAGTTAAATATTTAAGATTTGTTTTAAATTTATTAATATTTATTTTAGAATGAGTAATTGATTTTAGGTTTTATATTAAGTTATATTTCATTAATGTTTTAATTTAAGTATAAGTTTTAATTAAATTTTTAGGTTTTAGCTAAGTGTTTAAATTTTAATGTTAAGATATTTTTTTATTTAAAAGATATTTTTTTAATAATTTTTAAATATTTTCAAAATAATTTTAAAAAGATGTTTTAAAAATTTAAAATAATTTAAAAAATTAAAATAATTTTAATAAATTATAATAATTTTAAAAAATTATAATAATTTTAAAAAATTATAATAATTTAAAAAAATTAAATTAATTTTTAAAAGATATTTTTTAAAAAATTAAAATTAAATTAAAAGATTTTTAAAATAATTTTTTAAAAAGATTTTTAAAAGATTTGTAAAATAATTTTTTAAAAGACTTTTAAAATAATTTTAAAAAGATTTTAAAAACATTTTAATATATTTTTAAAAGATTTTTTAAATAAATATTTAAGATTTGCTTTAATTTTATTATTATTTATTTTAGAATGAGTAATTGATTTTAGGTTTTATTTTAAGTTAGATTTCATTAATGTTTTAATTTAAGTTTAAGTTTTAATTAAATTTTTAGATTTTAGCTAATTGTTTAAATTTTAATGTTAAGATTTTTTTATTTAAAAAATATTTTTTTTTAATAATTTTTAATTTTTCTAAAATATTTCCAAAATACTTTTAAAAAGATGTTTAAAAAAATTAAAATAATTTAAAAATAATAATTTTTTAAAAGATTTTAAATATAATATTTAAAATGAATTTAAAAGATTTTTAAAATGAGATTAAAAGATTTTAAAAATCTTTTTTAAAAAATATTTGTAAAATAATATTTTAAAAATAATTTTGAAAATATTTTTAAAACATTTTAATATATTTTTTAAAAGATTTTTTAAAAAATTAAAAGATTTTAAAAATAATTTTTAAATGTTAAAAAAAATATTTTTTTAAAAAAATTTAAAAATAGTTTTTAAAATTATTTTTTAAAAAAATTAAAATAATTTTAAAAATATTTTTTAAAAAATTAAAATAATCTTAAAATTAATTTTAAATGAATTTTTATAATAATATTTTCAAGATTTTTAAATTTATTTTAAAAGAATTTTAATGTAATACGTTAATTAACTTTACATTTAATTCTATCTTAATTTTAAGGTTTAATTTAATTTTTAATGTTTAGTTAAGTTAATTTTAAAGTTTAAGTGGATTAATATTTGGATCGTTGATCGTCTAGTGCCTTCTCCGGTAACTCCTGCCTTCTCTCCTCGAGTAGTCTTCCGTTCTTTGTTCTCGTCTCTCGGAAACGCTGCGCGCTTCCTTCTCGTCAGCCAACATACTTTTCTACAGCACTTCGTTCCTCGGAGGCATGGAGCTCGTTGACTCACTTCTCGTGTCATCTTTCTCGTTAGTTGCATCTTCTGCTCGACTTCTTGTGTTTCTAAGCTCTTACACACTTAGACACAAAAATCAAATACACAGAATCTAATTTGTCTTGGTTAATCATATCAAAACTATTACAGGGTACTTACAATCTCGGGTACTTACAATCTCTCTCTTTTTGATGTGAATCAACCCAAGTTAAGTTAAGTTAGAGTAAAATAAAATATTAAAGTAAATGAATATGTAAATTAAAGCATTAAATATGTAAATTAAAATGTAACTCCCCTAGATTTAATATATAATTCTCTCCTTTTAATCATATTAAAAATAGGGGTAATAAATACTAAAGGTTACACAATGACTAACACTTACAAAAAATCTGGAATTTATTTTTTCAAAACTAATTTTTTTTGTGATTTAAAAGTTAATTTTTAAAAGAAATAATTTTAAAATTATTTCTATTTATTAAAAAAATTCTAAAAATTGTTGTGTCAATTAAACATGCTTATATGAAATAGAGATAAAATTGTTTAAAAAAACAACAATAATTAAAATAGTAATTAATTATTCTATACATAGAGATATATTTTCATAAAAAAATATTTTAAAATAGATTTTAAATTTAAAAAATCTTGTAAAAATTTTAAAGTATGTAAAATAGAAATTATATCCGTTAAAAAATAAACTTTTAAAAATTGAATATTCAAGAATTTTTAATATTAAAAATTAGCATTTTAATAAAAATTTCATAGAAAATTAAATACTAGTTGAAAATTTTTGACAACATTTTTTTGACAGCGAACATGATGTTGTATCACAAAAAATTAAAATTTTAAAAATAACTTTGCGAAATAATTTTAATTTTAAAAATATGATTTTTTGTTGAAAAATTCATAAAAAATAATATAGAGATAATTTTATTTTTAAAATTTTCCCTACATATAAGTAATAAAATCCTTTTTAGGGAAAAATTAAGATCTAATTAATTTCGAACATAAATAATTTGAAAAAATATTTATACAATTTTAAACATGAAACAAAAATATTAAAGCAATAAAAAATTAAAACATGTATGAAAATTTAACCTAAGTATGATTTTGAAACCTAATATAGGTTTCTACCCGCTGGATTAATCAGAAATTTTCTTGGTATATATTTTCTTATTATTTTTCTGATTTGACCCTTATGAAATCTATAATACCAATTTAGCCTCTGAAAATTTCTAAGTTTGTGTGAACTTGCATTCTCCTTTTCCAATTGATCTAATTTTTCTTTTACTTTAGATTTTCAATTTTTAATTTTTAATTTTTAATTTTTAATTTATCAAAATGCTCTATTAAACATGATTTTGCTAATATTATTTTTATTTCCAATTCTCCTTTTTCAATTTTTTATTTTTGGTTTTTAATTTACTCATTTATTTGACATGGATTTTATTCCAAAATATAATTGATCAGAAGGTAAGAGACATACCTCACTTACCATATTAAATCTAAAACTTGATTCTCCCCCTGTATCGTTGCATTAATCTGATGTGGCCCCCCTTTATCGGTGCTAGCTTTTAAGTTGCTTGGTTCGTTGTGACTCAGATGACAAACTTTTATCCCAAGTGGTCTTGAGATTCTTGTGCTTGGTTCGCCTTGACCCTTTGTCTTTTTCCTTCTTGAGTTCTGGGTAGTCCTCCTTTATGTGTCTTTCTTTTTGGCAATGGTAACATCGAACCTTTCTTTTGTTTCTTAGATTTTTTCTGGCCTGTATTTTTTAAAATTTGTTAGATTTAAAAAACTTTTTAAATTTCCTTATCATATAAGCTTCTTGGTCTACATCAATATCTGAGTTGGGTTCATCCTTCTTGGTGGCTCTTAGTGCCAAGTTTTGGCTTGAATATTTTCTTGTACCTGCACATCTAGATTCATGTAATTCTAATGTCGAAAATAGGCTTTCCAGTGTGCTTACCTCTAGATCTTTTGATATGTAGTAGGCGTCAATGATCGAGATCCACTCTAGAGTTCTGGCGAAGATGTTGAGTGTGTAGCGGACTGACTCTCAGTTGGTTACTGTTTCGCAGAGATTGATTAGTCCGGTGATCAACTCCTTAATCTTCGCATGTAGTTGAGCTACCGTCTCACCCTTTTCCAGATGGATGTTTGTTAGTTGATTCCGAAGAATGTCTCATCGTGTGAGATTCGCTTCAAATATGCCTTCATGGAGCTCCAGGAATTTTTCCCAGATTTCTTTGGCTAAAGAGTAGCTTTCAATGCGGTTGACTTCTTGAGATGGTAATACACTTAGCAAGTGGTATTCCGCTCTGCTGTTGGCTACAAAATCACTTTGTTCCTTCTTCATCCATTGATTTTCTTCTTTCTCCTTATTGATCCTTAGGAACTACAAAACCGTACTTTATTATTAAAAGAATTTTGAAATCTATTCGTAGAAATACCTCCATTTGACGTTGTTAGCGTGTGAACTCCCCCTCAAACTTTGGTCGGTTGAGGCTTGGTCTGACTATTGATTTCTTTGTTTCGACTTACGATTAGTCTTTCCGAAACGTCCTCACTCTGATATCAATTGTAGGCCCCCGAGCGGCTGGTAAGAGGAGGTGAATTATATGAAATTACAAGAATACTCTTTCTCGATCTTTGGACTAACTTAGGCAAACACTTGTTAAGAAACAGAAAGTTAAATGCATAAAATAAAGAAAGAGGCTAGAATATTTACTTGGTTTGCATTCAGAAGATTACTAATCCAAGAGAAATGTAGTGTTGGTTGCTACTCGGAATACCATCCTAGTTCCCTTGTACAAAAATTTGTACAAGCATAGAACTATCCTAGCTACCCATGTGCTCTACTAAAGTTAAATTTGGAGTGCAAACGATGATTAACATTATTAATCCAAATTGTCCTTCATAAGTTAAACTTGGATTGGAAACGATACTTAACATTTTTACTCCAAGTTTAACTGATGTGATCTTTCAAAATAAATTATATTACAGAAGTTATCAAATATCTATTTCAAAGATCGGCTTCCAGGTTGAACATGGTGAGGCACTAGGCCTTCTTGGGTATGAGATCATCCATCACTTCCTAGACAAAGCCTCACAAAGAAATTGGATATTTAACTTCTTACAGTAAACTATGTTTAACTATAAAGACCTCAATAGAAATATATTATCGAAACATGAAATAGAAAAATAAAATCGATGACAAAAACGATAACTAAAATCGATAACCTCTTGTGTTTGGTTTTTCAAGATCTATACAAAAGATGAACATGTTATAATGCGAAAACTAATAACTAGTTATTCCTTTTGTAGCTTATAGACCTCTTGATCTTCTATTGTATTCCTCTCCTTCTCTTGGGCGTCGTGTGGGCGACGATCTTCCAAGAGGAAATCCACCCAAGCTTCTTCCTTTGCTTCCAAGATCTGGCCACCAACTAACCTCCAAGGGATGCTAGACAAGAGAGCTTCCTTCTCTTTTTCTTCTCCTTCAATTAACCGACCACCAAGAGATCTCCCACAATTGATGCCGCCGGCCTCCAAAAGAGAAAACAAAAGGAGAGAAGAGAAAGAATAGGGTCGGCCACCAAGGAATTAGAAGAGAAAGAATAGGGCTGGCCACCAAGGAATTAGAAGAGAAGAATAGAAGATGTATTATGGGGTGAGGAACCCCCTCCTTCTCTTTTATAATCCTTGGTCTTGGCAAAAATGAAAAGTTTTAAACATAATTAAAACTTCCTTATATTCCTCGCCAATGACTAAAAAGGAAAGTTTAAAAACAAAAAATTAAAACTTCCTTTTAAGCTTGTCATGGCCTGCCACCTCCTTGTGCTTCAAACAAGGAAAGTTTTAAACACAAAATTAAAACTTCCTTATTTGTTTCCTGTAAGAAATTTTAATAGAAAAATTTCTCTCTTAAATCCCTTGTTGGTTATAAAAGGAAAATTTTATAAATTAAAATATCTCTTTTAAAACATGTGGATGGTTACCAAAAAAGAAAGTTTTATCAAAAAATTAAAATCTTCCTTTTAACTACAAATAAGAAAAGATATCAAACCTTTCTCTTAATCCTTTGTAGAAAACTATAAAAAGAAAGATTTTAAAATTTAAAACTCTCTTTTAAAACCATAGCTTCCACATAAGGAAAAATTTTAAAATTTATAATCATCCTTTTATTTAATGTGTGGTCGGCCACCTTGCTTGGGCTCCAAGCTTGGCCGGCCATTGATCTTGGCTCCATCCTTTGGCTTGGCCGGCCACAAAGAGATGGGTAAGAAGCTTGGCTCTAAGTGGATATAAGACTTTATAAATAAGAGGCTACAATAGGGACTGAGAGGAGGAATTGGTTTTGGTCTCCCGATGAGCTTGAGCTTCCCGTGTTCGCCCCGAACACCCAACTCAAGTTCATCAACAATAACTCATACCACTAAAGAGTTATTATTGCACTACCACACCAATCCCATATTACAATATGGGCTCATTCTTATCATGAGTGCATTAGTATCCCTGTGTTTAAGATATTGAATGCACATTAATTAAATGAGTTACTGACAACTCAATTAATATCTAGCTCCAAGAGTAGTACCACTCAACCTTATTGTCATGTCAGACTAAGTCCACCTGCAAGGTTTACATGACAATCCTTATGAGCTCCTCAAGGGGACATCATCAACATAGATTACTAGGACACAATTTTATTCTATAATCAACAATACACCATATAGATAATATCATTTCCCAACTTATCGGGCCTATTGATTTAATGAACTAAATCGCACCCTTTGATAATTAAAGAAATAAATATTAAGTATACGTGCTTGTTGTTATATCATGATTAAGAGTACATATTTCCATAATAACAGAAGTTTTGTTTTTTTATGTTGTCATTATAAAAAGAAACTACCTCAAATGGTCTTGCTTAATACACTCATAGTGTACTAGTGTAATTTTATAGTCAAGATAAACTAATACCAAATTACACTACAACCACTCCAATGGTTTGTCCCATTTCATCTTGGTTGTGAGCTACTATTTATAATTTATAAGGAACTGATAACATGAACTTCTGTGTGTCTTCTCATACCATGTTATCTACAATATAAATTAAATGGACAACTACATTTAGCATAAATGTAGATATTTGACCAATGTGATTCGTATTTCATAATAAATGTTTACAAAAATCTAGACTTTTAGTATACATTCTAGCATGTAGTTTACTAAAATCTCCTTCTTCTAAAAGCATAGTAGCCTCTTACAATGTTGAAAGCTTAGAAAAGTAAAAGAACATAACTAGAAATTGAAGTACAGAACTTGTTTACAAGTGTTGTATAAAACTATTGAGACCAGAGCTCTATTTATAGTCTGCTAGTTGAATCTAACCATTTGTTGACATGGCTCGGTCTGGGTGCTCCTAGCGTGGCAAACTCTATCACCAAGCAATGACCTTCATAACGGTGCGAAGATAAGTTTTTATTCATTCCAGGCGCTCGGACCTGCTTCAGGAGCCTGGACCAAAGCTGACATGAACCAGGTTGATCCACTACATCGAGGCGCTTTTCGATACCAAATTGGTCAGGGTGCTTGGACGGTCGGGGTGCTCAGATCAACTAGTCTGGGCGCCCAGATCGATCAACTATATACTGACCATCCGATGTTTTCTCCGGTCACTGCCTCCTCAAATCGCTTGGGTAATCCTCCAACCTTCCAGAATTGAGCTCACCTGAACCCGACTTTGACCTTCTCTCTTCAAGTAGTATTCCACCCATGCTTCTCATCCCTTAGAAATGTCACGTGCTTCTTTCTCGTCTGCCACTGTACTCTTTCACAGCACTTCGTCCCTCGGATGCACCGAGCCCGTCGACTTGCTTCCTGTGTCATCCTTCTCGCTAGCTGTATTTCCGCTCAACTTCTTATGTTTCTAAGCTCCTGTACACTTAAATACAAGGATCAAATACATAGAACCGAACTTGACTTGGTTGATCACATTAAACCCACCATGGGGTACTTATATGGTATTCCATGACCCACTTGGACTTCCAAACACCAGATATCCTGTCAGCCTTGACCCACCTGAATTTCTAGATGTCTGGCTTCACTCACCAGGGTTTTTCACCACCTGACTTCACTCTCCAGGATTTTCCTCTACCTAGCTTCATTCACTAGGGCTTTTCACCACCTGGCTTGACTCACCAGGATTTTTCTCTGCCTAGCTTCACTCACTAGGGCTTTTCACCTGACTTTACTCACCACAACTTTTCTCGCTATCTAGTTTCAATCACTAGGACTTTCTAACATTCTGGCTTCACTCACTAAGAGTTTCTAGCCACCTGGTTTTACTCACCAGGACTTTCCAATCGTCTGACTTCACTCACCAAGACTTTTCAACTGCCTAACTTTACTCATTAGGACTTTCCAATATGCTTGGCTTCACTCACCAAGACTTTCCACACCAAGTGTTCAGTCAACATTAACCCACTTGGATTTTTCTTCTTCTTCCAATATTTTCATTGGACTTGCCCTTGCCTAACCTTCAGTTAGGACTTCCTAGTCAAGTATCCGATTAACCTTGACTTACTTAACTTTTCTAGTTAACCTTTGTCCGTCGATATCCCATATGGACAATTGCACCTGTAATCTTTATACATTGTCAAACATCAAGACTCAAACTTGAGCCAACTCAAACTTAGTCAATCTGATCAACTTTGACCCAAGAGAAATTACACCAACAAGGGAAGAAGAATAAAAAGTTACTGTGGAAAGTTATGTATTACTTCTCGTTAACTACTAGATTGCAATGCTTTTATACATTTACTGCAACAATAAGCCACATAAGGTGACATCATGAGCATGTATATGAAGAAGATATAATGTGTCATCCCTCTAACTCATCTGTATGGAAACATTTTGATACAACATTTCTCTCATTTATAATGGAATACATAATATAAGATTGAGACTTTCAGTAGATAGAGTTTAGCTATTTGGTCAATATAGATAGCAATATTCATATTGGTCTATCATATTAACACTATATAACTTATCGCTATGAATGTGCATAAAATATAAATTCATATTCCTTACTATGTTTATTCCAGATCTAAAAAAAACTAAAATAGAATATAGATTTTTTTACAACTTCTAATTGTCAAGCTGAATGAAATATGGAATATAGGGTCGGAGACTTATGATATTACAAGTAAAACTAATTTTATCATGCATGTTGCTTTATTATGGATGATTAGTAATTTTTTAGTATATCAATGTTGTTAGGGTGGATCACGCGAGTAAATTAGCATGTCTACATTATATATAACAGAGTCAGATGTAATTTCATTATCTTACAATGGGAATTAAGGTATCTTAGTTTAATAAATATCATAAATTTTTACCAGTTGAGCACCCTTTCAAGTGAAATAAGAAATATTTCATAAAGAATAAAATGGTCTAAAACTTTTGCCATCAATTAAGTCAGGTGAAGAAATCATTGAGAAAATAGGCAACTATGAATTTGTACAAGTAACTCAGACTAATTCTGATGAATTAAATAAATACATTGTTAGGGTGTACAAGTATGGTTGGAAAAAAAAGGAACATTTTGATAGCTGTCATATTTAAAGTATCTGTTCATTCGATATAATTTAGATGTGATGTATATTGAGTAAAATTTCTTCAATAATATCTTCAATACTGCAATTAGTGTTCTTGGAAAAACCAAAGATACAGTAAAATCACGTGAGAAATTGAAATAGCTAGCTAGCAAACCTGAGTTGCATCATAATGAAACAACCATTAAATTTTCAAAGACTTGTTATACATTGGATAAAGAAGGTAAGCAAGCATTATTAATTGGTTGAAAGAAATCAAATTCCCTAATGGGCATGCCTCAAATATGACCTAATTAAAAATGTTTGGAATGAAAAGTCATGATTGTCACATGTTCATGCAAAGACTTATTCCAATAGTTTTCCATGACTTACTTCCTAATAATGTTGGATAAGCACTCACAGAATTAAGTCTATTTTTCATAGATTTGACATCAAGGGTTATTATGACATCAAAAATATTTTGGTTAAAAACAGAATACCTTTGATATTATGTAAACTTGAGCGCATATTTCCACCTAGCTTTTTTAATTCAATGGAGCATCTACTAGTTCATTTACCTTACGAGGCATGATTTGCTAGTCTTGTAAAATTAATTAATGCATCTATATGACATACGATATGATAATGCATTAACAAACTTATAGTTATCATAATTTTATTTGGATATAAAATATGTTTAAGGATTTAATTTCTATAAACCAAAATTCCTTAATTTAGATTAGGAAACAAATTTCCATGTCTAATCACATATTTATATTAAGGAAATAATTTTTAATTAAATAAATCTAATTAGGAAACAATTTCCCTACTTGTAATTTCTTAAATTATTTCAGAATTTTGAAAATTAGAATTTTTAGGATCGATCTAAGTTGTGTTAATCGATTGACATAATTCACTGATCAATTGTAAAGTTCCCAATCGATAAAGTGATCGATTACAACCCTTTATCATTTGAATAGAATAACCCTAATCGATTCGGTTATCGATTCAAGGGATGCTTAATCGATTACAAAACTCTCTGTATGTGAGATCAGAGCTCTTAATTAATTCATTAATTGATTACGAAGTTCTCTGTACATGACTTTTGGTCGCTTAATTGATTGATGACTTCCACCAATCGATTATGATCGATTGAATCAATTGGGATAGATTGAATTAACCAACAAATCGAATCAGAGGTCTCTATTTGCGATTTTAGAGCTCTTAATCAATTCAAATGCTCAATTGATTCATCAATTGATTATGAAATGTTTTGTTCACGATTTCAAGTCATTTAATCGATTGACGACTTTTGCCAATTGATTGAGATTGATTGAATCGATCGACCAATCGATCCAGAGGTCAATGTTCGCGATGTTTGGCTTCTTAATCGATTGAAAGAAAATTTCAATCGATTGAGAGAAACTTTTGTCGTGAATTTGAATTACTAATTGATTGGCTCGGACGCTTAATCGATAGACAGACATGTCAATCGATTAGCGAATCGATTCTATAGGATTCCAATCTCGGATCGAGAAATAATTTTCCACCTCCTTAATTTCCTTAATACCCAAAACAATAAAACTATGATTACTATAATTCATAAAATAGATTTTATGATCACGTCGAAGCACGATCAGGTTCTAATACCACTGTTGGGATATGCCGATGCGGTGTGTACATAACATGTTTCACAAAACATATAGTAGAAGTAAAAATACTATAATAAAACTATTTTATTACAATACACACACTATATACATGCAGGATACAATCATGTAAACATAATCATAAAATAAAAATTTAAGAATAACAATTATTCTAGGCATACCTTACGGATGATGCGTAGGCAAAAGGGCATCAATTTTAGTGACGTCCATGAACCTCACCTCTATTCATATCCATGCCGAATTCTTCAAAACAACTCCAGTGAGCAACAAGGTTCACCTCCGATAGATACTAGTCAAGCGTGGAGGCGATGTGATCCAAGAGAAGAAAGAAGAAGCGAAGAGGCTTAGGAAGAAAATTTCCTCCTTTGTCTCTTGGTGGGCGACAATGGTAAAGAGAGGGAGAGGAGTGAGACAGATTAGGTTTTCTAAAAACCTAAACTCTTGAATAATGAATTGGTTATTAATTTTATCCTTTCTATATCAATATATAGGTTCTCTTGATGATTTGGATTAAAAAGTACAAACCCGGCCCAAAATTTGGCCCAATAACCTCTTAGTTTAGTTCACAAACAAACAAACTTGGTTTAAACTAAATTAATTTGGTTTATTACTAAACCAAATAGGGTCTAACTCTTCCATAAGAGATGTGGTTCATCCGCATTTCCATTCTGACAAAATATCTTCTATATTTGCCCTTCGTTTGGTTCAACCAAACATCTTATCTCTTTATCTGAAACTTATTTTATGTTTTAGATACTCATAGTGTGTGTGACCCAATAGGTTCCTGATTTATCTTGGGAGTCCATAATTAACTATTTAATCATGGATCGATCATGAGTGACATCTAGTAGCACATCATAATTCTCAATTAATCAGAAAATCATAATTGATTTTAGAACTAGTTATAAACCCTTCAGCAGCTACAGTGAATCATTCCTTATCCTTTTACTCATCTTATACCCATTTGGTTCAGGATATGATCTATGTGTCTGTCCCCACTAGACTAACTATATCACACCTAGCCCAAGTAATACTTCCTCTTCCCATGGATTCAAATTACTCCAACATGTGTCTAAGAGTCTCATACTCTTAACATGTGATGCTTTGCAAAGACTTTGAGTAATAATTTTGACAAATGGTCATAGGGTATACGTCTCCTCGTAAGGAGCGGCGAATCCTTTGTGGGCCATCTAAACACTTTCAGACACTTTGACTTATACCCAATCATCCCGGATTCACATCTTCAAGGAGATGCTTCGCTTAAGATGTCAAAGTATAAGTCTCTATGACTAAGGTGACTTGAATACCTCAAGTCAAATGAAACTTACAGTCGAGCTACAGTAAGAATTTCACAAACATATCCATAAATGTAGAGAACCATATAAAGTCTTACAGCAGACCACTCCAATAAACAAGCTACTATAACTAGCATTCACATTTAACTCTCGTCATCCCAATATTTCCAGCTAGTTAGTAACAACTGCTTGATTAGACCAAGGAGTATAACCCGTGCTAGTCTCATAGAATTGATAATGTCTGAATACATCGATTCATTGACTATGGAATATTTTAATACTTTTATAATTATACATGTAAAAACACTCATTAGTTGTGATTCAATCACAAGTTCTCTTATGCTATGAATCATATTACAGACATTCAGTAAATGAGTTTAAAACAATTCAAATACATAAGTAAAGTGTACTCAAATAGTGAATCTTTATTTATCAAAATCAATAGTACAAACAATAAAGTGATTGCCTTCGGATATCTCTCAAACATAACAAAAATAACAAGTTATGTTAGACAAGAAACGGGGAATAAAAAATCATAAACTCACAAGAAGCTGATCCTTGAAAAAGGTGATATAGCCAGGAGGAGGGCGAGAGGATGGTCTTGGGAGGTCGGAATACAGATTCAAAAATTTTTAGGGATTTATAGGGATAGACAGCGAACCTCTAGATTGCAGTTATCAAAGTCGGAAGGAGTGAAAGTATACCAAGGGGCAAAGGTTTCTTCGGCCATGGATGGATGAAGAAGAGAGGAAGATAGGAGAAAGAACTTACTAATACAAGTCGCGAGAGAGGGAAGGTCATTAATAGAAATCACTGGAAGAAAAGGTTGAAGAAGATGAGGTGCAAGTGATTTTCTTTTGTAACGCTTAGGGTTTTTAAACATAAGTCATAAGAAGCTCTTTAACCACAACCATCTGATCAAAACGGATCGATTGGTTGTAGTTGTTAGATCAAAACCATAGAATTGATGCAGGTCCGTACAAAAAGGCATGCATAAGTTGTCAGGGTAGAGAATTAAGAGTTCATGGGACACGTGCATGATACTTGTCTAGGAAAGGACATTTATGATGGACAAGATAGTTAAATAATTTCGATAACAAGCGCCTTCCCGCGTATCACCGGTGCATGACTTAGCATATAAAGTGTCTGACATGCATTTTTTCCAAGACGGATAAAATTAAATGCAACATTAAGAGGCGGTCAGAAGCATGGTCAGTTAGTCAGACCATCAAATAGTGTGAGTGGACGACAATAAGACTTGGGTCTAGTAAGTCAAACATGGGCCTCCTTCAACTAGACTTAAAAGGGAGACTAGTGATATGATATGTTACGAGCGAATCCAAAGGTGGTGTGGTAGTCAAAGTCAAGGTGAGATGATGGTCAAAATCAAGATGAGGTGGCGGCTAGAGCGTCACTCTTAACGGGCTTAGCTCCTCACTCCTCAGTGCTAAGACCTTCGATATGAGGATGGATGACCTGAGAGTCGGCTAGACTTGAGGGATCTAGTGCTCTATTTGTATTCATTCAGTTTATAGGCAGTTGGCCCAAAGGCCAATCAGACTTATGAGACCTAGCTCCTATTCTGAACACGTCTCTCAGCATATGGTTTGGTTAACCCTAAGGGTCGGTCAAATTTACATGGCATAGTTCCTTATCTGCCAGCACTAAGACAACTCTCAGCATATGGTCGGTCGACCCCAAAGCTGATTAGACTTCCTAGACTATGGCCAGTCGATCACAATGTCGGTCGGGTTTACAAGGCTTAGCCCCCCCCCCCCCCCCCCCCCACTTATATATAAGGTAAATGTATGATGTTATTCTCAGTACAAACCTAGTCGACGGTAGGGTCGGTCGGACTCCTAGGTTAACATTTCAAGTGTAAGTCTTATAGCATATGACCAATCGGTCCAAAGTTTCGATCAGATCTTCTGGGGCTTGTCTCCCCCCTCTTCAAAAACATGTATCATAGTATATAGGAGATTGGGTAAAGATCCAACCGAGATACTTCTAGGGGATAACATTATTAGTAAATTGTAATAACACGTCAGAGAATATTCTACTACTATAATATATATGTGTGATGGAACCTTCCTCGAAGGGTGGTTATACATCTTCCATCACTCGACATTCTTGATTGCCTCATTGATGGCAGAAGTTATAAGAAGTGATTCATATACTAGTAACAGAATATTCCTCTAAGGATGACTGCACATCTTCCAAGTTGTACATCTTCCATTATCAGACATATTCTGATACCAAATATTCCTTTTTTCCTCATTATTATGGAGGTTATAAGAGGTGATATAAAAGAGGTTCTCTCCGTCGGTGAGGTATGTTGGAGTTGTAAGGTTATAAATACAGTCCCACATTGAACTAATCGTCAACTGTGCACAAGAACTATAGTCTAACTGTCGACTGTGCACAAGAGCTATGATCTAATCGAGCCATGTGAGTAGCATATTGACCTCGAACAAAGGAAGTGAGGGTTCTCATGTCCAGATCAAGAGAACCAGACACCAGGCAGGAAGTCCTAGTTGTGACTAGGCAAGAAATCCTAGTAGGTCGGTTGGACCGAGGGACAGAAAGTCCTAGTTACGGTTAGGTAAGAAAGTCCTAGTAGGTTGATTAGACTGAAGAGCATGAAGTCCTATTTGTGGCTAGGCAAGGAAGTTCTAGTAGGTCAGTTGGACCAAGGCGCAAGAAAACTTGGTGGGTCGAGAATCGAACGTCAAATGGATATGCTTTCTGCTTGAGGGGATCTTGTGGTCATTTTTTGAGAGGGGAGGGATTGTTGGGGTTGTAAGATTGCAAACATAATCCCACATTCAAAACACATGAGAAAGAATATGATGGCATAGCCCAAAAATAAAATCATGAAAGTTTAGGCTCAAAGTGAATAATATCATACCATTGTAGAGATATCTTAATTCTTTCGGTTATAACAAGGTATGCTCACATTTTTAGTTGGCAATACATTTTTATAAACTTGACATTATGCAACTATTGTTTTTTCTTTGCACTTTTAGCCCGAATATCGTACTGACTTGAGCGTCGGAGTGCCTGCGTCTAGGATCCTCTTCCTAGTTCTTGCTCTAACGTTTCCTTTGCTCTCTCTCAGGTGTGTAGAGAGGAAAAAGGAGCCCCTTTCTCTTTAGTTTGAAGTCTGCTCTCTATCAACAACAGAGTTACATACCCAGTACGTCATCTCCATTACTTTTATACCGGGTTAGTATGTGTATTGTGGATGTAAACAAGTTGTATATTGCAAAAATTGGGTGACTTTTGCTTAAAATTAGCTACGGAAAAGATCACAGATCGTGTGTATAGATTGCTAGTTAGTGACGGGAAATTCTAATTTCGTCATTAATTAGCAACGTCAATTTTATAATTCTATCACTTATTTAGTGACGTAGATGGTCCTAACAAAAATTAAAAAAAATACGTCCCAAATATTCGAGGTCTAATCAATCTCTATTTTCTTTTAGCGATCGAAATTTTTAGATTTTCTTGTTGTGTCATATCTATCCTTTTCTTAATTACGTATGATTCTATTTACTACATCTGACCACAGCCCTTCCTTTGTCCCCACCTAATATACTGATTTAGCATTATAGACATCATAAACTTGACCCCTTTGTTTATTCCCACATGATTTCATTATATTTCTTCTAAGAAGAGGATCTATCATCAATCAATGTAAAGTTCTAATAGTGATAATTAATGATAAAAAAATTTCAATAAATATATCAAAATGTATCTCACTATCGAGCCATTTCTTTCTCAAAACCTGATATTATTATTAACCTACTATTTTTATTAAGAATCTTGATTGTTTACTAACTACTTTTTTAAGCCTAATGAAATTAAGTTAATGTTTTTTTTACACTAAATTTTTTTTAATGACTTATTAGTAATTTTCACCGGTTATTTTTTATATAAAAAATATGTACCGCTATCGTTCTCTTTAATCTCATATCTTAGAATTGACAACACTATAAATGGAGAAGCTTCTATAAATAATTTGGGACGGTGACGTTAAAATCCATAACTTTCATGGTTCTTATCAATTTAATATCTGATATGAAAAATTAAATTAATTTTTTATGAGGAGAGTCCCAACCCCTATAAAATGACGGTACTTTAGATATATTATTCGATATTATTATTTTTTACAACATGCATTAAATTCTGAATTGATCTATTAATTTATAAACAAGATAAGTCCGCATTGTACCAGTTACAAAACTATAGAAAAATTATAATAGTTACGATTTATACCTGTTATAATGTGAATGTTGTTAAACAGAACAAATCTGGATTGTAATAGTATAGCTGTTTATACTTGTTATAATATGAATGTTGTTAAACAGAACAAATCTGGGTTGTAATAGTATAGTTGTTACAACATGAATATTAGATGAGGTCAAATCCGTGTGGTAACTTCTATAAAATCATAGCTGCTACAACATGAATATTTTTGAACGAATTAAAATACACACTATAACAATTATAAAATCATAATTATTGTAATGTAAATATTGTCACATTGATTAAAATGACTATCAACCCAGTATTTTTAAATCAATTATTTATTTAAAAAATTAAAAAAATTAAAAAGTGCTCCTAAAGAATTATCTATGTATTTTTAAATCAATTATTTATTAAAAATATATCAATTAACTCAATCCGTTTGAAAAATAAAAAAGATCTATTATTGTCGTGAGGCAAAAGTAGGCAGTCGCCCAGTGATAAAATCAAATATACTATTTCATTTGCTGTCGTCCATCATTTTTCATTACTAACTAACAATTGAGGTGGAACAATCTTTCATTAAATGATTACTCATGCTCAAAAGGGTCATAAATTCCAAGGGGCCCTCTCAGCTGCTTGTCTCCAAATCCAACCACAAGAAACCCTAGCTAGGATCGATGGTTTTTCCCAACAAAGACAAAACCACAAAGTAAAAAAAATAATAAAAAAAATCAAGGCGCCCTTTTGCAAAAAGCGCAGGAGAATCAAACAAGCAGACGACAGACAGACAGACAGGATTAGGGTTTGTTGATCCTTCGACCTTCCACTTCTCAAATATATGCATTCTTTATTCCTTCTGGTTTTGTCCTGTGATTAATTAATTATTAAACGCTAATGATTCCGTGATTAGTTTAATTCCTCCCGGATGGTTTTTGGCAGACAGATTTGACAAGAGATGTTGAAATTGGAGGATTTATGTTCGTAACTTTGAATGATGGATGGTCAATAAAGAGAACTTCATGGAAAGATCATTTATGAGATTTCAACTAATGAGGCAATGTCGGCAAAAAATCAAAAGGTTATATTTTATGTCCCCAACCATTCAATAATTCACCAATATTTACCTTTAAAATTCTAACTATCATTTTATGTCTTAGCCATTAATGTAGGTGACTAAGCTAGGGTGAAGACATGCTCAAACATATCAAATTTCGACTCAAATATATATTTCATAGAGTAATATTTTATATCTCAACCATCACATCACTCTGAAAATATATATATATATTTTTGATATACTAAGCGATGTTTTGTGCGCGACCGTGAGTGAAATTCGACATGGACTATCTGACGTGACCAAAATATAATTTTTTTAATCTCTTTCATATGCATACAATAATTTTTCTCTCTTTCCTTTTAAATTAAAATGAAATTTTATCTTCTCTCCTATTATTACATGCAAAAAATTATTGTGGAAGTGATGATACAACGTTGTAGCAGCTACTATGTAGCTACTACAAGGGGACAGAAGCTGCTACAATGGTGTAGTAGTTGCTACAACGATGTAGTAGCTACTACAACGGTGCAGAAGCTACTAAGCGGTGTAGAAGCTGCTACAGCGATGCTGTAGTTACTACAACGGTACAGTAGCTATTACAGCATAGTAGTTACACAATAACACTGCTACACATTATACCAGCTACTATACAAAAACTGCTACAACGTGTAGCAGCTATTGTGTAGTAGTTGTTACAACGTTGTAATATCTACATCACCTTTAAAAATTAGCAGCAAATTTGTTACATGCAATCAGATAAAAGAGAAATGAGAATTTTATAATTGTTGCATGTAGATGGGAGAAAAAAGTTGTTACATGCAGATAAGAGAAAAATTAAAAAAATTGAATTTTGATCACGTCAAATAATCCACATCAAATTTTGTTCATGATCCTACATAAAAAGTCGCTTAGCATATATATAGATATACATATATATATATATATATATATATAACATGATTACGTCAGAATGATATCCTCAAATATTACTTGCCATACATTGTATAATTAAATCATGTATTTTGCATAATTAATATTCTTTTTTAAAAGGAAGGAGAGGAAATAAAAAAAGGAACAAATAATACCAATCTTCCTTCCATTTATTTCAATTTGATTGAGGCAGTAAAAAAAAGTTAAGAAAAATATAAAAGGAATTAAAATTTATTTTACGCCGTCAAATAAATGAATTAAGAAATAAATAGGGAAATGGCTCAGGATAATATATTTTAATATGCTATTGTTTTTTATTTTACTCGTAAAATTAATGTCGCTGTGTGAGTGACTAGGGGTGAGATGAGGAATATTTGAAAATATTTAGGTTTTTTTAAACAGGTTTAGAAACTGCTGGGGTTAAATGAAGATTTCGTGTTATAATCAAAATAATTAAGATTAAACATGTGGCTAAGTAAATATTAAATAGGACCAAATGATGACTAAGTGCCATCTCATCGGGCTGGCTTCCTGTTCCTCCGCACAATTAACTCTGGATCGCCCACCGCCACCGACTTCTCGATTCCTCCTTCCTCGATGACGACCAGCGTCCCCTTGGGATCCCAATCCAACTCCCGGTGATGGACGGCAGCGGATCTACCAAATTCGACGTCGAGAGGCTTGGGTTGATCGAATTATCGTTCTTGTCGGTGGCCGTTGTTTTTGTACCCCGATCGCCGTCGGCGGAGGCGAGGCGATGAGGAGGGTGCCGGAGGGCCAAAGGGAGCGGTTTTACTTCACGCGTAAGTACTTCGATCTGACCCCGTTCTCAAAAGTCGTGTTTTTTTTCTTCGATCGATGCGGAATCTTCGTCCCTGGTCCTGCTCCGATCGAAATTAAATGCAAAATGTTGGATCTTGATGCGTCGGTATGGGCGGCGATCTTCGGATGTGGGTTTGGAAGCGTTGAAGGACGCGCCTTTAATGGCCGAGGCGAGCGTTTTGGAGCTGGAAAGGTGAAACCCCAACGCCCGTCGCCGTATTTCTAGGTCGAGGACGAGCAAAAGTTATGCTATAACTGCGAATTAACATTCCGCAGGAGACTGAGAGGCATTTGTTGGGTGGGTGGCGATGGCAACATCGCCTCCCCCGAACGATCGCTTTCAGTAGCTCTGTGCGGGCTAGACACCAGGCTGTACGCTTCTTTCTCCGCGGCTGCGATACAAAAAAAAAAGTGTCATTATTGCTGCCGAGAAAGAGAACGGAACGCCAAGCCGCCAACGGGCCAAGCTTGTAGCTTTACTGACACACCTAAACGCAGAGGACTAAGGAAAAAAAAAACACAGTTTTGGGTCTCATGTTCTATTCCCTTACCCCCTCCTCTCTTCTCATGCTACCCTCTGTTGCTTTGTGAAAGAGAGTTTTGGGAAGGCGTGCCCACCGCCGCCCGTGTATAAGGCTCGTGCGGGCTCCAGTCCAGGCTACTATTTCGGCTTGGAGTGCGGCTACCTAGAGGCTACTCCATTTTTTTTTTTAGGTTTTTGGTTTGCTTTCCTTGCATCAAAGTGGGTTCCATAGAGTTGTGTCGTCCTTTGTAGCATAGACGTCGATCCATCACCCCATGCTTTGGACTGGGAGCGAGGTTTGGGTGAGTATTCCTGGACTTCTCCTTCGAAGCCGCTGTGCGACGCGCGCGCCATTTAATCCGCGAATTGCGCGTTCGCTGTTGAATTGAAGGTATTTCCAGTAGGATTTTTTACATTCTTTAATCCTGCTTCGAATAATTTGTATGGAGTTACATGTGACCTGATATAAAAAATATTTATTGTTATGCAATAGTGTTCTGAAAGATGGCTATTGGTGCATCGGCTTCAACTGTTGTGGGCTTACCATTAAAATATATGTATTTTCACTTTGATTTTTTGGGTTTCTCGAGTTTCAGGAATAAAGATTTTACCCTTCTCTACTAAACTTGTTTAGTTGCTGTGGTTAGTCTTCAGATTCGAAGTTATCAGTGATATATTCAGAGCTTCAAGTAGTGATTTAGGTTTGTATTGATATCCATGGTTTGCTAGAAATTGAATAGATAACTTGTTTTGTCTTCTTTGTTCATGGTTTTCTTTATGTTTCCCTTTTTCTTTGATATCTAGATTGTTCAATTCAGTAAGCTTATGCTGCTTTTCTGTTGCCTAGGTGAATTACCTATTTCTATGGTGCTTTCGATTTTCTAATTATTATCTCCTTTTTTTTCTCAATTGTATCTTCAGTTAACTATTGCAGCTACAACAGTGATGCTCAATTGCCTTGTGGAATTGAAGTTTCTTCAAAATACAAGGAAGAACTTCCTAAATGGTAACCAATTCTGATTGAAATGATGAGCTTTGATGAAGGGGAAGAAATTTTTTTTGATGCAAACGATGAGATCACTAATTCCATTCGTTCCTCGACATCTGATAACTCTCCTGCTACAAGTCAGCAATTGTTGCGGAGCCTTAATTGTGATCTATGGACAAGGGAGCCTATGAGTGTTCAAGATAGGCGAAGAAGATTCTTTAGAGGAATTGGGTTTGATGAGCTTGTGCCATCTTCTGTAGGCTGTTCCATTTCTACTGAAGTACCAACTTTTGTGTCAACAGAAGAGCAACTGTATTCGGAAAGAATTACAAATACAATGGGCGAAGATTCAACCCCATTACCATCTCCTGATGTGAGCACATCAGAGGATTCTTTCCACTACATTAGGGATCTGGACACTGGTAGAAAATTCATGGTCCATGATTTTGGGAAAGATGGTGTACCCAGTATGTTCAAAGAAGTTGGCTCAGACAACCTGATGACACTGCATGATTTTGAAAATGCTCTCGGTATGTCATCCTCTGTTCAGAGATACTTTCGAAAAGAATTAGTCCCTTGTGGGGAAGTAACTACTTGCACAAATGATGCAAAGAAGATAAAATATTTGAAGTGGTGGAGAAGTCTAACAAAAAGGAAGCAACAATCTTCAGAATCAAACAAGTATTATTATGTTTCAGTTAAAAAGCCCAAAATATCTAAGTCGGTGAGGACAAAAGTTTATCAGTACAAGAAAAATTTTATGGAATTCACGGCACTCTACCTGGGTCAAGAAATTCAGGCACACGAGGGTATGATAACAACCATGAAATTTTCACCAGATGGAAGGTATCTTGCAACCGGCGGTGAAGATTGTGTTGTACATATTTGGCAGATTGTTCAAGTGGAAAGTTCTTGCAGATTTAACAGTGCAGATGAATCTCTATTCTCACCGAAATTAGTGGATAAAATTAAAGGCATTTATATGTTTGCAGGAAGAGGCCATAATTCGGCTCCTGTTCTCATTCCAAAAAAATTCTTTAAAATTGAGGAAACCCCATTACATGAATTGAAAGGACACACAAGTGATATCTTGGATCTATCTTGGTCGCAAACTGATGTAAGTGCTGATAACTAACTCACCTCTTTATCCTAAAGTGATTGTGTTTTCTGTCCCCCTTAAAAATATCTATCCACGCTCATGATTCAGCTGTAACTCATTCTTGAAGATGATCTAGGAGTTCTTATAGCCATTGTTGTACAAATACTACTTTCAACCATTTTTAGCTGACTTCAATCCTTTTGTTGCAGTGCCTACTGACATCCTCCAAAGATAAAACTGTTCGTCTGTGGAAAGTAGGCTCCTCTGAATGCCTTAAAATTTTCCAACACAATGATTATGGTAATTAAGAATTGTAACATTGTTCTTTTATGGTTACTTTGGAGTATTTGTTTAAAGTTTGTACGATACTCTCCTACATGTGTTTCACCTTGAAGTTGGTACTTTGAAAATTTCATGTCTATTGTTACTATCTTTTTTGAGAATTGTCAACTATTGATGGATTTTTTTTCCCTTTATTTTCTTTGGTAAGCAGTGACATGCATTCAGTTCAACCCTATTCAAGAAAATATTTTCATTAGTGGTTCGATTGATGGCAAAGTTCGTATTTGGGAAATTCTAGACAACCGTGTGATTGATTGGGTGGATTTAAGGGACATGGTAACTGCTGTATGTTACCAGCCAGATGGAGAGGGTTTTATAGTTGGTTCAATCAAAGGGAACTGCCGCCTTTATGATTGTTCAGGTACTCACATATTGTGCATTGTTCCTCTGTTATATTGGTTATGATTCATCTTTATAATGTTCATCGTTCTGTTCTCGTGTATTGCATAGTTAAACCAAGCCAACTTGCATTGCAATTGTGCCTTTTTGGTAAAAAGAAATCTTCTGGCAAGCGGATCACTGGGTTCCAGGTTAATATTTCAAATCCTTAAACTTGATTTCTTGGTAAAATTTTTGTTCAATCATAGATTTTGTTCTCACAGTTTGCTCCTGGAGATTCTAAAAGAATTATGATCACAACAGCAGACTCGTTAATTCGCATCTGCGATGGGACTGATGTCGTTCAAAAATTTAAAGGTAGAGATCATTTTCATCTTCAAACTTCATCTTAAAGTGAATGATGATTCTTATTTGTTTGCCAATTCGATGGTTCAAACTTAAATATGCAAATTCATGCAAGTAAATTTAGATGTAGTTTGATAGTGGTTTTGGACTTCATTTGTTCTAAGTTGTTTCAACCGGAAAATATTTTGAAAAATTCCTAAATGATATCTTTTGTCACAAACATAAAATTTTTTGTGAAATAAACACGACAATTGATTCTTTAAGTCGAAGATGATAATGATGATATTTCGAAGCTTCGTGAGGTAACAAATTACGTATATTTAGTCAAGGGTAAACCTTCTTGAGTAGGTCATTGGTAGTGTCTATTTCTTTGTGAAAGAGGAAGCATGGATATATAGTTGTGACTAGAATGGTGTGCATATCATTTTGCAATATGAGTTTGAACTGGTCATTGCTCGATCGATGCCTTTATCGACAAAGTTACTTTGATTAGACGCTTAAGCTTCAGTTATCATGCAATGTAGGTCCCCGGAAGTCCAAATGCCACTTATCTGCATCATTCTCTTCCGATGGAAGGCATATTGTATCAGTCGGTGAGGACTCAAACATCTACATCTGGAGTTATGAGAAATTGGAGAAACAACAACCCGCAGGTGCCGCCAAGTTAGTCTATTCGTCAGAGTTCTTCCATTCCGAAGGAGTATCCATTGCATTGCCATGGCCTGGCATGGTCGATGGAGAAACAATAGCAAGTAACGGTATTCAGATTCCTACCCAGCAGCACCGCAGAGCAACATCAGAATCCTTCCCTTGGCCTAAGAATCCAGACTGCATCTCTCTGGGTGCCTGGCTGTTTTCTGATGGTTCATCAAGATCGTCTGCCACATGGCCGGAGGAGAAACTTTCTTGCCAGACCAAGCTACCGTTGCAACAACCCGAAGATTGCCGCGAACCCCACCCGCCACTCCATCCAGATTGTTGGAGCCTCGCACCGACAGAGGAAGCGGGCGCATGGAGTTCAGTAATTGTAACAGCAGGAAATGATGGGGCAATCAGGTGCTTCCACAATTTTGGATTGCCCGTCAGGCTGTGAATTGATCATTGACATTGTACGACTGTGAATAACTCGAAGAGAGACATTTGAGGCAAGAACAGCCTGATTGTTAGAGATCAACAAAGTATGTTTCGATCGAGACATGTATTTTTGGGTGATACAAGGCAGATAAGAGGATGATGAGGTTCGCTGTACTGTTTCCTTGAAAGAGTAAAATGATCAAAATATAACAGTCATCATTGTGTTTTTTGTTTTTTGTTTTTTTTTGTTTTTAACTCTAGGGAAGAAGAAAGGGGTGTTGAGGGTGCCAATGTATAGCAGAAGGCAATGAAGTATAACACAATATCCTTTCAGTTCGTCATTGCTATTGCTGGTAACAATGACAGTGAATTTGGACACCATTTGACTTCATGTTTGATCTTTTCTTTCAAATACATACATAGAACACTTTCTTGTATTTTGATTAAAATATTTTAAACAATTTAAATACTAACTAGTTTGTACATATTATATTTAATCTATTTTTAATAAATTTTTTAGGGTAAAAAATAAAAGATATCCTTTTTTATTGGAATACTAAAAGGGGTCCTTTTTTATCTATTATCAAAAAGAGCATTTCATTTTATTAATGTACATTTTACTTTTTAAAATTATCCTTAGTTTTAACACTGTTGTGGTAGCTATGAATTTGTAATTACTATATAATTGTAGTGTGGCAGCTATGAGTTCATTATTACTATATAATTATAATGTGGCAGCTATGAGTTTATAATTACTATATAATTATAGCCGTTACAATTTTATAATTGTTATAATAAAGACGTTAATTCTGATTATTTCTAATAACATTGTGTTTTAGCGGCTATAGCGCATGGTTGTTACAATATGGGACATTTCATCTTTGGTTAACATTAGTTAATATTATATTGTAGTAACACTTTAAATACTGATAACATTGTGACGTAATAATTGTACGTACCCCGATTTGATTTTGATGTGATCAACTGAGTTAAATTAGATTTTATGTTTTTGATGTCTTGTGCCTAAGTGCGCATGAACTTAAGAATACAAGAAGTCGAGCGAAAGACGTAGCGAGCGAGAAGGATGACACGGGAAGCAAGTCGACAGTCTTGGTGCATTCGAGGGACGAAGAGTTGTGGAAGAGTACACCGGCGGACGAGAAGGACATATGCGATGCTTCCAAGGGACAAGAAGCCGGGGAGGAAGACTGCTCAAGGAGCAGGCCGGAGTTGAGTTCGAGTGAGCTTAACTCTGGAAGGCAGGAGAATCACCCAAGTGACCAGACGAAAAATTGGTCAACCTGGAAGTTGTCTGAGTCTAGGCGCTCAGACCAGGTCCAAGCGCCTGGACAAGGTCCAGGCGCCGGGATGTCTCAGCCAGATCACTAAGCTGTTGCAGCGAGGATTGACACTAGAGTCCACGTCAATTGACTCCAGGCACCCGGATCGAGTCTAGGCGACCAAAAATCGATAAGTCCTTGATGAATAGCCGTTGCGGAGTGGATTGAGTTGACCAAGTCTAGGCGCCTGGACTGCGTTGAGGGTCCAAGCGCCCGAAAAGTGTCATGTCAGCAAACGGCTAGTTGCGACTAGTAGATTATAAATAGGGCATTGGTCTTTAAAATTTATAAAAACACACTTGTATTTCATTTCGTATTTCTATTTTCATTTCGTTTGTACTTTAATGTCTATAAAAGGCTACTCCGTCTTCACGAAGGAGATCATCTAGTTGAGCTTCCACTACTTGGATTAACAACCTCCTTGGTGTTAACATTAGCCCTAAGAGCCAATTATGAGATGATTATGTTTATTAGGTTAATGGTTAATCCAATATAATAATCCAACCCATTAAGAGGAAGAAAAAGAGACAAAAAACCTTTAGTATTTATTGGATTAATATAAATAGATGATTTTGATTGAATTTTTATGAGATAAAAAATGTGACTCTTGAGCTTCTCCTTCTTCTTCCTCCTTCTTCATGCTTGGCTGAACCACTATTGCTTGCTAGCACAAAAAGGTGATTCTTCTCTGAAGCCGTGTTTGTGTGATGGACGAAACATGTTCGTGTGGATACCATAGAGGCACGATCACTTGATTATGCTAAGATTCACTGAGGACAAAGTTACTGTCGGGAGTTCGTATTCACGCAACAAAGGTATAACTCACTTTAACAAACTTAGTATATGGTTTCCTTTGCATGGATCTTCTGTAAAGGATCTAGTTAATATTTTGCTATATTTTCTGCGTGTTTAGCACCCCAGATCCTTACAGTGCTATCAGAGCTACTTGCAAAGGCGTATACTAAGTTGTAGTTAGATTTTATATGTGATATAGAATCTGTATGAGATGTTTACTATGATTTATATGATTATGAGTACTTGTTTTGTTGGGAATGAAATAGTTTGTGTTGTGAACAGCAAGATCTCGGCCAAGCTGTTGTGAATAACAAGGTCTCGAGTTTTGTGGGCAATAGGGTCTTGGGTATGGCAGCAACTCATACAATGAGTATGCAAAATAATTTTATGTCATGATGTTGTGACTCATAATTCTTTGTTGAAATCATAGTAAATTTTATGTCATAAAGATATTGTGAATGTTATATGACATGGTGCATGATTATGACATTTAACCCCAATGTGATTAAATGTGTGCGTATGTTGTAATTACATCTCTTGTCAAATCTGTCGTGCCTCTTTTCCTTTTCCTTATTGTTATAAATTTAGACTACCCTCGAATGTAACTCGAAGTTTTTTTTAAATTTTGTAATATCCAAATTAGAAAAGAACTAGTCTATTGGACGATGGTGAAAAAGGGAGAAGGACAACAACACACGGCGACCAAGGAAGCACTTGGAGAAGATGCTTTTACCTACGTTGACCTTTCAATCTTCTCATTGGCTTGAAAAGATCTTAGTTGATGGGGTCATAACTGTGTCACGTTCTATTTTAGCGTATATGTTGATGTATGCCATGATATGCATGAATGTATGCGATGCATGTGTAGCTATAGTAATTAGGTTCTTTTCATATGCCTACCAAAGTTCGGTACTCACTACTACCTCGATCAATTGTAGTTAGGTTTTACCAAAGTAAAGTGACTCGATTTATCTTGGTAGCGTGCGACAAGATAATTGTGATGTCTGACTATTGGACTTTAGGTGTAACTTAATTAAGTTACCTCAATTGGATTGAGAACTTATAGGCATATCCCATACGATGTAATTCAAATTATACTTGTCTTGGGCGATTAGCCAAAGCTAACTCAATATGAGTTATAATATGAATTTCATAGGATGGGCAAATGAACAAATAGTCTTATTCACCCAATAATACAAGAATTACATATGATATAATTGGTAAACGTTGTCTGCCTAAGTTATATTAAATCTTGGGCGATTAATCAAAGCTAATTCAAGATGAGGTATAATATGGATCTTGTCCACTTAAATGTTATTGCTTGCAGGTACAGAACTAGTAGTGTGGGTAAAATCACATCCATGACTTGCTCCTACCAAGCTTTACAATTCAGTGGAAAAATCATTTAATTAAAGACCTAATTAAATAATCTGAATATGATACTTATTTATGTATTTTATTGTTGTAGATTACCATGTCATCTAGTACATCAAATACTCTCTCTCTGCGATTTGTCCTTGATAAGGACAAGTTCAATGTAACTAATTTTCTAAACTAGTATAGAAACTTGAGAATAGTTCTCAAAAAAAAAAAAAAAAATTGTACGTCCTAGTGCAACCCATTCCTGAAACACCCTCCACTACCACCACTAGAGTTGATAAGGATGCTTATAAGAAGCATCAAGATAATGCATTAGATGTATGATACCTTATGCTTGCCACCATGAACTCTAAACTTCAGAAGCAATATGAGAACATGGATGTTTATGATATGATTGAACATCTCAGATAACTATATTAAGGACATGTAAGACATGAGAGATTTGAGAGCTCTAAGGCTCTATTTCAATGTAAGATGCAAGAAGGAAGTCTCATAGGGCCTTATGTGTTCAAAATGATCGGGTATATGGAGAACCTACAAAGATTGGGATTTCCACTGGACCAAGAATTTGTTGGTTGCTACTCGGAAAACCTAGAGGTTCCACTGTACAAAAATTTTGTACAAAGGTCTGAACCTTTCCCTAGCTACCATGTGTTCTTTTAAATTAAATTTTGGATTGCATGCGGAACTTAACACGTTTGATCCAAAACTTAATCTATTTGTTCTTTTAGGTTTTGACTTGGATCTCCTGCGGAACTTAACACGTTCGACCCAAGTCACCTTAAGTTATTAATTCCATTAAATATTAATTTCCATAATTGGTTCCCAGTACTGACGTGGCGAGGCACACGACCTTCTTGGATATGGGAGCAACCACCACCGACTAGACAAAATCTTTTATGGAAAGCTAATATTTAATTTCCTAAAATAACTTTAGGTTAACCGAAAAGAACAATCAAATCACAAGGAAAAGAAAAAACAAAAGAACACAATTTCGAAAAACATATTCGAAATACTAGAATCGTAAGCCTCTTGTATTTGGTATTATTTCCATAAATAACTAGTATGATGCGGAAAGGAAAAATTACTAGTCATACCTTCTAGAAAGACCCCTTGATCTTCTACCGTATTCCTCTTCTAACCTCGGACGTTGTGTGGGCAACGATCTTTCGAGATGAGAAACCACCAACCACATTCTTCTCCTCCTAGCTAGGTTCGGCCACAACAAGGAAGCTTTACCAAGGATGAAGAACAAATCACCAACCAAGCTCCAAGGGATGCAAGCTTTCTCTCCTTCTTCTTCTTCTTCTCCAAGTAGTATCTGGCCTCCACAAGATCTCCAAGCAATAGGGATGATTCGTCCACCACAAAGAGGAATAGAAGAAAAGAGGTTGGCCGGCCACAACACCAAGGAAAAGAGGAAGAGAAATAATAGAAGTTGTACCTCATGAAAGCACCCCCTCCCCTTCTTTTATATTCCTTGGCCTTGGTAATTTAGGAAATTTAATTACAATAAAATTTCCTTAATTTTCCTTGACATGAATTAATTAAGAAAAATTAAACAAAATTTCTTAAAACAACATGTCTTGGCCGGCCACATCAAAGAGAAGCAAATTAGACAAGTTTCAATCAACAAATTAAAACTTCCTAATTTGTTTCCGGAAATTTTTTAAAAAAAATTTCTCTTCAATAATCCCTTCATAGTTAATAAAAAGAAATTTCTATAATTTTAATTTTTCAACATGTGAATAATTTTTAAAGAGAAAATAAAATATTTCTCCAATCTACAAATAAGGAAAGAGATTTAATCTCTTTCTTTAATCTTTTGTAGATCCTTTTCAAGAGAGATATTTTAATTTTAATTCTCTTTAATAAATTATATCTTCCACATAATAAAAATTAAAATTAAAATCCTTTTAAATTTAATTATGGCTGGCCCCTCTATCTTGGGTTCAAGCTAGGGTCGGCCACCCTAAACCATGCTTAGGCCGGCCCTAGCTTGATTCCAAGCTAGCTTGGCCAGCCCCCTTTAGGTGAGTATAGAAGGTGGGTATAGGTGGGTATAGTACTCTATAAATAAGAGGCTACGATAGGGACCGAGAGGAGGAATTGGTTTTGGTCTCCCGATAAAATTAAGCATCCCGTGTTCGCCCCGAACATACAACTTAATTTTATCAATAATAATTCATTCCACTAGAGAACTATTATTGAACTACCGCACCAATCCCAAATTATATTTTTGGGCTCCTTCTTATTATGAGTGTGTTAGTCTCCTTGTGTTTAAGATATCGAATGTCCACTAATTAAGTGAGTTACTGACAACTCATTTAATTAATATCTTAGTCCAAGAGTAGTACCACTCAACCTTATCGTCATGTCGGACTAAGTCCACCTGCAGGGTTTAACATGATAATCCTTATGAGCTCCTCTTGGGGACATTATCAACCTAGTATCTCTAGGACACAGTTTCCTTCTATAATCAACAACACACACTATAAGTAATATCATTTCTCAACTTATCGGGTTTATTGATTCATCGAACTAAATCTCACCCATTGATAAATTAAAGAAATAAATATCAAATATATGTGCTTGTTATTATATTAGGATTAAGAGCACACACTTCCATAATAACCGAGGTCTTTGTTCCTTTATAAAGTCAGTATAAAAGAAACGACCTCAAATGGTCCTACTCAATACACTCTGAGTGTACTGTTGGTGCGGGAAGCATCCGACGATCGAACTCGTGTTTTGATAATGGTAAAGAATTCAAAGTTAAGATGTTTTGTAGTCTAACAAGTCTACTTGAGGATTTCAGGAAAGTCCTAGCTGCGGTTAGGCAAAGGGTAAAACCCTAGGGGGTGGTAACCCTAGGTCATAGGGGGTGGTAACCCTATGCGGAAAGTCTTGGTAGGTCGATGTCTTCAGGTAAAAGTCCTAGGGGGTGGTAACCCTAGGTGGAAAGTCCTGGTGTCGCGAATCAGGTGAAAGACTGGACTAGCCGGGGAAGCGGATGTCCAGCAGAAAGTCTGGAAGCATCGAGTGCTGAGCAAAAGTCCAGTCGATCTGGAGGATCGCACTGGCAACAGGTAAATCTCCTGAGTGGAGTAGGTGAGGACGCGTTCCCCGTAGAGGGAACAGTAGGCGTCGGGTCAACGTAGGGTTTCTGGTTGGAAACCCGAAGTCAGACTCGGACAGTCCGGAGACTGTCTATACTTTATTTATCATGTTTATTGTGCTAACTTTGTGTTGCAGGATAGTGTTTGGGACCAACGTATCTTGCAGGTGCAAAGGAGCAACCTAAAGCCTCGGATGAAAAGTGTTCGAGGCGCCTCCATGGAGCTTGGAGGCGCCTCGGGTGCAAAAGCTGAGCTGGTTGCGAAGCACCACTGGAGGCGCCTTGAAGCAGGTAGAAGGCGCCTTGGAAGGCGCCTTGAGAGGGCTATAAGGCTCCTTGAGAGGATGAAGTTCGACCAGATCAGATGTTATCCACGCGGAAGACCAGGCAGCATGGAGGCGCCTTGAACATCCTTCAAGGCGCCTTGAACATCCTTCAAGGCGCCTTGAACACCCTTTATAAGGGGGTTTCGACTAGCACTTCATAGTATCAAGTTCTGAGCTTTCCTTCTTCAACGTGCTGCTAACAAAGTCATTCCGAAGTGCTGCTGCAACATTCCGACGACCCGGAGCTTCGTTTTTCTCTTCTTTAAGTTGTCGGTACAAAGTTATTCTAATTGCTGTTACATTTGTAATTTGTAATTCTTATCGAGCTTATAGTTTTTGCCCACCGGAAGCGATCAAGGATCGCGGGCCTTCGAGTAGGAGTCGCCTTAGGCTCCGAACGAAGTAAATCCCTTTGTGTCTTTGTCTTTATTTTATTCCGCTGCATTTTAATTACTCCGATAATTTTTCGATAGGTACAAAATAGCCACGAGCGCTATTCACCCCCCCTCTAGCGCTTCTCGATCCAACATGTACTAGCGTAATTATATAGTCAAGATAAACTAATACCTAATTACACTACGACCTTCTAATGATTTGTTCCTTTCCATTTTGGTCGTGAGCTACTGTTTAAAATTTATAAGGTACTGATAACATCATCTTCTGTATGTAGCACCACATACTATGTTATCTACAATATAAATTAATTGAACAACTACAACTAAATGTAGACAATTTGACCAAATGTGATTCTTTATTCAAAATAAATGTTTACAAAAGCTTAGGCTTTCAGTATACACTCCAACAGAATTGACTATTGATCTTATTTTATAGTCATTGTTTGAGAGCTACAGTCAATTTGTCATGAACTATAACATGAATGAAATTGACAAACTGTTGCCTGAGATGTTAAGCATGTTGAGAATTGCTGAGTTCAACCTTAAGAAGGTAAAGTCTAGTACCATTTTGATGGTGCAAAAAGGTAAAAGTAAATGGAAGTTCAAAGGTAAGGGTAAGACCCAAGCCAAAGGCAAGGGCAAGACTTATGCATTGAAACCCAAAGGTGGGATTGGTAAGGAAGGAACTTTCTTCCACTGTGGTGAGACCGGACAGTGAAAGAGGAATTATAAGTTGTACTTAGAGAAAATGAAAAGGAAGAGAAGTGAGACTTCTGCCTCAGGTATATATGTTATAGAAGTCAATATATCTATTTCTTCTTCATGGGTATTAGATACCGGGTGTGCATCTCACATTGGTACAAATGTGCAGGGGTTGAGAAATAGTAGATCATTGACAAAGGGCGAAGTGGACTTATGAGTAGGTAATGGCGTAAGGGTTGCTGCTATAGCTATAGAAACATATTCCTTATTTTTACCCACTAGCTTGTTTTAGAACTTGAAGAGTGCTTTTATGTGTCTGCCTTAACTAAGAACATTATCTCTATTTTTTGTTTGGACAAGAAAGGATATTTATTTATAATAAAGGATAAATGTTGTTCTGTTTATTTTAATTAAATATTCTATTGTAGTGCACATCTTCTAAATGGACTCTGTTGGTGCAATCATGCTTTGAAAGTTTCAATGTGTTGACAATTATTTAAATTTAGGTTAATCCGCCGACTCTAACATGAGTTACGAGTATGTAGGAGAAGCTTTTGCAGGTCAAAAGACTGGATGCGAGGCAAGAGAAGTCCAAGGAGCTCGAGGACTGGATTCTTGGCAAACGAGGTCCTTGTAGGTCAAAAGACTAGATACAAGGCAAGAGAAGTCCAAGAACGTTGAGGACCGGATCCTTGGCATGAAGACCTGGAGATGAGGAAGCTCAAACATAAAGTCCAAGGAACAAGAGGTTCATCTGGCATGAGGTACTGTTGAATTGTGAAGTAAATTATGTATCAATCAATTAACCAATTGATTGAGAAGCAACCAATCGATTGGTTGATAGATTGAGAAGCATTTGCCGAGAACAGAATGCTCCTGAATCGATCAGGCGATCGATTGGTGGTAACCAATCGATCAACCGATCGATTGAAGAGGATTTTATGCAAATACACAGAATGCTCCTGGATCGATCAGGCGATCGATTGGTGGTAATCAATCGATCAGTCGATCGATTGAAGAGGCTTTTGCGTGAAAGCACGGAATGCTCCTGGATCAATCAACCGATCGATTAAAAAGGCTTTTACACGAAGCACAGTGCACCTGGATTGATCAACCAATCAATTGAGGTAACCAATCGATCAGTTGATTGATTGGGATTCAAATAAAATAATCTACACCGTTGATCTGTAGATGGTAGAGCCTATTGGATATCTCGGAATCGATTGGAGATTTACCCGAATCGATTCATGGCGGAATTTCTGTGAGAAACGACTATATTTTCGAAGACATAAAAAGCTTCTCACCAAGGAGAAACCGTAGAACTCTAGAAAATACTGTTCTATTACTCTTAAGTGCTCAAGATCAACTCAAGCTCTCCTCCAGCTAGATTTTCAAGATGTACCAAGAAGAAGAAGCTATTTCAAAGCATGTAATCTTCTCCTCTTCTTTCTTGTTGTGAGCTATTTCTTTTGAGAAAGAGAGAACTGTAAATCTTGTAAGGTTTCTCCACCTTCGGCGTAGCTCTGAGAATGAGAGCTTTCATAGTGGAAGCATGACTATGGTGGTGTGGATCCTTAGACTAGTTACCTCCTTGAGAAGGAGGTAGATACCAAGTAAATACAAGGAGTTAGCATTGATCTCAAGTCTCCGCTGCGAAAAGTCAAGTCAGTCAAGGAATTGAAGTGAGCCATTCACCCCCCCCCCCCCCCCACCTCTAGCTCAATCGGTCCTAACAAGTGGTATCAGAGCTTGGTGGCTTTTGAGGATTCACCTCCAAGGAAGCACAAGTTTAGAGCTACAATATGTCATTGAAAGAGGGACACAACACTTCACAGTCACCATTCTATGAACGCAACAACTTTGCTTACTGGAAGAGCTACATGGAGCATTATCTTATGACCGGAATTGACATGTGATTCTCGATCACAGAAGGATTCACTATGCCAACCGAGGATAGAAAAGTGCTTGAATCATCAAAATGGACAGTTGAACAAAAGATGAAGGCTCAAGAAAATGCCAAGGCAATCATGACTCTTCAATGTGGGTTGAGCTCGGAGCAAATCAACAAGGTTGGACCCTTCAAGAGTGCCAAGGATTTGTGGGATAAGCTCATTGAGCTAAATGAAGGCACCAAGGATTCAAGGATTGCAAAGAGAGATCTCCTAATAAATTAATTTCAGAATTTCACAATGAAGGATGGAGAAACGGTAAGGTCACTACATGGGAGATTCAAGGAACTCCTAAATGGTCTTTATTTAGTTGGAGAAAGTGTGAAGAATTGGGATCTCATAAGGTATGCACTAAAATCTTTCCCAAGAAATTCATTATGGTCATCCATGGTGGATGCCTATAAGGTTTTAAGGGATTTGTCAATTGTAAAGTTAGATGAATTATTTTGTGAACTGGAATTGTATTAACAAGCTAATACAAGCCATAAAGAGAAAGGTATAGCATTGGTTTAGGTGAAAAGAGTAAGAAGAAGCACAAAGAAAAGAAGAAGGGGAAAAAGGAGGAGTCATCTTCAAAGTCTGAGCAAGATAGTAATAGTGATAGTGATGAAGAGCTATCATCAAGTGAAATGACAAATTTTGTTCGAAGAATGATGAGATGCTCAAGGAAGTTTAATAAGAAGGATGTCAAGAAGATCTTCAATGATGACAAAAGAAAATGTAACTCTCTCATGGATTCAAAGTCTAAAACTGATGTAATTTGTTATGAATTCAAGAAGAAGGGACACTACAAAACGAAGTGTCCAAAATTGAAGCAACAAGAAGAAAATATTAAGAAGAAGAAGAGAGTCTTGAAAGCCACATGGGATGAAGCATCCTCAAGCTCATCGGAAGAAGATGAAAGAAAGAGCTCAAGGCACGTGGCACTCATGACCTTAAGCTATGTGGAAGATAGCGAAGGTGAAGACAGTGATAGGGAGAGTGAGGAATCTTCAAGTGAGTTATCATCTAGTAATGACGAGATAATTTCTCCCAAGCTTGATAAGATGTATGCTGTCATTGCATGTTTAACTAATGCTCTAGCAAAATCAAAAGATAATGTTAAAAAGTTACAAAATGAATTGAGATCATTTAAGAATGAATTGTGCCATGTGAAAGTTGCATGCATCATGAAAATGACATGATCGAATTAAATGACCTTATGAATGAGAATGCATCTTTGAAATTGAAAGTTGATGATCTTAGAGGTGATTTAGAAAAGTTTACTTTAAGTTCTAAATATTTGGACATGATTCTAGGAGCTCAAAGGGGTGTTCACAACAAAGCAGGTTTGAGCTTTAAATCACAACATAGAGAAATCAAATTCATGTCTTTAGTTAGTAGAAACCATGTTTCAAGGGTCAAGATTATGCAAGCTTGGGTATCCAAGCAATTTGTTGTTGATGCTACCAAACCCAAAATTTGGGTACCAAAATATTTGGTTTATTGTGTTTGAACAGGCATGCGCCAAGGGGGAGCATCCAGCAACATGGTTTATAGATAGTGGATGCTCTAGGCATATGACGGGAGATTCATCAAAATTCTCATCATTTAGACACAAAAGTAAATGCACTATTTCTTTTGGTAATAGTGGTAAATTAAAAGTAATAGGAATTGGAGATATTAGAATTTCTGAAAAATTTGTGATAAAAAATGTTTTATTAGTAAAAGACATGACTTTTAATCTTCTAAGTGTTAGTCAATTATGTGATTCGGGTTATAGAGTTGAGTTTACCTTATCCCAATGCCTAATCAAGCATAGTGAACTAAATATCATTATGCTCATGGGCCATAGCAAAGAGAATGTTTATCAAGTTGAACTATTTGGTGTTACAAATGTGGTTGCTAAGTGTCTCATGTCTAAAGAAGAGGAGACTTGGCTTTAGCACCGAAGGCTTGCTCACACCAATATGAGGAACATCAAAAGTCTCTCAAAGAAAGAGTTGGTGCAAGTATTGCCAAAGTTGAAGTTTCAAAAGGATAAAATATGTGATGCATGTCAAATGAGTAAGCAAATCAAGGCTACCCATAAAGATAAAAATGTTGTAAGTACTTCAAATGTGTTGGAACTCATTCACATGGATTTGTTTGATAGTAATAGATATGTTTCTTTAAATGGTAGTAGGTATTACTTTGTGATTGTAGATGATTATACTAGATATACATGGTTATTTTTCTTGAAACATAAGAATCAAACTTTAGATATCTTGATTGCTTTTTGTAAAAGGGTAGAAAATGAAAAGAATCAAAAAATAAATAAAATAAGAAGTGATCATGGAGGTGAATTTGAAAATGATAGGTTCACAAGTTTTTGCATGGAAAAAGGTTATAAACATGAATTTTCCACCTTTAGGACTCCTCAACAAAATGGAGTTGTTGAGAAGAAAAATAGGGTTTTGCAAGAGGCCGCTAGGAACATGTTAAATGAATATTCACTTCATAGCTACCTATGGGCCAAAGCAATTAATACGATTTGTTATGTACAAAATTGAACATTAATACATAGGTTTCTAAGAAAAATAGCTCATGAGTTGTGGTTTGGTAAACTACCTACAATTAAATATCTTATAGTGTTTGGATGTACAGTTTACATTCTAAACACCAAAGATCAATTAGAAAATTTTTTCGCTAAGGCGGATGAGGGTATTCTTATAGGTTATTCAAGTCATAGCAAAGCGTATCATATTTATAATAAAATATCAAAATTAGTTGAAGATGTTGGATCGGGTAGGCCGGCTGGAGAGGGTTGAGTTGCCTGAAACACTTAAAACAATACCTTCTCAATCTTTCAACTCAGGTTAGCAGCAATAGTAAATAAAATTAAACAATAAGAAACTAAAGAAAGAGGCACTAGAATTTACTTGGTTACAACCTAGATGGTTGTTAATCCAAGCCAAATGAAAGCTCTTAAAAAGTCTCTTTCGGTGAAGGCGGAGAAGCCTCTTACACTCGTTAATAGCTCAGACTATTGCTGAGAAATGAATATACAAGTTGTTACTTCTTTCCTATATCCAGGGGTCATTTTATAGCCCATGAAAAATCTTATCCGCAGATTGAAGGCGCCTTCCATAGGGCTGGAAGGCGCCTCCAGCGAGGCAAAAGATAAAACTTTATCCTTTTCCGCAATGGCAAGAATTGCCTGGTCGAAGGCGCCTTCCATAGCCATGGAAGATGCCTTCAGCCATTGAAGGTGCCTTCTGCCTAAAGGTCGCGGAGGCGCCTTCAACTCCTGTTGAAGGTGCCTCTAGCAGCTCTATAGCTCCAGTCTATCTCTTCCGCTGCTCCGATCGCTTGGGTGATTTCGGTCAACCGAAATAAGGCTCACCCGAATCCAATTTTGGTCTTCTCCTCGAGCAGGCTTCTGCTCCGGCTTCTCATCCCTCGAATGTCGCACATGTCCTTCTTATCCACCGATGTACTCTTCCATGGCACCTCGTCCCTCGAATACACCAAGCCTGTCGGTTCTCTCCTGTGTCGTCCTTCTCGCTAGCTGCGTCTTCTGCTCGACTTTCTGTGCTCCTAAGCTCCTGCACACTTAGACATAGGGATCAAATCATAACAGGACCTAACTTAACTTGTTTGATCATATCAAAATTAGCTTGGGATACCAATAGAAGAATCATTAAATGTTGTGTTTGAAGAAAATCCAGTTGATGCAATCGACCTAGGTTTTGATCGGTACGATCATAGTTTTTATGTATGTGTCAAAGAGTTTAAGTTAGGTTCACCCTTGTATTTGATATGTGTATTTAAGTTGTGCAGGTTTGCAGGATACACATGCGACTCAGGTTGATGGCTTCGGGTCCGATGAAGGACGAAGCATCCGAGGGACCGTGGACAAGGCAGCGAGGACAAGGGCCGAGGGAAGCGACTTTGAGGCATACGCGAAGTATGGCATTGGGGGCGAGCCGTGGGCTTGAATGCATCTGAGGGACGAGAGCCAAAGGAAGTATGCTTGAAGGCAAGAGGTTAAAGGCGCAAAGGAAGCGTCAAATGAGTCATAAGGGTGAGGGTACGAGTGAATGAGAAATTGTACTCGGAGTAAAATCCTAGTTTTAGGGTTTTACTGTAGCAGTACTGTAGCGTTACTGTAGCAGTCGACTGCATGTTTTAGCAGTCGACTGGTGTAGTCGACCGCGCAGTCAACTGGGTGCGAACAGAATGGTTCTGTTCATTCGGTCAGTGTGGATCAGTTGATTGCATGTTTTAGCAGTCGACTGGTAAATGACCATTGGCATACTATTGGTGCTGCGAAGTAGCCGTTGGCTACCTCCTACGGTAACACCAGTCGACTGATGGTTTTGCTAGTCGATTGGTGCCGAGATGAGTTAATATGATGATCAACTCTCTCCTCTTATTTAAGGGAAGCTTTGGGGCTTGAAGGAAGTTACTCATGCTTGTTGAATAACTCCTTAGCAATTGTCCAAAGCTTCCAAGCCACTCTCTTCCTCCCAAACCTAAACTTCATCTTGTAAAGAGGAAAAGATCCTTTGTGAGAGGTTGTACTCCACCGAGAAGGGGTAAGAGCTAGCCGGAGATTGTCGGGGATTGATCCACCAAAGGATCAAGGGTTCTTCCACCTCAAGGACACGTTGTGGAGTAGGAGCAAGCAATCTCCGAACCACGTAAAGGAATCGTGTTAGCGTTTGTGCTCTTACTTGTTCATTTTCATTGCTTTAGATTTCGTATTCCGCTTGTGTAACTAACCTTGTAGAGAAGAATCGAAGTTGGGGGGGTGACCTAGCTATCCAACTCCCCTTCTAGCCGGCCACCGATCCCTTACAAGTGGTATTAGAGCGAGGACGCCCTTCAACGGACTAATCGCTGAGAAGAGCATTTCATCAAAATGACCGGCTCAAATATTCATCCACCGAAATTCGAAGGGGACTTCTCATGGTGGAAGAAGAAAATGGAGGTATTTTTCAATACCGATTTTGCATTATGCTAATCATGAAAAGTGGTTTTGAAGAGCCCAAGGATGAACGCAATGAGACAATCAACATAACAAGATGGACCAAAAGGCAAAAAGAAGAGCATCTAGAAAATTTCAAGGCAATGCATCACCTACTACATGTTCTTCCACAACAAGAAGTAACAATAATTGAAAACTATACAAGTGCCAAAGACTTGTGAGAAAAGCTAGTGGAGCTTCATGAAGGGACATCGGAAGCAAAATTGGCAAAAAGAGACCTCCTTCAAACTCAACTCAACAATATCAAGTTTGAGAAAGGAGAAAAGGTATCAATTTTACATTCTAAAATTAAGGAAATTATTAATGGACTAACAAGTGTAGGTGAGACACTTTCAAATCGAGACATGATGATAAAAGCCCTAAATGCTTTCCCAAGAACCACAACTTAGAGCTCCATTGTAGATTCATACTACATATAAAAGGACCTAGAGAAATCCTCTCTAGATGAACTCTTCTCAACAATGGAGCTTCACGAAACAAGAGTTGAAGGATTAGATGGAGAAGCTCATAGATCAAGAGGAGTAGCCCTTGTGGCAAACAAGGGAAAAAAGAAGACATCTTCATCACCACCATCTTCCGACTCCGAAGAATCAAGTACCTCAATAGATAGCGATCAAGAGGCATATATGATAAGGAAGATGAGAAAGGCATTTAAATCTTTTTCTTCTAACAAATCTCATGCTAGGAAAAGTTCTAGAAGCAAAAGTGGGACAAGGAAGATCATTTGCTATAATTGTCAAGGAGAAGGACACATAAGAGATGATTGTCCTCTCTTGAAGAAGAAGGAAGGGAAGAAGGAGGAGAAGAAGACAAAAGAAAAAGGGAAGAAGACTCAAAACCTAAAAGCAATATGGGATGATCCATCATCATCATCGGAGGAAGAGGAGCACCATGTAGTCAATTTTGCTCTAATGGGAATTAATGATGTAGCCTCCACCTCATCCGAAAATGAAGAGGGAAAGAGCTCAAGTGAAGATGAAGAAGGGAGCTCAAGTGAAGGGGGAGGTCAAACATCGGATTCGGACGTCTCGGTAAGTGAGGTATACAATCTTCCTCCTCATGTTTTAATTAAGATCATTAAAAGTACAAATGATGATTTGTTCAAGGCAAAAAGGAAAAATAAAACCTTGAAAAATGACATTTGCATGGTTAAAGAAAAATTAGAATCCATGTTTATTAGGGATGATGATATGCATGCTTCTTCTACTAATTCAAATGATTCATGTTTAGAAGAAGAAAATAAGGCTTTAAGGAAAAAGGTAGAATACCTTACCAATGCCCTTAGAAAAATTGAAATTGGCTCTAAAACCCTAAACATGATCATTGGGAGCCAAAGGGTAAGTTTTAAGAAAAATGGGTTAGGATACAATGAACCCAACAATGATAAGACCTACCATTGTCTACTTGCTAGGGGGCAATCAAAAACCAAGACCATATATAGAAAATGGATCCCTAAGGAATATTTGGTTAACCCAATTAGAAAGAATTTCTATTGGGTGCCAAAATCAATCCTCAAGGGTTAGAGGATTTTAGGTCAAGTCAACCATAAGAAATAATTATTCAAATATTTGAAAGATGGTTGACTTGAGACCTTAAGGGGGAGCACTTAGCCTTGATAGAAAGTCATGATCAAGGGGGGCTAAGTAGAGGTTACCATTATACCTTATCTCACAATGACTTGTATGATTTTCCAACCATAAATGTGAGATAATGGGATGATACTAATAATTCACTTATGCTTATGACATTTTGATGAGTTATGTGATGTATCAATTTTTAGTGATCATAGGTCAACTATGGGGAAAGCAAATGTTTAATTAATGGACATCTTGCCCATAGATCATAGTTAGACATTTCAAATGTTTTGAAAATAATTCTATATTTTATTTACAGTGGATAGTTATTTTGAAGCATATGAATTCAAAACTAGGGTTTATTTTGATACAAACTTGAGTGTTTTTCAAGGTGTTTGAGTTTTTATCAAAACTTCAAAAATATGATTAATTTTCATGGAAGCATATTTTTCCTTGTTAAAGAACATTATAATAAATATGTGTTCAAAATTTCATGATTTTTTGAGTTTTCTAGAATTTTTTATGTATTTCTGAAGTTGACTTCGGAAAGCTGAAATTCAGCCTAGTAATGTGCCAGTCGACTGGTACCTATTTTTCAGCACTGTCAAAAGCTGATTTTGGGTATTTTTAAGTCCACATTGATACCATAGTACGTGTACATGTTTGATACACTTTTTGATGGTGTCAAAGGGGGAGAAATGCGAAGGTTTAAGTTAGAAACCTAACTATGTGCAACTATGTGCAAAACTTGAAAATTATGGTTAAGAGCATATGTTAAGGGGGAGTTTGGGTATTATGCTTCATGTTTACATATTGCTTCTAATTTTCATGTTGATATTTATGCCTAACTTAAACATATTGTCACACATAAAAAAGGGGGAGATTGTTGGTGCAATTGACCTAGGTTTTGATCGGTACGATCATAGTTTTTATGTGTGTGTCAAAGAGTTTAAGTTAGGTTCACCCTTGTATTTGATATGTGTATTTGAGTTGTGCAGGTTTGCAGGATACACATGCGACTCAGGTTGATGGCTTCGGGTCCGATGAAGGATGAAACATCCGAGGGACTGTGGACAAGGCAGCGAGGACAAGGGCCGAGGGAAGCGACTTTGAGGCATACGCGAAGTATGACATTAAGGGCGAGTTGCAGGCTTGAATGCATCCGAGGGACGAGAGCTAAAGGAAGTATGCTTGAAGGCAAGAGGTTAAAGCCGCAAAGGAAGCGTCAAATGAATCATAAGGGTGAGGGTACGAGTGAATGAGAAATTGTACTCGGAGTAAAATCCTAGTTTTAGGGTTTTACTGTAGCAATACTGTAGCGTTAATGTAGCAGTATTGTAGCAGTCGACTGCATGTTTTAGCAGTCGACTAGTGTAGTCGACCGCACAGTCGACTGGTGCAGTCGACCGCGCAGTCAACTGGGTGCGAACAGAATGGTTCTGTTCGTTCGGTCAGTGTGGATCAATCGACTGTATGTTTTAGTAGTCGACTGCACCAGTCGACTACATGTTTTAGCAGTCGACTGGTAAATGAATGTTGACATACTATTGGTGCTGCGAAGTAGCCATTGGCTACCTCCAACGGTAACACCAGTCGACTGATGGTTTTGCCAGTCGATTGGTGCCGAGATGAGTTAATATAATTATCAACTCTCTCCTCTTATTTAAGGGAAGCTTTGGGGCTTGAAGGAAGTTACTCATGCTTGTTGAATAACTCCTTAGCAATTGTCCAAAGCTTCCAAGCCACTCTCTTCCTCCCAAACCTAAACTTCATCTTGTAAAGAGGAAAAGATCCTTTGTGAGAGGTTGTACTCCACCGAGAAGGGGTAAGAGCTAGTCGGACATTGTCAGGGATTGATCCACCAAAGGATCAAGGGTTCGTCCACCTCAAGGACATGCCGTGGAGTAGGAGCAAGCAATCTTCGAACCACGTAAAGGAATCGTGTTAGCATTTGTGTTCTTACTTGTTCATTTTCATTGCTTTAGATTTCGTATTCCGCTTGTGTAACTAACCTTTTAGAGAAGAATCGAAGTTAGGGGTGACCTAGCTATCCAACCCCCTTCTAACCGGCCACCAATCCCTTACAAATCCTCCATCAAATTCTACTAGAATAACCGAGGAACAAGTACAATTTGAGTTAGAGAAATTAACATTAAATGAAGGAAATGATCAAGGGGGAGAAAATTAAGAGAGTGATAGTGAAAAAATTAAAACTTTACCACTTGAACCTGAAATTAGAATAAACCAAGAATCAAGACCTACTAGGGTTCATGTAAATCATCCCTTAGATCAAGTAGTAGGAGATATCACACAAGGAGTGAGAACTGAATCTTATTTTAGAAATGAAGGAAGTCAAGTAGCCCTAAGCTCTTAAATTGAACCAAAAACCATTAATGACGCCTTGCTTGATCTGGATTGGATTTTAGTAATGCAAGATGAATTATCTCAATTTAAGAGAAGTCAAGTTTGAGATTTAGTTCATAGGCCTAACGAAAAATCAACTATTGATATAAAATGGGTCTTTAGGAACAAACTTGATGATAAGAGAGTAGTTGTAAGGAGCAAAGCTAGATTAGTTGCTATAGGCTTTAATCAAGTAGAAGAGTTGGAGTCTATTAGGATGATGTTGACATTTGTCACTCATAAGAGATTTAAATTATATTAAATGGATATAAAATCAGATTTTTTAAATGGTTTTATAAAGGAAGATGTATATGTTGAGCAACCACCGAGTTTGAAAATTTAGAATCTCCAAATCACGTGTATAAGCTTAAAAAGACCTTATATGGGCTAAAACAAGCTTTTAACATTTTTAGTATCAAAAGGATTTCATAGAGGAAAGAATGATCCTACATTATTCTTGAAAAAGTGGAAATGATATCTTTATGGCCCAAGTCTATGTAGATGACATTATTTATGGTTCCACAAATAAAGATTTCTTAAATGAGTTTATCAATCATATGGAGAATGAGTTCGAAATGAGTTTGGTTGGTGAGTTGACATTTTTTCTAGGTTTACAAATTAAACAAACAAAAGAGAGAATTTACATTCATCAATATAAATATGCTAAAGAATTATTTAAGAAATTTGGAATGGAAAATGCCAAAAGTATATCTACTCCCATGGCCACTAGCACTAAATTAGATATCTATCTTGAAGGAAAAGAAGTTGATTGTAAGGTGTATCGTAGTGCTATAAGGAGTCTTCTTTATCTCATAGCTAGTAGACCCGACATACTTTTTACCATGGGTATACGTGCAAGGTATCAATCATGTGCCAAGGAGTCACATTTGAGTGTCGTTAAGTGAATCTTTTGATATATCAAGGGAACTCAAGATGTAGGCCTTTGGTATCCTCCAATCGAAACTTTTGATCTAGTGGGATACACCGATTCCGATTATGCCGGATGCAAATTGGATCACAAAAGTACTAGTGGTGGATATCAATTTTTAGGGTCCTTTCTAGTAAGTTGGTCAAGTAGGAAACAACATTGTATAGCTCTCTCCACAACTGAAGCGGAATATATTGTTATGGGAGAGTGTGTATCGCAATTATTGTGGATGACTCATACACTAGAAGACTATAAGCTCACGTATAAAAATGTCCAAGTTCTGTGCAATAATGTGAGTACAATAATTTTGACAAAAATCCCATTCAACATTCAAGAACAAAACACATAGAGGTCAAGCATCATTTTATTCGTGATCATGTGACTAGAGGCGATATCGTCCTAAGTTATATTGAGTCTAAATCAAACTTAGCTGACATTTTCACTAAGCCTCTTCCCGAAGTTGAATTTAGTTTTCTTTGAAGGGAGTTGGGAATGTGTTGTATTAACTAGACCACAATCCTCCATGATCATTTCAACGATAGAATTCTTGAAGTATCATTAATCTTTGTTTTTCCTCTCACAAAAACATAGGATTTCCCTTGTTTTGCTCTCTTAATATGTTTAGATGGAAGTGAGAGGTTAGGAACAATTCTCTTGGTCATAATGCTTATTATGATGCATTACTTTGGTCAAGAAGATTGAATTGTTCATGGATCATTCATTTGTCCAATCATAGGGAAAGAAAATATACAAATCATGTGCATTTAGCCCAAAGATTATGGTTGGAAATTATAATTTAAACAACATCTCAAAATCATTTTTGTCTCTTGGTGAAGTCTATCTCTTGATCGGAATCATCATTGATTCATTAGATACACACTTGAAAAAATATTGAAGGGTTCAATGGTTTCCAATTACGTGTCAATTCTTGAAAATAAGGGTTATTTTTATCAAAAACTATTTTTAATAATAGTCTAAGGCATAGGCAATGTATACCCAAAATTTTATGATTTTTGAGATTGTGTATGCTTAGTTTGACATTTCTTAAATTCGATCCAAATCAAATTCAGAAATGCAAACTTTTCAGTAATCCCAATTGATTGGGCAGCCTGTGTTTTTCCCACAAAGCATCATAGGGTCGATCAATGAATTGATTTAGTGCATTCAATCAATCCATCGATCGATTGAGTCGTATGTTCACGCACAAAACCTTCTTGAATGGATCATTCAATCGATTCAATCTATCTCAATCGATCAGACGATTGATTGGGGCATTAGCTTCGTGAACAGTACAATTTGGAGTCGAGTCACTTACTTAAATTTTGTGAAATAAAATTGATTCATTTCTCAAACATCCAAGTCCAATGCCCCAGCTTTCGAGCGATTCTCCCAGTGATTCTCCAGGTGCTCCTCTTTGGCGTCCGATTGTCTTCTCCAACGACGACAGTTAGGGTTTACTGGTCTCCCTCTTCCGTGCCCTCTTCTTCATGAAGAAGAAACTCAAGCTTCACTCAACCATCCCTTCTCACTTCCTAAATGAGGAATCTGAACCCTAAGTAAACCCTAAATCCTAATTCCATTTTTCTTTCATATTCTATGCTATTAGTAGTGTTTTGACTTCTAATATTTTGTGTTCCGGCATGACATTTCACTCATGCATCATTTATGCATGACATTCATTATCATTGCATTGACGGTGCTTGCTGCATTTTCTTTCATCATGGATAGAAAAAAAAGGTCAATGAATCCGGTTAGGGGTCTTCTCAACTTCTACCTCGACCCCAACCTCCCACTGACCAGTATTTTCCAAATGCTGCTCTTTAGCAAGCATTCAACAAGAACACCTTCAAGCTTATCCCTCCTCTATCCATCGATCGACAATTTTATCATGATTCTTGCTTTGAAGTATTTTCCTTAATCGAACATTACAAGCTTTCATCCATTGTCTATTGTGAAAGGAGTGTCAATGCTGGACTTGTTTCTGAGTTTTATAATAACTTGCATACATCAAATGGAGTTATCTACCATACTCGTGTCACCAAGCGTAACTTGGACTTTTCTTATCAGATCCTTCAAACCTTTTTAGGGTGTTGTCCGTCGACGAATGAGTTCATATTTTACTCTATATTACCTGATCTCTTCCCTCCACCATTTGAACATATCACCATTGATTCCATGTATCAGAGTCTCTTTGGTCATCCCCGTCCGAATGGTCCAAATGCGCATATTACTACCTTCTCCTCACTTGAATTATCCATCAGGGACAATGCATTATTCAAAATAGTTATTAACTGTCTTTTACCTATTGTCTCCCATGCCTTATCCCTTATCAAACCCTCTCACATATTTTTGTTGTACGTCATGCGGCATTCCCTTGATGTCAACATCGTTTTGAACATCTTTCATTTTATCATTCATTTCATTCAGCCAATGCATCAGACAATCCATATGCCTTTTGGCAACATCATTACAGACTGGCTAGAGTCCATACACATTGATGTCTCCCAGGGGAAACTAGAGCCTATGACCATCACATATTCCTGAATATTTGCACGGTCCTTCACAAAGACCGGTATTGAGGCTGGGTCGGATGGCATACGATGGATTGACCTGCATGCCCTTGGTGAGGGGCAGAGGGATCGACCTCGAAGGGAAGGATAGGCGTCGGCTCCAGGGGCAGCTAATCTTGAGGAGGATGTTATGGCACCTGCTTCTCCTGGTCCCATTGGAGCTGCTCAGCTTTAGACACTTAAGGAGACCATGGACACTCGTTTTAAGGTGTGTATGGTTATTCTGAGGTGCGCGCAGAGGTTGCCACCATCAGACATCGACATATAGACATGTAGTCGATCATTAACTCTTTGACTGAGCTCATGCGATCTTGGATGTCGGGTCACTCTCCTCAGCCTCCCCCTCCAGCGGCCGATGTGCCACCTGTTATCGATGCTCCTAGGAGTCCCGCTGATCCTGCTGATCTTACTGATATTGTTGATCCTCCTGAGGGCGACATGATTAATTTACTATTCCATTATGGTTTGTAGTTCCCCTTTCTTGCATGGATTGTTTTGTTTGACTTGTAATCTATTATGTGCACCTCAGACACTATTTTGTGAGTCATATACATATATATGATATGTCACCTTATTGGACTTTATGTTTTGTGGTGGTGGTGCTTTTCGTCCTGTTATTAGAGTGCTTTATTTGTTTAATAAGTAGGGGTGTACCCTATAGTATATCTTGTTTTATATTTACTTCTTTATTTTACTTGCATGAGCTAAGGGGGAGTGCCCCTATTTTATCGTGTATCATGACTAATTAATATACTTATTGAGGGAAGCTCTTGTCATTTTTTTTAATATTTGATAAAGGGGGAGATATAAACCTAAGTTTATGCTTATTTGAGATGAAGTTCTTGCAATATAAGCCTAAGTTTATGCTTACTTGAGATGAAGTTCTGACTCACTATGCTCACTTGATAATGTGATAATAACATGTTTATCATTTTTATTTTTATGATATGTTGCCAATTAGCCTAAACTTAAATAGATTGTCCAACATTAAAAAAGGGGAGATTGTTGGTGCAATCATGTGCCCTGAAAGTTTCAATGTGTTAACAATTATTCAAGTTTAGATTAATACGTCAGATCTAACATGAGTTATGAGTTTGCAGGAGTAGCTTTTGCAGGTCAGAAGACCGGATGCGAGGCAAGGGAAGTCTAAGGAGGTCGAGGACTAGATTCTTGGCAAGCGAGGTCCTTGTAGGTCGAAAGACTAGATATAAGGCAAGAGAAGTCCAAGGAGGTCAAGGATCGGATCCTTGGCATGAAGACCCGGAGATGAGGAAGCTCCAGGTACAAAGTCCAGGGAACAGGAGGTTCATCTGGCATGATGTACTATTGAATTGTGAGATAAATTATGTATCAATCAAAACCAATTGATTAAGAAGCAACCAATCGATTGGTTGATCGATTGAGAAGCATTTGCCGAGAACAGAATGCTCCTGGATCGATCAGGCGATCGATTGGTGATCAACCGATCGATTGAAGAGGATTTTATGTAAATGCACATAATGCTGCTGGATCGATCAGGCAATTGATTGGTGGTATTCAATTGATCTGTCGATCGATTGAAGAGACTTTTGCATGAAAGCATAGAATGCTCCTGGATCGATTAACCGATCAATTGGTGGTCACCAATTGATCAGCCAATCGATTAACAAGGCTTTTACGCAAAGCACAGTGCATCTGCATCAATCAACCAATCGATTAAGGTAACTAATTGATCAACCGATCGATTGGGATTCAAATAAAATAATCTACACCGTTGATCTGGAGATGGTAGCGCCCAACATATATCTCAGAATCAATTGGAGATTTACTCGAATTGATTCACGATAGAATTTCTGTGAGAAATGACTATATTTTTGAAGACATAAAAATCTTCTCACCGAGGAGAAATCACAGAACTTTGGAAAACACTGTTCTATTACTCTCAAGTGCTCAAGATCTTTCAAGTTCTCAAGATCAACTCAAGCTTTCCTCTAGCTAGATTTTCAAGCCGCACCAAGAAGAAGAAACTATTTCAAAGCTTGCAATATTCTCCTCTTCTTTCTTGTTGTGAGCTATTTCTTTTGAGAAAGAGAGAGCTGTAAATCTTGTAAGGTTTCTCCACCTTCAACATAGCTCCGAGAAGGAGAGTTTCCATAGTGGAAGAGTGATTGTGGTGGTGTAGATCCTTGGACTAGTCACCTTCTTGAGAAGGAGGTACATACCAAGTAAATACAAGGAGTTAGCATTGATCTCAAGTCTTCGTTGTAAAAAGTCAAGTCAGTCAAGGAATCGAAGTGAGCCATTCATCCTCCCCCCCTTCCCCCTCTAGCTCAACTAGTCCTAATAGACTCTGTTGGTGCAGTTAGTACTAACAGTCTAACTCAGATTTTGATGAATGACAAAGTATGTTAAGTTAGGTTTGTTATAATTTAACACTTTGATTGAGTGTACAGGAGAAGTCCAGATAGGTCGACAAACCGACTGAATATCTGGCACAAAGCCCAGCAAGGTCGACGGGCTGACCAGATAGCTAGCACGAAGCCCAACTAGGTCGACAGGCAGTACGAAGCTCAGGTCGGTCGACGGGCCAACCAAATAGCTTGCACGAAGTCTAGCTAGGTCGACGAGTTGACCTAATAGTTGGCACGAAGTCCAGACAAGTCGACGAGCTGACCTGATAGTTGGCACGAAGTCCAGACAAGTCGACGAGCTGACCTGATAGTTGGCACGAAGTCCAGACAGGTCGACGGGTTGATCGGATATCTGACAGGTAAGTTAAGGTAAGTCATTGGAGGAGAGTGACTTGGTGAAGACGCGTTCCCCGTTCGAGGGAATAATAGGCGTCGATTCAACTTAGAACCAGTTCAGGAATCTAATTTGAGATCATGACTAGATTCCGATCTCGGTGAGACGAAATCTAATTACTATTTTTCTATTATTACTGCACTAACACTTTATTTTATAGGGTAGTAAAATTTACCTTTGTCTCAGACTAACATTTTCTTGCGAGAAATTGAGTTGCTGGAAAATGGTAGTCCGGGTGCCCAGAGTGCAAATTCTATCCCGACGCAACATGGAGCGCGTTGATTGGCTAGGCTGACGTCACGCTCCAGGCGCCCGGAGCTTCTTATATAAGGAGGCCAACACCTGGAGCAAAGAACAACACTTCTTGCTACGACTGCTCTCGTGCGCACTGCTTCCAAGACACTCTTGCTACATTGCGAAGCATCTCCGACAACTTGCGGCTTAAGTTTATTTTCAATTATTGTCGGTATTTCCTTTAAAGAATTCTTATAATTATTTCTGTAATCTTTTTGCGAACTGCTAGTGAATTGTCCAACGAAAGCACTCGACGAGTTCGGGCCTTGGAGTAGTAGTCGACGAAGGCTTCGAACTAAGTAAAACTAGTTTGTGTTAGCGTTGTCTTTCGTATTTCTGCTGCATACTCGATTCGAATTTTTTGATCTCTATTCACCCCTCACCCTCTAGCGACTTCCACGATCCAACAAGTGGTATCAGAGCAGGTACCTCTCTGATTTGGTGCAACCACCAATCAGACAAAGGGGGTGAAATTCTTTTTCTTTTTTTTGATTTTGTTTTATGATATAATCCAAACTGGTATCATTACCTTTTTGGAAAAAAATTTTCGTAGCAATTAAGCTGAACTGGTGCAACACCAATTCAGTTTTAGATTTTTTTATTTAATCCCGCACTACTAATCTAAGACCAAGTATTGGGACCTTTTTTTCTTGTTTCCTTGTGTGCAAGATCAATGTCTCAACTCGAAGGTTTCAACACAGTTCGTCCCCCTCTGTTCAACGGCGATGACTTTCCCTACTGGAAGAAATGAATGGAGGTCTACTTAAAGACCGACTTCAACCAGTGGTTCAGCGTCACTCATGGCTATAAGGTGTCTGTCGACAACTCCGGAAATCCATTGGACCCGGGACAGTGGAATCTGGACATGAAGAAGAAAGCTAAACAGACTTCAAAGCGCTCAACACATTGCAATGTGGGCTGACGAAGGAAGAACTGAACCGAGTGAGACCACACCAAAATGCAAAAGAACTATGGGACTAGCTCATCGAACTACACGAGGGAACCAGCGATGGTAATGTAATCAAACGAGACCTTCTTTTAAATAAATTATTTAATATTAAAAAGTAGGAAAGAGAAACGGCAAGTCAACTCCACGCGAGGATCAAAGATATCCTCAACAGACTTCACGCTATCGGTCACCAAATGGAGAACCGTGATTTAATCAGGTACGCTCTAAACGTGCTTCCTTGAAATGCATTGTGGGCATCCTGTTAGAGTGTATACTAAAAGCCTAGCTTTTGTAAACATTTATTTTTGAAATAAAAAATCACTTTTGGTCAAAAATATCCACATTTATGTTAAGTGTAGTTGTTCAATTAATTTATATCGTAGATAACATGGTGTGTGGTGTCACACACAGAAGATCATGTTATTAGCTCTTTATAAATTATAAACAGTTGCTCATGACTAAGATGGAAAGGAACAAACCATTGGAATAGTCGTAGTGTAATTAGGTATTAGTTTATCTTGACTAATAAATTACACTAGTACACTCTAAGTGTATTGAGTAGGACCATTTAAGGTAAGTTCTTTTTATAATAACTTAATAAAAGAACTAGACCTTAGTTATTATGGAAGTGTGTGCTCTTAATCCTAATATAATAACAAGCACATATATTTAGTATTTATTTCTTTAACTTATCAAAGGGTGAGATTTAGCTCGATAAATCAATAGGCCCGATAAGTTGGGAAATGATATTACTTATAGTGTGTGTTGTTGATTATAGAAGGAAACTGTGTCATAGTAATCTAGGTTGATAATGTCCCCAAAAGGAGCTCATAAAGATTGTCATATTAAACCCTGCAAGTGGACTTAGTCTGACATGACGATAAGGTTGAGTGGTACTACTCTTGGACTAAGACATTAATTAAAATGAGTTGTCAGTAACTCAATTAATTAGTGGACATTCGATATCTTAAACACAGGGAGATTAACACACTCATGATAAGAAGGAGCCCATAATGTAATTTGAGATTGGTGCGATAGTGCAATAATAACTCTCTAGTGAAATGAGTTGTTATTGATGAACTTGAGTTGTGTGTACGGGGCGAACATGGGATACTCAAGCTCATCGGAAGGCCAAAACCAATTTCTCCTCTAGGTCCCTGTCGTAGCCTCATTAGTGCCTTATAAACCACTCATTAAAAGCCCATCTTGGTGTCCAAGAGAGGGCCGGCCCAAGGCTTGGTGACCAAGCCAAGGGCCGACCACCATATCCTCTTAAGGGGCCGGCCCCTTGCTTGGTGCCCAAGCAAGAGGGGGCCGACCACATTAATTCAAACAAGGAGAGACGTTTTGAATTTTTAAAATCTTCTCTTTGTAGAATTCTACAAGTTTTAAAAGAGAGATTTTAAATTTAAAAACTTTCCTTATTTGAATTAGGCCACATGGTTTAAAAGAGAGTTTAAAAGTTTTTAAAATTTCCTTGTTTAACCATCCTCATGGTTTTTAGGAAAAAGGAAGAGAAGTTTTAAAATTTAAATTTTCTATTTTTGTAACCATGTTAAAAAAGGAAATTTTATAAGAGAAGTTTTAAATTTTAAAATATGGTTTTAATTTTTTAAAACTTTCCTTTTTTAACATCCACTTTAGGAAAGAGAGCATGTAAAATTTTATAGGAAGATTTCTTCTTTTATAAAATTTTATAAAAAATTTCCTTCCCCTTGATGATGTGGCCGGCCACCCTTGCTTGGTGCCCAAGCAAGGGGCTAGCCAAAATAAATAAAATTAAATCATCATCCAATTAATATTTGATGATTGATTCAATCAAGAGGAAAGAAAAGGAAAAATAAAAGGGAAAAGGAAAAACAAGTGGAAGATTTTAACTTTTGTAAAAAGTCTTTCCTTATTTACCTTGGGCAAGTAATATAAAAGAAGGGGTGAGGAGGCCTCAAGAGACATCAATTCTTATTCTCTTGGTGGAGTTCCTCTTGGTGGCCGGCCCCTCTCTTCCTCTCTTTTCCCTTTGCTCTCTTTTGCTCCTTGGTGGTGGTGGTGGCCGAATTCTAGAGGAGGAGGAAGAAGGCTTTGGGTGGTGTTCATCTTGGAGGATCGTCGCCCACATGACGTCCAAGGCGAGGCGAGGAATACGACAGAAGATCTCAAGGTTATTAGCATACAAAGAAAAGGTATAATTAGCAATTGTTTTCCGCATCTTGCTAGTTATTTTTCTTTGTATGAATTCCAAACACAAGAGGCATTAGATCTAGTTTTTCGAATTAGTAATTCGTGTTTGTGTTTTTCTTTGTTTTTCGAATTTGTGATTCGATTGTTCTTTTTGGTTAAACCTAGAGTTATATAAGGAAATTAAATATTAGCTTTCCTTAAAAGACTTTGTCTAGGAAGTGGTGGTTGCTCCCATATCCAAGAAGGCCTTGTGCTTCGCCATGTTTAACTTGGAAGCCAATTTTGGAAATTAATATTTAATTGAATTTACAACGTAGGTGGATTTGAATCAATAGTGTTAAGTTCCACTTGTGATCCAAGTCTAAACCATTAAGAACAGATAAGTTAAATTTGGAATCAATAATGTTATGTTCCGTTTGCGATTCCTAATTTAACTTCTAAAGAACACAATAGGTTATTTAGAAAAAGTTCGACACTTGTACAAATTTTTTGTACAGTGGAACCAGTACAATCTTCCTAGAACTAACCAACAATTGGTATTAGAGCTAGGGTTTGCCTCTGTGTGTTTTGGTTTTCAAATTAATTATGCACATGTCATACATAATTTAGGCAGGATAATAGTAGGATGTGCTAACTTTGTGGTTGCAGGCTCCAACTATTATGACATTTAGATTGTGTGTGATTGAACCCTTGGGCATGTCAAGGGCATTATTTTGTGTGTGCATGATTGTATGTATTAAATACAGCAGGAGCTATATTATTTTTAGAATTTTACTCTTTTGTTCGATCTAGAATACATGTACATTCCTTTATGGAATATAGATTCGATATATGTAAAATTCTATTTTTGTCGCAGATCGTATCTTTGTGAGGCGTGGTGCTATTGGAGGACCAGAGGCGCAGCGGAATTAGAAGCAAGATAGATGCAACAGCTCGACCTGATGGCGGTGGCTAAAGATGGCAGTAGCTAGGGTTGAAGCATACTGAAGATAGTGATGGAAAAGACCATAATAGTTGGAAAATTAATTTCCAAATTTATTACTTTTATTTACTGTGATGTTTATGTGCATGTGATATATGCTAGCATAGGTTAAAATTCCTCACCTTAAATAACTAAGTGGGAGAGGGATTTTTAAATAAATTCCACGGTCTCCATTATTGGTTTGTAAGTGATGCAATAAGCTTGCGTGCTGGCTCTGATTGCCTCCCTCCACAACGGATGAGTTTGTTACGGATCACTAGATCAAACTTCCTTTATGGATGGTTATAGGAAATTATTTAGGAGCGTGTAATCTTCTCCAAATGAAGGGGCACAATCCTATTTAATGGACTAAGTATCAAGTAATGGTATACACTTAGACGCATTCAATAGTATCCTCCCCAACGGAGTCACTGCTATTGTTTTGTGTGACCAAAGGAAAATCAACTATTAATTTTATTTGTCATAAAGTTAGGATGACAAGATAATAAAATTAATGGATTACACCCTCCTCTTATAAATGTTGAATTTGTATACGTCCACACTAACGTAGCATGCAATATTCATGGTGTTTTGAGGTGTTGGTAAATTTAAATAGTATTGTTTGAGAAATCAATATTATTCTAAATTTAGAGTCCTGACCAAAATTTATTTTGTGATTGTTAGGATAACTTTCAACCCACTGACCATTATATTGAAAGAGAACAGACTTACTGGTCCCAACTATATAGATTGGAAAAGAAACCTGGATATTGTCTTAACTGCTGAAAGATATAAGTTTGTACTGTCAGAGGTATGCCCAGATACACCTAATGGTGACTTAACTGTTAGAGTGTATACTGAAAGCCTAAGCTTTTGTAAACATTTATTCTGAATAAAGAATCACATTTGGTCAAATCATCTACATTTGTTGTAGTTGTTCAATTAATTTATATTGTAGATAACATAGTATGTGGTGTCACATACAGAAGATGATGTTATCAATACCTTATAAATTATAAACAGTAGCTCATGACCAAAATGGAAAGGAACAAACCATTGGAAGGTCATAGTGTAATTAGGAATTAGTTTATCTTGACTATATAATTACACTAATACACTTAGAGTGTATTGAGTAGGGCCATTTGAGGTCGTTTCTTTTATACTGACTTTATAAAGGAACAAATACCTCAGTTATTATGGAAGTGTGCGCTCTTAATCCTAATATAATAACAAGCACATATATTTGATATTTATTTCTTTAATATATCAATGGGTGAGATTTAGTTCGATGAATCAATAAGCTCGATAAGTTGGGAAATGATATTACTTATAGTGTGTGTTGTTGATTATAGAAGGAAACTGTGTCCTAGTAATCTAGGTTGATAATGTCCCCAAGATGAGCTCATAAAGATTGTCATGCTAAACCCTGCAGGTGGACTTAGTCCGACATGACGATAAGGTTGAGTGGTACTATTCTTGGATTAAGATATTAATTAAATGAGTTGTCAGTAACTCACTTAATTAGTGAACATTCGACATCTTAAACACAGGGAGACTAACACACTCATAATAAGAAGGAGCCCAAAAATGTAATTTGGGATTGGTGCGGTAGTTCAATAATAGTTCTCTAGTGGAATGAATTATTATTGATAAAATTAAGTTGTGTGTTCGGGGCGAACACGAGATGCTTAATTTTATCGGGAGACCAAAACCAATTCCTCCTCTCGGTCCCTATCGTAGCCTCTTATTTATAGAGTACTATACCCACCTATACACACCTTCATACCCATGAGAAGGGGGCCGGCCAAGCTAGCTTGTGGTTCAAGCTAGGGCCGGCCAAGCCTTGGTTCATGGGTGGCCGGCCCTAGCTTGAACCCAAGCTTAGGTGGCCGACCCCCATTAAATTAAAAATAATTTTAATTTTAATTTTTATTATGTGGAAGATATAATTTATTACAGAGAATTAAAATTAAAATATCTCTCTTTAAAAGATCTACAAAAGATTAAAAGAAAGAAATTAGATCTCTTTCCTTATTTGTAGATTGGAAAGATATTTTATTTTTTCTCTTTGAAAAATTATTCACATGTTGAAAATTAAAATTATAGAAATTTCTTTTTATCAACCATGAAGGGATTTTAAAAGGAAATTTTATTTTTTAAAATTTCCAAAGACAAATAAGGAAGTTTTAATTGTTGATTAAAATTATCCTATTTGCTCTACATGAGGTGGCCGGCCACATACAATTAATTAGGAAAATTTATTTAATTTTTCTTAATTAATTATTGTCAAGGAAAGTTAAGGAAATTTTATTATAAATAAATTTCCTTATTTGCCAAAGCCAAGGAATATAAAAGAAGGGGTAGGGGTGCCTTCATGGGTTACAACTTCTATTGTTCTCTTCCTCTTTTCCTTGGTGTTGTGGCCGGCCATCCTCTCTTTCTCTCTTCCTCTTTATGGTGGCCGAATTCTTCATCTCCTTTGAAGCTCTTGTGGTGGCCGGATACTACTTGGAGAAGAAGAAGAAGAAGGAGAGAAAGCTTGCATTCCTTGGAGCTTGGTTGGTGGTTTTCTTCTTCCTTGGTGAAGCTTTCTTGTTTTGGCCGAACCTAGCTAGGAGGAGAAGAAGGTGTTTGGTGGTTTCTCATCTCGGAAGATCGTTGCCCACACAACGTCCGAGGTTAGAAGAGGAATACGGTAGAAGATCAAGAGGTCTTTCTAAAAGGTATAACTAGTAATTTTTCTTTCCGCATCATACTAGTTATTTTTGGAAATAATACCAAATACAAGAGGCTTACGATTCTAGGATTTCGAATATGTTTTTCGATGTTGTGTTCTTTTGTTTTTTCTTTTCCTTGTGATTTGATTATTCCTTTCGGTTAACCTAAAGTTATTTTAGGAAATTAAATATTAGCTTTCCATAAAAGGTTTTGTCTAGTCGGTGGTGGTTGCTCCCATATCCAAGAAGGCCATGTGCCTCGCCACGTCAGTACTGGGAACCAATTATGGAAATTAATATTTAATAGAATTAATAACTTAAGGTGACTTGGGTCGAACGTGTTAAGTTCCGCAGGAGATCCAAGTCAAAACCTAAAAGAACAAATAGATTAAGTTTTGGATCAAACGTGTTAAGTTCCGCAGGCGATCCAAAATTTAATTTAAAAGAACACATGGTAGCTAGGAAAAGGTTCAGACCTTTGTACAAAATTTTTGTACAGTGGAACCTCTAGGTTTTCCGAGTAGCAACCAACATCAACCCCAGAGGAGATTGAGTATCATAAGAAATGGGTAAAAGCTGATGAGATGGCGCGGTGTTACATTTTAGCTTCAATGCCAAATGTATTACAACATCAGCATCAAGATTTACCAACTTCTTATGATATAATGAACAATCTCAAAGAACTCTTTGGGCACTAGAGTCAGACTGCTAGGCAAGAGGTAATGAGAAAGTTAATGACAGCCACCATGTCTGAGGGGACACCCGTAAGCGATCATATCCTCAAAATGATGGCTTATCTGAACGAAATACAAGTCCTTAGAGGAGAAATCGATGGGGAAACCCAGGTCGATATAATTCTCCAAACGCTACCCAGAAGTTTTGAGCAGTTCCACCTGAACTATAACATGAATAAAAGGGAGTATACGTTGGCGGAACTTCTGACATAACTACAGGCAGCAGAAGGTATATTTCGTCAAGTTCTCAGATTCACTATGCTGAAAATGGTTCTACTTCTAAGTCGAAAGGCAAGAAGAAGAAGAAACGGGTCTTCTCATCAAAGAAGGTGAATAAACCTCAGGGAACAGGACAGAAAGATGCAATGAAGAAGCCAAAGGGCAAGTGCTTCATCTGCAAGTAGTCAGGACATTAGAAGGCGGACTGTCCTCGTAGGAATCAGAACAATAAAGGTATATCTCATACTCTAGTAGTTGAAACATGTTTAGCAGTGTTATCTACCAGTACCTGGTATGTAGATACAGGAGCTACTGATCATGTCTGTAACTCTTTGCAGGGGTTCCAGGAAACCCGACGACTATTTGAAGGAGAGATAATTGTCTACATGGGCAATGCTATTAAGGTGACGGTTGTTGCAGTGGGAGACGTCTACTTATCTTTTGATAGGAATAGAAGTTTGGTTTTAAGAAATTATTTTTATGTACCCAGTTTTGGAAAGAATTTAATTTCAGTTTCTAAACTATATTTGGATGGATATTCTGTTTCTTTTAGTAACAATGTGGTTATAAAGAGAAATAAGGTTATTATCTGTTTTGGTGCATTGATTGGTAATTTATATACTTTAAATCCAATTTCTCCCACAATGCAAAATATGGAAATTAATAACACATCTTCTAACTCTAATAAGAGAAAAGAACCTTCGAAAATGAACCAAACATATCTTTGGCATCTAAGGCTTGGTCATATTAACTTAAGTAAGATTCAAAGGCTTGTAGCCGATGGACTCTTGGGTTCATTAGAGTTGGAAAACTTTTCAACCTGTGAATCTTGCTTGGAATGTAAAATGACCAAGAGACCTTTTAAGGCCAAGGGGTATAGAGCCAAAGATATGTTAGAACTGGTTCATTCTGATTTGTATGGTCCTATGTCTATCCAGGCAAGAGGTGATTATGAATATTTCATCTCCTTTATAGATGATTATTCAAGATACGGATACATTTACCTGATGCGCTGCAAGTTTGAATGCTTTAACAAGTTCAAAGAATATAGGGCTGATGTGGAGAAACGTCATGGTAAAAGTATCAAGACACTACGGTCTGACCGTGGTGGCGAATACCTCTTTGGAGAGTTTAGGAATTACTTATCAGAAGCCGGGATCTAATCCCAATTGTCTGCACCTGGTACACACCAACAGAATGGTGTGGCAGAACGAAGGAATAGGACTCCTATGGAAATGGTTAGATCGATGATGAGTTATTCAGAATTACCAAATTCGTTTTGGAGATATGCTCTGGAAACAGTAGTGTACATTCTGAATATGATACCTTCTAAAACAGTTCCTTCTACTCCCATGGAATTGTGAAATGGGCGTAAGCCTAGTCTAAATCATATCCGGATATGGGGTAGTCCAGCACATGTGCTGAAGGGAGATACTGACAAGTTGGAATCACGTACAGAAGTTTGTCTGTTTGTGGAATATCCTAAGGGAACGAAAGGTGGTTTATTTTATAATCCTAAAAATCAGAAGATCATTGTTAGCACCAATGCTCAATTTTTAGAAGATGATTATGTAATGAACCATAAGCCCATGAGTAAAATTGTTCTAGAAGAAATAAGAGATGACACGTCTACTTTAATACCAACAGTACAAGATGAAGTATCACAAGAGACTGCAACACGTGTCACAGATGATGCACAGTTACAGACAGTGCCTCGTCATAGTGGGAGGGTTGTGAGGTAACCTGAGAGATTCATGGTTTTGGGAGAATCTTCAGACTTGATCCCGGGTAAACATGAACCTGATCCCCGGACATATGACGAAGCACTCCAAGATATAGATGAAGTATCTTGGCAAAAGGCAATGAATTCTGAAATAGAGTCTATGTATTCTAATAAGGTCTGGGAGTTTGCAGAACCACCAGATGGTGTAAAAGCCGTTGGATGCAAGTGAATCTACAAAAGGAAAAGAGGGGCAGACGGGAAGGTAGAAACCTTCAAGGCAACGCTTGTTGCGAAAGGGTATACTCAGAACGAGGGAATCGATTATGAGGAGACTTTTTCACCGGTAGCTATGCTAAAGTCTATCCGGATATTCTTATCCATATCCGCTCATATGGATTATGAGATTTGGAAAATGGATATCAAGATAACTTTCCTTAATGGAAGTCTTGAAGAAAACATACATATGAAGCAACCAGAGGGGTTCATTTAAAAGGACAAAGAGCATCTAGTGTGCAAGCTGAATCAGTCTATTTATGGACTAAAGCAAGCTTCAAGATCTTGGAACATCCGATTTAATGAAGTGATCCAGTCATATGGATTTATTCAGTGTCCGGATGAGTCTTGTGTATACAAGAAGTGTAACGGAAACGTGGTGGTATTTCTTGTACTATATGTAGATGAAATTTTGTTAATTGGCAACAATGTCAAAGTGTTATCGGACGTAAGGGTATGGTTGTCCAAACAATTTGATATGAAGAACTTAGGAGAATGTGCACACATTCTTGGGATCAAAGTCATAAGGGATCGCAAGAAAAGGATGTTGTGCCTATCTCAAGCTTCATATATGGATATAATCTTTGCTCGTTTTAGCATGTAGAACTCCAAGAAAGGTTTCTTACCTTTTAGGCATGGAGTAGATTTATTTAAAGAGATGTCTCTGAAGACATCAAAAGAGATAGAGGACGTGAAGGCAGTTCCTTATGCTTCGGTTGTGGGAAGCCTAATGTATGCAATGCTGTGTACAAGACCTGATATTTGTTTTGCCATGGGCATTGTTAGCATATATCAGAGTAACCCTGGACAATGACATTGGACTACTGTAAAGCATATATTGAAGTACCTGAGAAGGACTAGAGATTATATGCTAATTTACCAAGTAGACGATTTGCTCCCTTTGGGTTACACGGATTCAGACTTCCAATCAAATAGAAACAACAGTAAGTCTACATCAGGCTATGTGTTTACTTTAGGAGGTGGAGCCATTGCATGGAGGAGTGTCAAGCAGAAATGCGTTTCAGACTCAACCATGGAAGCTGAGTATGTGGCAGCCTCAGAGGCAGCCAAAGAAGCTGTATTGCTCAGGAACTTCCTAATGGATTTAGATGTGATTCCTGGTTTGCCCAAAATCATCACAATTTATTGTGATAATAGCGGTGCAGTTGCAAACTCGAAGGAACCACGAGCCCATAAGGCGAGTAAACATATAGAGCGCAAGTACCACCTGATACGAGACATCGTCAAGCGAGGAGAAGTTGTCGTCGCCAAGATTGCATCCGCAGATAACCTGGCAGATCCTTTCACTAAGGCCCTTCCAGCGAAAGCTTTTGATCGACATGTGGAGGGGATGGGAATCAGATGTATGGCAACAGATATGGCAGCTTAGTCTTTTAGTATAAGCGAGAGATTGTTAAAGTGTATACTAAAATCCTAGCTTTTGTAAACAATTATTTTTGAAATAAAGAATCACTTTTGATAAAAAATATCCACATTTATGTTAAGTGTAGTTGTTCAATTAATTTATATCGTAGATAACATGGTGTGTGGTGTCACACACAGAAGATCATGTTATTAGCTCTTTATAAATTATAAACAGTTGCTCATGACTAAGATGGAAAGGAACAAACCATTGGAATAGTCGTAGTGTAATTAGGTATTAGTTTATCTTGACTAATAAATTACACTAGTACACTCTAAGTGTATTGAGTAGGACCATTTAAGATAAGTTCTTTTTATACTGACTTAATAAAAGAACTAGACCTTAGTTATTATGGAAGTGTGTGCTCTTAATCCTAATATAATAACAAGCACATATATTTAGTATTTATTTCTTTAACTTATCAAAGGGTTAGATTAAGCTCGATAAATCAATAGGCCCGATAAGTTGGGAAATGATATTACCTATAGTGTGTGTTGTTGATTATAGAAGGAAACTGTGTCCTAGTAATCTAGGTTGATAATGTCCCCAAGAGGAGCTCATAAAGATTGTCATATTAAACCCTGCAGGTGGACTTAGTCCGACATGACGATAAGGTTGAGTGGTACTACTCTTGGACTAAGACATTAATTAAAATGAGTTGTCAGTAACTCAATTAATTAGTGGACATCCGATATCTTAAACACAGGGAGATTAATACACTCATGATAAGAAGGAGCCCATAATGTAATTTGGGATTGGTGCGGTAGTGCAATAATAACTCTCTAGTGGAATGAGTTATTATTGATGAACTTGAGTTGTGTGTTCGGGGCGAACACGGGATACTCAAGCTCATCGGAAGGCCAAAACCAATTTCTCCTCTAGGTCCCTGTCGTAGCCTCATTAGTGCCTTATAAACTACTCATTAAAAGCCCATCTTGATGTCCAAGAGAGGGTCGGCCCAAGTCTTGGTGACCAAGCCAAGGGCCGGCCACCATATCCTCTTAAGGGGCCGACCCCTTGCTTGGTATCCAAGCAAGAGGGGGCCGACCACATTAATTCAAATAAGGAGAGGCGTTTTGAATTTTTAAAATTTTCTCTTTGTAGAATTCTACAAGTTTTAAAAGAGAGATTTTAAATTTAAAAACTTTCCTTATTTGAATTAGGCCACATGGTTTAAAAGAGAGTTTAAAAGTTTTAAAACTTTCCTTTTTTAACCATCCTCATGGTTTTTAGGAAAAAGGAAGAGAAGTTTTAAAATTTAAATTTTCTATTTTTGTAACCATGTTAAAAAAGGAAATTTTATAAGAGAAGTTTTAAATTTTAAAATATGGTTTTAATTTTTTAAAACTTTCCTTTTTTAACATCCACTTTAGGAAAGAGAGCATGTAAAATTTTATAGGAAGATTTCTTCTTTTATAAAATTTTATAAAAAATTTCCTTCCCCTTGATGATGTGGCCGGCCACCCTTGCTTGGTGCCCAAGCAAGGGGCTAGCCAAAATAAATAAAATTAAATCATCATCCAATTAATATTTGATGATTGATTCAATCAAGAGGAAAGAAAAGGAAAAATAAAAGGGAAAAGGAAAAACAAGTGGAAGATTTTAACTTTTGTAAAAAGTCTTTCCTTATTTACCTTGGGCAAGTAATATAAAAGAAGGGGTGAGGAGGCCTCAAGAGACATCAATTCTTATTCTCTTGGTGGAGTTCCTCTTGGTGGCCCGCCCCTCTCTTCCTCTCTTTTCCCTTTGCTCTCTTTTGCTCCTTGGTGGTGGTGGTGGCAGAATTCTAGAGGAGGAGGAAGAAGGTTTTGGGTGGTGTTCATCTTGGAGGATTGTCGCCCACACGACGTCCAAGGCGAGGCAAGGAATACGGCAGAAGATCTCGAGGTTATTAGCATACAAAGAAATGGTATAATTAGCAATTGTTTTCCCCATCATGCTAGTTATTTTTCTTTGTATGAATTCCAAACACAAGAGACATTAGATATAGTTTTTCGAATTAGTAATTCGTGTTTGTGTTTTTCTTTGTTTTTTGAATTTGTTATTCGATTATTCTTTTTGGTTAAAACTAAAGTTATATTAGGAAATTAAATATTAGCTTTTCTTAAAAGGCTTTGTCTAGGCGGTGGTGGATGCTCCCATACCCAAGAAGGCCATGTGCCTCGCCATGTAGTCCTGGAAGCCAATTTTGGAAATTATATTTAATTGAATTTATAACATAGGTGGATTTGAATCAATAGTGTTAAGTTCCGCTTGCGATCTAAGTCTAAACCATTAAGAACAGATAATTTAAATTTGGAATCAATAATGTTAAGTTCCGTTTGCGATTCCTAATTTAACTTCTAAAGAACACAATAGGTTGTTTAGGAAAGGTTCGATACTTGTACAAAATTTTTGTACAGTGGAACCGGTACGATCTTCCTAGGACCAACCAACACATCCATCGTGGATGCCTGCAAGATTTCGAAGAACCTTTCTAAGTTAAAGTTAGATGAACTGTTTTGTGAACTTGAGTTACACGACCAAACTAACGCCAGAACCGAGAAAGGTATCGCTTTGTTTGCAGGTTCTGTTCAGATGTATACTATAAACCTAGCTTTTGTATGAACATTTGTTTTGAAATATTTTGAAATGAGAATCACCTTGGTCAAATGTCTGCATTTTATATTTATATATATTCCAATGCAGTTGTCCATTTAATTTATATTGTAAATAACATGGTGTGTGGTGCCACACAGAAGATCATGTTATCGGTTTCTTATAAATTATAAATAGTAGCTCACAACCATGATGGATTGGGACAAACCATTGGAATGGTTGCAGTGTAATTTGGTATTAGTCTGTCTTGGCTATAAAATTACACTAGTACACTATGTGTGTATTGAGCAGGACTGTTTGAGGTTATTCGATTTGTACTGACTACGTAAAAGAACATAATCTTTGTTATTATGGATGTGTGTCCTCTTAATCCCTATATAATAACAAGCTCGTATACTTAGTATCTATTTCTTTAACTTATCAATGGGTGAGATTTATTCGTTAAATCAATATGCACGATGAGTTAGAAGATAGTATTATTTATATGGTGTGTTGTTGATTATAGAAGGAATCCGTGTCCCAATTATTTAAGTTGACGATGCCCCCTTGAGGAGCTCATAGGGATTATCATGTAAACCCTGCAGGTGGACTTACTCCGGCATGATAATAAAGTTGAGTGGTACGTCTCTTGGAATCAGATGTTAATTAATTGAGTTGTCAGTAACTCATTTAATTAAAGGACATACGATATCTTAAACACAGGGAGATTAACACACTCATGATAAAAAGGAGTCCATATTGTAATATGGGATTGGTGTCGTAGTTCAATAATAACCCTTTAGTGGTATGAGTTATTATTGATGGACTTGGGTTGGGTGTTCGGGCCGAACACAGGAAGCCTAAGCCCATCAGGAGGCATAAACCAATTCCTCCTCTAGGTCCCTGTTGTAGTCTCTATATAAAGCCTCGCATCCACCCATCCTTAACTTGGTTTGGTTTAACTGGGTTTGGTTTAACTTGGTTTAGTTTAACTTAACTTGGTTTGGTTTAACTTAACTTGGTTTGGTTTAACTTAACTTGGTTTGGTTTAACTTAACTTGGTTTGGTTTAATTTAACTTGGTTATAGAAAGAGAGATTTTTTCTAAACAGAATTTGGTTATACAAAGAGAGACTTTTTCTAAACAGAATTCTATTATTTTTATTTCTTTGTAACCGACGGCAAGCCTATAAAAAGGAGTAGGTGGTGGCTCCTAAAACCTAATTTTCTCTCTTCTCCTCCTTGTGGTCGGCGCCCCTCCCTTTCCTCCTCACCTAGGGCTGGCTGTAACACCCCAAATTTCATGATTTGGAGTCCTAAAAGACCTTATTAAAATCTAGAAATGTTTTAGAAAAATTCTAGAGATTTTTAGAAATTCTTAGAGTATTTTTATGTAATTTTTGGAGGTCGTTTGGTATTTTTACCAAAAGAAAGAAGTTTTGACAAAAAATGTCCAAGCCGAGGCTCGAACCGGCAACCCTTGACCCGAGTAAAACCCGACTAACCAACTGGGCTAGCAATTATTACTTGAGTTAATAAAGGAAGAATTTTATTTAAGTAATAGAAGTTAATAGTAAGAAATAATAAGAAGAAAATAGGTTATAGCCGGGATTCGAACCCACAAGCTGGGCTTTAAGCAGAACGCAGCCCACCAACAGACCAGCCGAACTTTTCTTAACTAAATCTATAACGAAATATAGTTAAGTTGTAATGAAACTCTAGTATAAGAAAGAGGAACTTAGGTATTATTCGGCACCTTTCTCCTCACCTCTCGCGTGCGCCGTTTCTGCCCGAGCGAGAACGAAAACGAAGACCTCGCTTCGTCTCCGGCCAAAGGGGATCCTTCCGCGAGCTCTTCTCAGATCCAAGCTCCCCTCGTCAAGAAGAAGGCTGTGAGCACGAAGAGGAAGCCAAACCGCAAGCCACCGGAACCCTAACAGCTCCTCCTTCTCGGTTTGAATCCAAAAACATGCTGTAAGTGCTTCCTCACCTGCAGTAGAGTAGCTCCGGGTTCTCGTTTCTTTCTTGTCTTCGAATTTTGCTATGGGGATTTCCGTTTAGGGCTTGTTGCCGTGAGGTTGATTTCTTGTGAAGCCTGCTGCCGAGAATCTCAAGGAAAGGAATTAATTGGTTTGTTAGGCATACGTTTTGGTTTCTACAGATTTCGGATTTATGCTGTAAAAATCTGTTTAGCACAGCATTCACCTCCTTTGGTTCCCTGCCATGATGTTCTTGTGGGAAGATGAGAAGGGGTTCCATTTGGTTTGGCAAATAGTTAGGCTTCTGATAGCAAGCAAGTTGATTTTCTTAGGTTGCAATTAAGCAAGCTTGATTCCTTTTGTTTCAATTCTGCAAATTTTATTCCTTTTGTTACAAATGCAGCAGGTTAGTTAATTTAGTTTTCTTTCAACAAGTTAGCTAAATTTCAGTCATAGTTTTTGGTGCTAGTTAGTGGGCATGAACAGCCCTATACATATATATATTTAGCATCTGTTTAGACCCTTTTGTACTATGTAGTGGCACGAACAACCCATTAATCCTATACTGGCTTCAGAGCTTGCTTTGCAGATTTTTGATTTATTCTAGCATGTTGTTTAGACCTTCCTATTTGTTGTTAGTTAAGCATGTGTAGTTCTCTTTACTACTAGATATACATGAGCAGTTTCTTTAGTTTTCATTTGTTATTAATTATAGCATGAGCAGTATTGATTTAATTCCTAGTTTTGTTTGCTATGTGTTGAGCATGATCAGTTTCCTTTGCCACGAGATATGCATGGGTATACTTTCTAGTTTTCCTGTGCTATTAGATCAACCTGAGCAGTTATATATATGTTGTTTATTTCAGGATTTTCAGAATTGTTTTCCTTTGTATTAAACCTGTTGTAGCATGTTTGAAGAAGTTAGATATGCTTTCTTTTGATTTGTCTCTGATATAGCATGCTTATAGAAGTCAGATTTTCTTTCCTTTGATTTAATTCTGTTGTAGCATGCCTATATTCTTTTTAAGAGTTTAAGAAAAATATAAGAAAGATAAAGAAAAGAAAGAAGAAGGCCAAGGCCTTAAGTAGATCCCAAAGTCAAGACTTTAGGGATTTTGGCACACAAGGTGCTAAAGAAAATGCCGAGGCATTATATAGAAGTATTAAAAGATAACAAGTATTTTACTTTTATCAGTGGCACTGTGTTGGACTCTCTCCTTGGGTTGGGCTCCCATAGTTGTCCCTAGGTTTAGATAGTCGACGGTCGACGACCATAGGGTCGCCAAATGGGCCGCCGAATGGGTCGGGTTGTTACAAAAGTAAAAGCACAGTTGCCGGGCCCAAGAGAAGTTGATTATTATTTTGAAGTATTATAAGTATAAGTTTTTGAACAAGTAAAGCAAGTTTTACATAAGTATACAGTATTAAAGAGTAAGTCTTTAAGCAAGTGAAATAAGATTCAGAAGGTGTTTAGAATTTAGTAAGTTTAGTCCTTTATGCTAGCATGATTGTATAGATTTACTTTACATGTTTAGCCTTTCAGTATGTTTCTTTCACTAGTAGACGAGCATGAGTAGATTTCCTTTTGAGCATTCAATTTTAGATTTCAGTATATCCTCATGCATATCGAGATTTTGTGAGTTAGATAGCGCTTACTAAGCAAAATTTTGCTTATAGACTACACTTCCTCTTACTGCAGATACAGGAAAGAAAAAGATATAGAAAGGAAGGCGACAAGGAGGTGTTCGAAGGATGTATGATGCCAGGACTATGGAAGCCTTGGGACTTAGTTTAAGAGTTTATTAAGATTGTCATTTATTAAGAATGTATTAGATGAGTCATTTTAGTCTTCCGCTGTTAGTTAATTGTATGTTTTTATTTTGTTTCCGCTATTTATTACTTGCATGATTTGATTTTATTAAACTGCGTGGTGATGTTATTCCTTTTGTGTGTTTGATATGTGTTCCAGCCGCTTGTGGCTGAGTATATATTGCATGTATTGTTGAATAAGGTCACCGGTACAGGGGAGACTCTGTCGAAATTTTTCGGTAGGGTTTCCATGTGATTTTTAATCATACCGGTTAAGTAGAGTTAGTAGTTAAGTAACGGTCATCCTTATAGAGTAGTAGTAGTAAGAAGGGTGGTCGTTACAGTTGGTATCAGAGCAGTTCCCATTCTCCAACATCACACATCAGCACCATCCTTGCCGTCTTCAAGTAAGAAAGTATTTAATTTTCTTTTATGCTTTCTTTATTATTGGTAGTATAGAGTACCTGCTTATATGTGCTTAGGAAAGAAGACAATTCATGTTTTAATTTTCTATGTTTTGATATATATGCTTAGGAAGAATAGAGACAATTTTAGTTTTGTTTCTCTTATATTCATATACATAAGTATATTTAGAAAGGATAGGGAAGATATCAAGTCTTCCAAAGACCACTAATGGGTACGATGTGAGATAAATGATAGAGAACCGAGAAGTTAAGAGACTAAGGAACAAAGAGTATCATTAGTGGGAGTCATTTAGAACCAGAAGCATGAGGAAGTTACTTAGGAGCGTGAGGATAGTATGAGATAGAAATATTCGGAATTATTCTAAGTTCGAGGACGAACTTTTTATAAGGTAGGGAGGATTGTAACACCCCAAATTTCATGATTTGGAGTCCTAAAAGACCTTATTAAAATCTAGAAATGTTTTAGAAAAATTCTAGAGATTTTTAGAAATTTTTAGAGTATTTTTATGCAATTTTTGGAGGTCGTTTGGTATTTTTACCAAAAGAAAGAAGTTTTGACAAAAAATGTCCAAGCCGAGGATCGAACCGGCAACCCTTGACCCGAGTAAAACCCGACTAACCAACTGGGCTAGCAATTGTTACTTGATTAAATAAAGAAAGAATTTTATTTAAGTAATAGAAGTTAATAGTAAGAAATAATAAGAAGAAAATAGGTTACAGCCGGGATTCGAACCCACAAGCTGGGCTTTAAGCAGAACACAGCCCACCAACAAACCAGCCGAACTTTTCTTAACTAAATCTATAACGAAATATAGTTAAGTTGTAATGAAACTCTAGTATAAGAAAGAGGAACTTAGGTATTATTCGGCACCTTTCTCCTCACCTCTCGCGTGCGCCGTTTCTGCCCGAGCGAGAACGAAAACGAAGACCTCGCTTCGTCTCCGGCCAAAGGGGATCCTTCCGCGAGCTCTTCTCAGATCCAAGCTCCCCTCGTCAAGAAGAAGGCTGTGAGCACGAAGAGGAAGCCAAACCGCAAGCCACCGGAACCCTAACAGCTCCTCCTTCTCGGTTTGAATCCAAAAACATGCTGTAAGTGCTTCCTCACCTGCAGTAGAGTAGCTCCGGGTTCTCGTTTCTTCCTTGTCTTCGAATTTTGCTATGGGGATTTCCGTTTAGGGCTTGTTGTCGTGAGGTTGATTTCTTGTGAAGCCTGCTGCCGAGAATCTCAAGGAAAGGAATTAATTGGTTTGTTAGGCATACGTTTTGGTTTCTACAGATTTCGGATTTATGCTGTAAAAATCTGTTTAGCACAGCATTCACTTCCTTTGGTTCCCTGCCATGATGTTCTTGTGGGAAGATGAGAAGGGGTTCCATTTGGTTTGGCAAATAGTTAGGCTTCTGATAGCAAGCAAGTTGATTTTCTTAGGTTGTAATTAAGCAAGCTTGATTCCTTTTGTTTCAATTCTGCAAATTTTATTCCTTTTGTTACAAATGCAGCAGGTTAGTTAATTTAGTTTTCCTTCAACAAGTTAGCTAAATTTCAGTCATAGTTTTTGGTGCTAGTTAGTGGGCATGAACAGCCCTATACATATATATATTTAGCATCTGTTTAGACCCTTTTGTACTATGTAGTGGCACGAATAACCCATTAATCCTATACTGGCTTCAGAGCTTGCTTTGCAGATTTTTGATTTATTCTAGCATGTTGTTTAGACCTTCCTATTTGTTGTTAGTTAAGCATGTGTAGTTCTCTTTACTACTAGATATACATGAGCAGTTTCTTTAGTTTTCATTTGTTATTAATTATAGCATGAGCAGTATTGATTTAATTCCTAGTTTTGTTTGCTATGTGTTGAGCATGATCAGTTTCCTTTGCCACGAGATATGCATGGGTATACTTTCTAGTTTTCCTGTACTATTAGATCAACCTGAGCAGTTATATATATGTTGTTTATTTCAGGATTTTCAGAATTGTTTTCCTTTGTATTAAACCTGTTGTAGCATGTTTGAAGAAGTTAGATATGCTTTCTTTTGATTTGTCTCTGATATAGCATGCTTATAGAAGTCAGATTTTCTTTCCTTTGATTTAATTCTGTTGTAGCATGCCTATATTCTTTTTAAGAGTTTAAGAAAAATATAAGAAAGATAAAGAAAAGAAAGAAGAAGGCCAAGGCCTTAAGTAGATCCCAAAGTCAAGACTTTAGGGATTTTGGCACACAAGGTGCTAAAGAAAATGCCGAGGCATTATATAGAAGTATTAAAAGATAACAAGTATTTTACTTTTATCAGTGGCACTGTGTTGGACTCTCTGTCCTTGGGCTGGGCTCCCATAGTTGTCCCTAGGTTTAGATAACCTAGTAGTAACGGCTCGGCCGACGGTCGACGACCATAGGGTCGCCAAATGGGCCGCCAAATGTGCCGCCGAATGGGTCGGGTTGTTACAAAAGTAAAAGCACAGTTGCCGGGCCCAAGAGAAGTTGATTATTATTTTGAAGTATTATAAGTATAAGTTTTTGAACAAGTAAAGCAAGTTTTACATAAGTATACAGTATTAAAGAGTAAGTCTTTAAGCAAGTGAAATAAGATTCAGAAGGTGTTTAGAATTTAGTAAGTTTAGTCCTTTATGCTAGCATGATTGTATAGATTTACTTTACATGTTTAGCCTTTCAGTATGTTTCTTTCACTAGTAGACGAGCATGAGTAGATTTCCTTTTGAGCATTCAATTTTAGATTTCAGTATATCCTCATGCATATCGAGATTTTGTGAGTTAGATAGCGCTTACTAAGCAAAATTTTGCTTATAGACTACACTTCCTCTTACTGCAGATACAGGAAAGAAAAAGATATAGAAAGGAAGGCGACAAGGAGGTGTTCGAAGGATGTATGATGCCAGGACTATGGAAGCCTTGGGACTTAGTTTAAGAGTTTATTAAGATTGTCATTTATTAAGAATGTATTAGATGAGTCATTTTAGTCTTCCGCTGTTAGTTAATTGTATGTTTTTATTTTGTTTCCGCTATTTATTACTTGCATGATTTGATTTTATTAAACTGCGTGGTGATGTTATTCCTTTTGTGTGTTTGATATGTGTTCCAGCCGCTTGTGGCTGAGTATATATTGCATGTATTGTTGAATAAGGTCACCGGTACAGGGGAGACTCTGTCGAAATTTTTCGGTAGGGTTTCCATGTGATTTTTAATCATACCGGTTAAGTAGAGTTAGTAATTAAGTAACGGTCATCCTTATAGAGTAGTAGTAGTAAGAAGGGTGGTCATTACACTGGCGCCCCTCATCTCCTCCCTCCTTGGTGGTCGGCGCCACCTTCTCCACCTTCTCCACCTAGGGTTGGCCCCCTCCTCCTTGCTTAGGGCCAGTGCCTCTTCTCCCTTGGTGGGCGGCGGCTTGAAGAAGAGGAAGAAGATTAGAAGGTGCCTCATCCTAGAGCCTCCTTTTGTAGCCGCGGCTTGAAGAAGAGGAAGAAGATTAGAAGGTGCCTCATCCTAGAGCCTCCTTTTGTAGCCGGCGGTTTGGAAACCGAGAAGAGAAAGAGGGTGGTGTTGTCTTGGTAGATCGTCGCCCACACAACTTCCAAGAAAAGGAGAGGAATATGGCAGAAGATCAAGAGGTCTTTAGCTACAAAGGAAAGGTACAACTAGTTCTTTAATTCCGCTGCGTAATTAGTTCGAGTTTTCTTTGTATTGAATACCAACACAAGAGGCCAGTGATCTTGTACTTCGATCAAGGTGTGCTTTGATCCATCAAGAACTTGCTTGATTGATCAAACACATGTCTGATCGAACATGCGGGTTGCTAGGAATAGTTCTGTACTTGTATAATTTTTTTACGGGAAAATTTAAACAGAACGGAATTCCAGCGCCTTTAGGTTCCTCCAAGGAAAAGACAAAAGCCAAGCCTGAACCTGAAGATGAGTTTGACCAAGATTCAAAAGACGAAGAGTACCTGGTGAACTTGGTAAGAAAGATGTTCACCACGAGAAAGAAAACTTCAGCAGAAAAGACCTACAGAAGATCAACTCCACAACTGAACCAAGAAACGTGACCTGTTTCGGATGCAACAAGAAGGGTCACTACAAGAACGAGTATCCAAAATTGAAGAACGACAAGTCAAAGACAACCAAGAAGAAGGCACTCTAAGCGACCTGGGGCGATTCTTCTTCAGAGGAATCAGAAGCCGAAGAGCAGAAGCACCAAAGCCACCTTGCACTGATGGCCCACGAATCATAATCGGAGGACGAATCAGAAGACGGGTCCGAACCCGAATCGAGCTATGAGTCTGTACTCATTTCCAAAGACCCCGATGAGGTAAATTTTTATTTAAGAAAAAAGTTTTTTAAGGTTATTTCATGTTTGAATAGAAAATTAACCGAACAAGAAAATCAAAATAAAATGCTCCTTAAGGAAAACCAACAACTCAAGGAACAAATTGAAAAATCAAATCCAAATCAAGTTCTAACACTTGAGGAGGAAAATTCAACACTAAAAGCTGAAACTAAAAGACTAAAAGAGCTTTTTGAAAAATTTATAATGAGATCTAAAAATTTAGATCTTATCTTAAATAGTCAAAAGATTGTTTACAATAAATCTGGACTTGGATACAAGTCAAATTCAAATAAATCATTTATATCACTAATAACACAACACAAACAACAAACTAAAGCTTGGATTCTGAAAGCGTATTTAACCACGTAAGTAGGAATTAATAAATATTATATACCTAAAAATGAAATATATTATGTAAAATCCAAAAACTCAATTCAGAATTCTAAAATGAAATCAACTAAACCAAAATCAAATAATAGAAATAACTATAGAACCAATATAAAACCAAACTATCATCAAGTTGATTACAATTATAAAAGTAGCCAACATAAACCCAAAACTAAAATTTAACTCAGATCAATAATTCAGGGGGAGACTCCAAACTAGTTGACACCTCCAAAAGTAACCTACCCAGTAGGGTAATTAAGATTAGTTTAAAAAGGGACTAAGTTTAACTTGACCTACGGTATTGGTGAAGTTTTGGATGATAGTAGGTTAGGGAAGCTCAGTCTATGTATGCGTAGGAAGATATGACTTCGACCTGGTGCATTTGGTTGAGTAGAACTAACTGAAGCTACCCCTTACCAATCCTAACCAGTTAGACCAAGGTTTTGTATTAAGTTCAGCGGATAGGACTATTTGGAAAACCTCGAAGGCATGGTTACTCTAATGATATCCAGATGACTCACCATAGCCCAGAAATTTATCCAAAGAATGTCTGTTTGTTGAGCCCAAAGCTAAACCTGAATATAATACACAGTTAAACCAAATCCTAAAAAAATTGAACTTAACTTCACCTCACAAAAACTATAGGTTTCCCTGATTGAAAACATAGATTGGGTGAGATAACTAAGGACTTAAAATTAAATTAAATTAAACTAAATTAAATTAAACTAAATTAAATTAAATTAAATTAAACTAAATTAAATTAAATTAAATTAAACTAAACTAAAATAAATTAAATTAAACTAAATTAAACTAAATTAGATTAGATTAGATTAGATTAAATTAAATTAAATTAAAACTCAATCTTAAAAAAAATTATTATTTTAACTTAAAATTTTATTAACTTATAAAATTATTGGAAAAATATTTTTAACTTAAAATTTTCTAACTTAAAAATTTATTTGAAAATTAAATTTAAAAATCAAATTAAGAAATCGACTTAAACTTCTAAATTAAATTTTAAAAAATATTTCAAAAATGAACTTAACTTAAAAATTATCTTAAACTTAACTTAAATTTGATTTTAAAAAATTAACAATTAAAACTTAAAAATTAGATTAAATTGAACTAACTTTTAAACTCCTACCTGCTGTAGAAAATCAAGTAGATATTGGACAGTGGTTGCTCCAAACATATGACTAGAGATCACACCAAATTCACTCAATTAACCTACAAAAGCCTAGGAACAGTTGCCTTTGAAAACAACGGCAAGCTCAAGGTAATTGGGATAGGTAATATTGAACTCAAAACCAATTTCATTATTAAGAAAGTTTTACTTGTTGAAAAACTCAAGTGCAATCTTCTTAGTATAAGCCAACTGTGTGATTCTGGTTATAAGGTTAGGTTTCTTTTTAATGAATGTTTAGTTAAGCACTTAGATAACCCTACTATAAGCCTAAACGGATTTAGAAAAGATAATATCTATGCAATTAACCTAACATCTTCTTCACTTAAGTGTTATTTAACACAAAAAGAAGAAACATGGTTATGACATAGAAGAATGTCACACACAAACTTTAGAAATGTAAGTAAATTAAATGGGTTAGTTAGAGGCTTACCAAAATTACCCAACTTAGACTCAACAATCTGTAATACTTGTCAACAAGGAAAACAGATAAAATTAACTCACAAACCAACTAATAAACTTCAAACAAATTCAATACTAGAACTATTACACTTAGATTTATTTGATTCTCATGTGGTCAAATCAATAAATGGAAGTTTGTATTGCTTGGTAATAATAAATGACTACTCTAGGTTCACCTGGGTAAAATTCTTAAAATGTAAAGATGAAACATTTGAAATCTTCACTAATTTTTGCAAACAAGTTGAGAATGAAAAAGATCTAAAAATTAAAAGAATCAAAAGTGACAACGGAGGAAAATTTAAAAATCACAACTTAAAACAAATTTTGTCTGAAAAATGGATACTATCACGGATTCTCATGCCCTAAAACACCTCAACAAAATGGAATCACAGAAAGAAAAAATAGAACCCTACTTAAAGCTTCTAGGACAATGTTGAATGAATACAACTTACCAAAATATTTTTGAGCAGAAGTTGTTAGTACAACCTGTTATGTACAAAACGACACTACAATAACTAAAACTCATACCAAAATATTATATGAAATATATTATAATAAACAACTTGATGTTAGTTACTTTAAAGTATTTGGGTGCCCAGCTTATATACTAAATACAAGAGAACACTTAGGAAAATTTGCCTCAAAAATAGAAAACAGAATTTTTGTAGCATATTCACTAAACAGTAGAGGTTATAGAATATATAATAAAGTCATACTAAAAATTGAAGATACCTCAAATATAAAATTTGAAGAATCTGATCAAAATTTAGAACAAACCCAGATTCAACCAAGTAATTTTGTTCAAAGTAACCCAAGTGAAAATCTAAGTCAAGAAGAAGAAGAGCAACCTTAATTAAATGAACCTAATAAAACTATAAGAGTCAACCCAAATCATCCAATTGAACAAATAATTGGTAATCCAGACTTAAGGGTTCAGACTAGGTCATCCTTTAGAAACCTAAGTCAAATACCCCTAATCTCAAAAATTGAACCCAAAACCATAGCTGAATCCTTACTTGACCCAGATTGGATCATAGCTATACAAGAAGAGTTGGCCCAATTTGAAAGGAACCAAGTTTGGGATTTAGTACCACCACCTAAAAATAAAAAGATAATAGAAATAAAATGGGTATTCAGAAACAAACTAAGTGAAACTGGGGAAATTATTAGAAACAAGGTCAGACTTGTTGCCAAGGGATTTAGTCAAGTGTAGGGACTTGACTATGATGAAACATATGCCCCAGTAGCCAAACTTGAGTCCATTAGAATGTTGCTTAGCTATGCAGCGCATAAAGGATTTAAACTCTATCAAATGGATGTTAAATCCGCATTTTTAAATGGACTAATAAAAGAGGAAGTGTATGTAGGTCAGCCACCTGGGTTTGAAAGTCTAGATCATCCTGACCATGCATTTAAACTTAAAAAAGTCTTATATGGTCTTAAACAAGCACCTAGGGCATGGTATGAAAGGTTAACCTCTTACCTAATTTCTAAAGGATTCAACCAAGGTCAAATTGACCCAACCCTATTTGTCAAATCAAACAAAATATTTTCATAGCCCAAATCTATGTAGACGATATGATTTTTGGGTCAACAAATTCAAAATTTTTACAAGAATTTACAACTCGAATTGAACATGAATTTGAAATGAGCTTAGTAGGAAAATTAACTTACTTTTTAGGGTTACAAATTAAACAAACAAATGAGGCCAATTATATTTATCAAGAGAAATATGTTAACGAACTACTTAAAAAATTTGGAATGGAAAACACTAAGGAAATAAAAACACCTATGGCAACTAACACAACCTTAGATGATGACCCAAATGGAAAATTAGTTGACTTAAAATACTATAGGAGTGTCATAAGTAGTCTATTATACTTAAGTGCAAGTCGACCTGATATTCTATTTACAATTAGTATGTGTGCTAAATACCAAACTTGTGCTAAAGAATCACATTTGACACAAGTCAAAAGAATCTTTAGATACCTTAAAGGAATATCAAATATAGGAATTTGGTATCCTAGGACAAGCAACTTTGAACTAATAGGCTATTCTGACTCAGATTACGCTGGCTGTAAAATGGACCGAAAAAGTACAAGTGGTGATTGTCAACTACTTGGTCCATCACTTGTCAGCTAGTTTAGTAAAAAGTAATACTGTGTTGCCTTATCTACTACTGAGTTAGAATATATAGCTATAGGAGAATGTGTCGCACAATTATTATGGATGATAGATACCTTAAAAGATTTTAACTTAAACTTTACAAACATAAAAGTACTAATTGATAATATCAGTTCAATTAATTTAACAAAAAATCCTGTGCATCATTCAAGAACTAAACACATTGAAATTAGACATCACTTTATCAGGGATCATGTCACTAAAGGATATATTGAACTCAAATACATTGAGTCCAAGTTTAACTTAGCTAACATATTCACTAAACCTCTCCTTGAAAGTGAATTTAGTAACTTACGTCGGCAATTAGAAATGTGCTTAATAGACTAGGACTCTTACTTTTAATATTGTTTTCAAAAATATTTTTCTTAAATTCTAGGGTAAAACATTTTATATTTTTCAAAATTCCCTATTTTTAGAATTTAAAAATAGTTTTAGCCTTAGTCTAGATCAAACCCTTAGAAAGCATGCTCCTATAGGTCTAGAACTTGAGCATCTCACCTGTTAGAGTGTATACTAAATGCCTAGCTTTTGTAAACATTTATTTTAAAATAAAAAATCACATTGGTCAAAAATATCTACATTTATATGTTAAGTGTAGTTGTTCAATTAATGTATATTGTAGATAACATGGTGTGTGGTGTCACACACAGAAGATCATGTTATCAGTTCCTTATAAATTATAAACAGTAGCTCACGACTGAGATGGAAAGGAACAAACCATCAGAACAGTCGTAGTGTAATTAGGTATTAGTTTATCTTGACTATATAATTTTACTAGTACACTTAGAGTGTATTGAGTAGGACCATTGAGGCAGTTTCTTTTTATACTGACTAAATAAAAGAACAAGACCTCGGTTATTATGGAAGTGTGTGCTCTTAATCCTAGTATAATGACAAGCACATATATTTAATATTGATTTCTTTGACTTATCAAAGGGTGAGATTTAGTTTGATAAATCAAAAGGCCCGATAAGTTGGGAAATGATATTACTTATAGTATGTGTTGTTGATTATAGAAGAAAAATGTGTCCTAGTAATCTAGGTTGATAATGTCCCCAAGAGGAGCTCATAAAGATTGTCATATTAAACCCTGTAGGTGAACTTAGTCAGACATGACGATAAGGTTGAGTGGTACTACTCTTGGACTAAGACATTAATTAAAATGAGTTGTCAGTAACTCGATTAATTAGTGGACATCTGATATCTTAAACACAGGGAGATTAACACACTCATGATAAGAAGGAGCACATAATGTAATTTGGGATTGGTGCGGTAGTGCAATAATAACTCTCTAGTGGAATGAGTTATTATTGATGTACTTGAGTTGTGTGTTCAGGGTGAACACGGGATACTCGAGCTCATCGGGAGGCCAAAACTAATTTCTCCTCTAGGTCTCTATCGTAGCCTCATTAATGTCTCATATCCACTCATGAAAAGCCCATCTTGGTGTCTAAGAGGGGGCCGGCCCATGGCTTGGTGACCAAGCCATGGGGCCGACCTCTTGCTTGGTGCCCAAGCAAGAAGGGGGTTGACCACATAATTCAAAGTATGAGGAGTGTTTTGAATTTTTAAAATATTCTCTTTGTAGATATCTACAAGTTTTAAAAGAGAGATTTTAAAATTATAAAACTTTCCTTATTTGAATTAGGTCACATGGTTTAAAAGAAAGTTTTAAAAGTTTTAAAACTTTTCTTTTTTAACCATCCACATGGTTTTTAAAAAGAGAGTTTTAAATTTAAAACTTTCCTTTTTGTAACCATGTTAAAAAAGAAAATTTTAAATGAGAAGTTTTGAATCTTAAAACTTGTTTTAAAATTTTACTTTTTTAAAACATCCACATTAGGAAATTAAAAGAGAGCTTGTAAAATTTTATAAGAGCTTTCCTTCTTTGCTTATAAAATTTTTACAAGATATATTTTTCTTCTTTTAAGGGCCAGCCACCCTTGCTTGGTGCCCAAGCAAGGGGCCGGCCATTCAATCAATTAAGAGGAGAAAAAGGAATTAAGAAGGAGGAAAGGAAAACAAGAGGAAAATTTTAATTTTTTGTAAAAAACTTTCCTTATTTGCCTTGGGCAAGTATTATAAAAGAAGGGGAGGAGAGGCCTCATGATGTATCAATTCTTATTCTCTTGGTTGTGCTCTCTCTTGTGGTTGGCCCTCTCTCCTTTCCTTTCCCCTTGCTCTCTTTTGTTCCTTGGTGGTGGTTGTGGACGAAACTTAGAGAAGGAGGAGGAGCTTTTGGGTGGTGTTCATCTTGGAGGTTCATCGCCCACACGATGTCCAAGAGGAGGTGAGGAATACGACAGAAGATCAAGAGGTCATTGCATACAAAGAAAGGTATAACTAGTAATTATTTTTCGCATCATGCTAGTTTTTCTTTGTATGAATTCCAAACACAAGAGGCATATGATTCTAGAGTTTCGAATTTGTGATTCGAGTTTGTGTTTTTTTTTATTTTTCAAATTTGTGATTCGATTGTTCTTTTTGGTTAAACCTAGAGTTATGTAAGGAAATTAAATATTAGATTTCTTTAAAAGGCTTTGTTTAGGCGGTGGTGGATGATCCCATACCCAAGAATGACTAGTGCCTCACCATGTAGTCCTGGAAGCCAATTTTGGAAATTAATATTTAATTGAATTTATAACATAGATGGATTTGGATCAATAATGTTAAGCATCGTTTGTGATCCAAATTTAAACCATTAAGAACAGATAAGTTAAATTTGGAATCAATAATGTTAAGTTGCGTTTGCGATTCCTAATTTAATTTCTAAAGAACACAATAGGTTGTTTAGGAAAGGTTCGACACTTGTACAAAATTTTTGTACAGTGGAACAGGTACGATCTTCCTAGGACCAACCAATAATTGGTATCAGAGCTAGGGTTTACCTCTGTGTGTTTGGTTTTTAGTTTAATTATGCACATGTCATACATAATTTAGGCAGGATAATAGTAAGATGTGCTAACTCTGTGGTTGCAAGCTCCAACTATTATGGCTTACAGATATTATGTGTGATTAGACCCTTGGACATGTCAAGGGCATTTTATTGTGTGTGCATGATTGTAATATTAAATACAGTAGGAGCTGCATTAGTTATTAGGATTTTACTTTTTTGTTTCGATCTAGATTACATGTACATTCCTTTGTGGAATATAGGATCGATATATGTAAAATTTTATTTTTTTGTCGCGGATCGTATCCTTGCAAGACGTGGTACTATTGGAGGACCAGAAGCGCAGCGAAAAAAAGAAGCTCGATGGACCCGACGAGGGCTGGCAGCACGCGAAGGACAATGATGGAAAAAGGCCATAATAGTTGGAAAATAATTTCCATATTTATTGCTTTTATTTACTGTGATGTGTGTGATGTGTGCTTACTAGGTTAAAATTCCTCACCTTAAATAACTAAGTGGGAGAGGGATTTTTTAACAAATTCCACGGTCTCCATTACTGGTTTGTAAGTGATGCAAACAAACTTGCGTGTTGGCTCTGAGTGTCGTCCTCCATATCGGATGAGTTTGTTTATGGATCACTAGATCAAACTTCCATTTTTGGATGACTATAGGAAATTAATTAGGACCGTGTGATCTTCCCTATCAGAAGGGGTATAATCTTATTTAATGGACTAAGTGTCAAGTAATGGTATACACTTAGGCACATCTAATAGTATCCTCCCCATCGGAGCCACTGCTATTATTTGTGTGACCGAAGGAAAACCAACTATTAACTTTATTTGTCATAAAGTTAGCTTGACAAGAATAAAATTAATGGGTAAAACCTCCTCTTACAAATGTTTGATTTTGTATACGTCCACACTATCATGGCATGCAAAATTCACGGTGATTTGAGGTGTTAGTTAATTTAAATAATATTGTTTAAGGAATCAATATTATTTTAAATTTAGAGTCTTGACCAAAGTTTATTTTGTGATTTTTAGGATAACTTTCAACCCACTGGTCATCATACTGAAAGAGAACAAACTTACTGGTCCCAATTATATAGATTGGAAAAGAAACCTGGACATTATTCTAACTGCTGAGGGCTATAAGTTTGTACTGTCAGAGGAGTGCCCTAATGTACCTAATGGTGAGTCTACCCAAGAGGAGATTGAGAATCATAGGAAATGGGTAAAGGCATATGAGATGGCGCGGTGTTATATTTTGGCTTCAATGTCAAATGTGCTGCAACATCAGCATCAGGATTTACCAATAGCTTATAATATAATGAACAGTCTCAAGGATCTCTTTGGTCACCAGGATCGAGCCGCTAGGCAAGAAGCTATGAGAAAGTTAATGACAACCACCATGACAGAGGGGACTCCCGTAAGGGATCATATCCTAAAGATGATGGCGTATTTGAATGAAATACAAATTCTTGGAGGAGAAATCGATGGGGAAACCCAAATCGATATCATTCTCCAAACTCTACCCAGAAGTTTTGAGAATTTCCACCTGAACTATAATATGAATAAAAGGATGTATTCATTGGCAGAACTGTTGACAGAACTTCAGGTACCAAAAGGGCTATTTCATCATAATTCTCAGATTCACTATGCTGAATATGGTTCTACTTCTAAGTCGAAAGGCAAGAAGAAGAAGAAACAGGTTGTTTCAGCAAAGAAGGTGAATAAACCTCAAGGTACAAGACAAAAAGATGGAATGAAGAAGCCGAAGGGCAAGTGCTTCATCTGTAAGTAGTCAGGACAATGGAAGGCAGACTGTCCTCGTAGGAAAGAGAACAATAAAGGTATATCTCATTCTCTAGTAGTTGAAACATGTTTAGCGGTGTTATCTACCAGCACCTGGTGTGTAGATACGGGAGCCACTGATCATGTCTGTAACTCTTTGCAGGGGTTCCAGGAAACCCGACGACTATTTGAAGGAGAGATAACTGTCTACATGGGCAATGCTATTAAGGTGGCGGTTGTTGCAGTGGGAGACGTCTACTTATCTTTTGATAGGAATAGAAGTTTGGTTTTAAGAAATTATCTTTATGTACCCAGTTTCAGAAAGAATTTAATTTCAGTTTCTAAACTGTATTTGGATGAATATTCTGTTTCTTTTAGTAACAATGTGGTTATAAAGAGAAATAAGGTTATTATCTGTTTTGGTGCATTGATTGGTAATTTATATACTTTAAATCCAATTTCTCCCACAATGTAAAATATGAAAATTAATAACACATCTTCTAACTTTAATAAGAGAAAAGAACCTTCGAAAATGAACCAAACATATCTTTGGCATCTAAGACTTTGGTCATATTAACTTAAGTAGGATTCAAAGGCTTGTAGCCGATGGACTCTTGGGTTCATTAGAGTCGGAAAACTTTTCAACCTGTGAATCTTGCTTGGAAGGTAAAATGACCAAGAGACATTTTAAGGCCAAGGGGTATATAGCCAAAGATATGTTAGAACTGATTCATTCTGATTTGTGTGGTCCTATGTCTATCCAGGCAAGAGGTGGTTTCGAATACTTTATCTCTTTTATAGACGATTATTCAAGATATGGATACATTTACTTGATACGCCGCAAGTCTGAGTACTTTGATAAGTTCAAAGAGTACAAGGCTGATGTGGAGAAACATCTTGGTAAAAGTATCAAGACACTACGATCTGATCATGGTGGGGAATACCTCTTAGGAGAGTTTAGGAATTACTTATCAGAAGCTGGGATTCAATCCCAATTATCTTCACATGGTACACCCCAACAGAATGATGTAGTAGAACGAAGGAATATGACTCTTATGGAGATGGTTAGATCGATGATGAGTTATTCAGAATTACCAAATTCATTTTGGGGATACGCTCTGGAAACGGCAGTGCACATTCTGAACATGGTACCTTCTAAATTAGTACCCTCTACTCCCATAGAATTGTGGAATGGGCGAAAGCCTAGTCTGATACATATTCAAATTTGGGGTAGTCCAGCACATGTGCTGAAAGCAGATGCTGATAAGTTGGAATCTCGTACAGAAGTTCGTGTGTTTGTGGGGTATCCTAGAGGAACGAAAAGTGGTTTATTTTATAGTCCTAAAGATCAGAAGGTCATTGTTAGCACCAATGCCCAGTTTTTAGAAGAAAACTATATAATAGATCACAAGCCCAAAAGTAAAATTATTCTAGAAGAAATGAGAGAAGACATGCCTACTTTAGTACCAACAGTACAAGATGAAATACCACAAGAAATTGCAACACGTGTTACAAATGATGCACAGTTACAGACAATGCCTCGTCGCAGTGGGAGGGTTGTTAGACAACCTTAGATATTCATGTTTTTGGGAGAATCTTCGGACCTGATCCCAAATAAACATGAACTTGATCCCCAGACGTATGACGAAGCACTCCATGATAAGGATGCAGTATCTTGGCAGAAGACGATGAATTCTGAAATAGAATCTATGTATTCTAATAAGGTCTGAGAGCTTGTAGAACCACCAAATGGTATAAAAGCTGTTGGATGCAAGTAGATCTACAAAAGGAAAAGAGGGACAGACGGGAAGGTAGAAACCTTCAAAGTGTTAGAGTGTATACTAAAAGCCTAGCTTTTGGTATAAACATTTATATAGAAATAAGAATCACATTGGTCAAATGTCTACATTTATGATAAATGCAGTTGTTCAATTAATTTATATTGTAGATAACATGGTGTGTGGTGTCACACACAGAGGATCATGTTATCAGTACCTTATAAATTATAAACAGTAACTCACGACCATAATGGAAAGGAACAAACCATTGGAAGGTCGTAGTGTAATTAGGTATTAGTTTATCTTAACTATATAATTACACTAGTACACTTAGAGTGTATTGAGTAGGACCATTAGAGGTCGTTTCTTTTATACTGACTTTATAAAGAAACAAAGACCTCAGTTATTATGGAAGTGTGTGCTCTTAATCCTAATATAATAACAAGCACATATATTTGATATTTATTTCTTTAATTTATCAATGGGTGAGATTTAGTTCGATGAATCAATAAGCCCGATAAGTTGGGAAATGATATCACTTATAGTGTGTATTGTTGATTATAGAAGGAAACTGTGTCCTAGTGATCTAGGTTGAGAATGTCCTCAAGAGGATCTCATAAGGATTGTCATGTTAAACCCTGCAGGTGGACTTAGTCCGACATGACGATAAGGTTGAGTGGTACTACTCTTGGACTAAGATATTAATTAAATGAGTTGTCAGTAACTCACTTAATTAGTGGACATTTGACATCTTAAACACAGGGAGACTAACACACTCATAATAAGAAGGAGCCCAAAATGTAATTTGGGATTGGTGCGGTAGTTCAATAATAGTTATTTAGTGGAATGAATTATTATTGATGGAATTAAGTTGTGTGTTCGGGGCGAACACGGGAAGCTTAATTTCATCGGGAGACAAAACCAATTCCTCCTCTCGGTCCCTATCGTAGCCTCTTGTATATAAGTTTATACCCACCACATACCCACCTTCTTACCTAACCAATAGGGGTCGGCCAAGCTAAGCTTGAAGCTCGAGCTTAGGGCCAGGCTAAAGGTTGGCCTTAAGGTGGCAGCCAATAGCTTGGAGCCCAAGTTTGGGTGGCCGTCATATCAAAAAGGATTTTTATTAAAATTATTTCTTATGTGGATATCATAGTTTTAAAGAGAGTTTAAAATTAAATCTTTCCTTTTAAAGCTTTCTACAAAGATTAAGAAAAGATTTGAAATCTTTCCTTATTTGTAGATTGAAAGGAGATTTTATTTTTAAGAAAAACTTTCCTTTTTGACCATGATAATAATTTAAAAGAGAAGTTTAAAAATTAAATATTCTCTTTTATTAGTTTCTACAAAAGATTAAGAAAAGATTTGATATCTTTCGTTAGTTGTAGAGTGAATAGAGATTTTAATTTTTAGAGATAACTTTCCTTTTGGAAATTATCCACATGTTTAGAAGAAGAATTTTAATTTATAAAATTTCCTTTTTATTAACCAATCATGAAGGGATAAAAATTATTGGAGAAATTTTTATAAATTTCTAGAAACAAATTAGGAAGTTTTAATTCTTGTGTGAATTAAATTTTCCTTGTTTTGGGGAATTAGAAGTGGCCGGCCATTATGATTAAAAGAAGAAAATTGTTTTTTAATTAAAATAATTTTTCTTTTTTATGACAAAAGAATTAAGGAATTTTTTATTAAAATTTCCTTATTTGTCAAGACCAAGGATTATAAAAGAGGGGGTAGAGGTGCCTTCACGGGTGATCAACTCTATTTATTCTTCCTCTCTTTTCCTCCTTGGTGGCGCCCTAGCTTCTTCCTCTCCTCTTCTCTATGGCCGGCAACCTCTCTTGGAGCTCTTGATGGTAGCCGGTTCTAGCTAGGAGAAGAAGGAGAGTTTGTTTCTTGCATCCCTTGGAGCTTGGTGGTGGTGGCCGGACCTCTACTTCTCTTGGAGAATTGTGGTGGCTGAAACTTGCAAGGAAGAAGAAGGTGCTTGGTGGTTCTCATCTCGGAAGATCGTTGCCCACACAACGTCCGAGGTTAGAAGAGGAATACGGTAGAAGATCAAGAGGTCTTTTTAGAAGGTATAACTAGTAATTTTTCCTTTTCGCATCATGCTAGTTATTTATGGAAATAATACCAAATATAAGAGGCTTACGATTCTAGTATTTCGAATATGTTTTTCGAAGTTGTGTTCTTTTATTTTTCTTTTCCTTGTGATTTGATTGTTCTTTTTGGTTGACCTAAAGTTATTTTAGGAAATTAAATATTAGCTTTCCATAAAAGGTTTTGTCTAGTCGGTGGTGGTTGTTCCCATATCCAAGAAGGTCATGTGCCTTGCCACGTCAGTCCTGGGAACCAATTATGGAAATTAATATTTAATGGAATTAATAACTTAGGTGATTTGGATCAAACGTGTTAAGTTCCGCAGGAGATCCAAGTCTAAACCTTAAAGAACAAATAGATTAAGTTTTGGATCAAACGTGTTAAGTTCCGCAGGCGATCCAAAATTTAATTTAAAAGAACACATGGTAGCTAGGAAAAGGTTCAGACCTTTGTACAAAATTTTTGTACAGTGGAACCTCTAGGTTTTCGAGTAGCAACCAACAATTGGTATCAGAGCTAGGGTTTTGCCTCTGTGTATTTGGTATTAGTTTAATTATGCACATGACATACATAATTTAGGCAGGTTAATAGTAGGATGTGCTAACTTTGAGGATCCAACTATTATGACTTTTAGTTATTATGTGTGTGATTGGACCCTTGGACATGTCAAGGGCATTTATATGTGTGTGCATGATTGTATTATAAAATACAGCAGGAGCTGTATTTAGTTTTATTAGGATTTTATTTTTGATCTAGATACATGTACATTCCTTTTATGGAATATAGGATCAAAAATGTAAAATTTTATTTATGTCGCGGATCGAATCTTGCAAAGCGTGGAACCTTCTAAGGACCATAGGCGCAGCGGAACTAGGAGCAAGATGGATGCGACAGCTAGTCCCGGTGGCGGTGGCCAAATATGGCAGCAGCTTGGGATGACAACACACGGAGGACAACTAGAGATAAAAGTCATACTAGTTGAAAATTAGATTTTCTATTTATTGCTTTTATATTGTGCTGTGTGTGCATGTTGGTTTACATATTTAGTAGGCTAGCATAGTTAAAATTCCTCATTTACAAATAACTAAGTGGGAGAGGGATTTTTAAGTAAATCCCATGGTCTCCATTACTGGTTTGTAAGTGATGCAAACAAGCTTGCGCGTTGGCTCTGAGTGCCTTCCTCCATAACGGATGAGCTTGTTTGTGGATCACTAGAACAGACTTCCATTTTTGGATGACTATAGGAAGTTAATTAAGAGCGTGTGATCTTCCCCAACGGAAGGGGCATAATCTTATTAATGGACTTAGTGTCAAGAAATGGTATACACTTAGACACATTTAATAGTATCCTCCCCAACGGAGTCACTACTATCACTTGTGTGACCAAAGGGAAACCAACTATTGATTTGTCATAAAACTAGATTGGCAATATAATAAAATTAATAAAACCCTCTTACAAATGTTTGAATTTGTATACGTCCACACTAACGTGGCATACAAGATTCATGGTGTTTGAGGTAATTTTATTTGTCCAAAAGTTATATTGACAAGATAGTCAATGGGTAAAACCCTCCTCTTACAAATGATGAATTTGTATACGTCCACACTAACGTGGCATGCAAAATTTACGGTGTTTGAGGTGTTGGTAAATTTAAATAATATTGTTTGAGGAATCAATGTTATTTTAAATTCAAAGTTTTGACCAAATATTTGATCAAAGAGATCAACTATTAATTTTATTCGTCATAAAGTAAAGTTGACGAGATAATAAAATTAATGAATAAAATCTCCTCTTCGATTTTGTATACACAAAATTCATGGAGATTTTAAGGAGTTGATCTTGACCAAATATTTTTGTGATTCTTAGGATGTTTGTCAATTCCTAGTAGTCATACTATAGAAAAAGACTTAGTAGTCCCAATTGTAATGATTGGAAATAGGACTTGGACATTAAGGTAGACTGTCTTCTTAGAACTAAGAACAATTTAGGTGTATTTAATTCATTAGTTGAAACATGTCTAGTGGTGTTATCTACCAGAACCTGGAGTGTAGATACAAGATGCCATTAATCATGTCTGCAATTCATTGCAGGGTTCCAGGAAACCCGACAACTAAATGAAAGGTAAATCACCGTCCACATGGGCACTACTGTAAAAGTGGTAGCTGTTGCAGTGGGAGATGTTTATCCTTTGATAAGAATAAAATATGGATTTTAAGTAATTGTCTTTACGTACCAAGTTTAGAAAGAACCTGATTTCAGATATTGTGTCTATTTTGATAACAAAGTTGTTATCAAGAAAAATAGGAAAGTTATCTATTATGGTATGATGGTTGACAATTTATAATCCAATAACTCCCACGATGCAACAAATGGAAATTAGTAACACATCTTCTAATTTTAAGAGAAAGCAACCTTCGGAAATGAACCAATTATATCTTTGGCATCTAAAGCTAGGTTATACTAAAGTAGGATTCATTGGTAGCTGATGAATTTTTGGGTTCATTGGTAGTGGAAATCTTTCCAACCTGCGAGTCTTACTTGGAAGAAAAAAAAAAACCAAGAAGCTTTTAAGTCCAAGGGGTATGGAGTCAAAGATATGTTGAAATCGGTTCATTCTGATTTGTGTGATCCTATGACTATCCAGACAAGAGGTAGTATTGAATATTTTGTCTAATTTATAGACAACTATTCAAGATACAAATAAATTTACTTAATGTACCGCAAGACTAAGTACTTTGATTAGTTCAAAGAGTACAAGGTTGATGCGGAGGAATAAAGTAAAAAGTCACTATGGAAGATCGTAGTGGCAAGTACCTCTTGAGAGATTTTAGGAGTCACTTATCAGAAGTTGGATTTCAATCCCAACTAACTGCATCTGGTACACCCCAACAGAATGGTGTAGTAGAAAGAAGATAAAGAACTCTTATGGAATAATTAGATAGATGATGAGTTATTCAGAAAATTACCAAATTTATTTTAAGGATAAACTCTGAAAATGAAAATGAACATAGTGCCTTCCAAGTCATAACTCTCTACTCATATAGAATTGTTGAATAGGCGTAAGCCTATTTTGAAGCATATTCGGATTCGGGTAATCTAGCACATATGTTAAAGAGAGATAATGATAAGTTGGATAGGAGTTCACTTGTTTGTAAGTTATCCTAGATAAACAAAAGTAGGTTTATAGTCTTAAAAATCAGAAGGTCATTGTTAGCATCAATGACTGATTTTTAGAAAAGGACTATATAATGAACCACGTGCTCATAAGTAAATTTGTTCTTAAGGAAATAATAAAGGACATGTCTAACCTAGTACCAACTGTACAAGATGAGATACCACAAGAAAACTGCAACACGTATCACATATGATACACAATTGTAGAAAGTGCCTTGTTGTAGTGGGAGGGTTGTTAGGCAACCTAAATAGGTTCATGTTTTGGGAGAGTTTTTGGATTCGATCCCTGGAGGACATGCACCTGATCTCCGGTCATATGATGAAGTACTCCAAGATAAAGATGCAGCATCTTGGCAAAGAGTAATGAATAACAGAATTAGAATATATGTATTCTAATAAAATCTGGAAGCTTGTAGAATCACCAAATCGTGTAAAAGCCGTTGGGTGTAAAAAGGTCTATAATAGGAAAAGAGGGATAGACAGGAAGGTGGTAACTTTCAAAGCAAGGCTTGATGAAAAAGGAAACTTTTTCACTGGTAGCCATGCTTAATTCTATCCGGATTCTTTTATCTATTTGGCAAGTGGATGTCAAGACAGCATTCCTTAATGGAAGTCTTGAAGAAAGCATCCATATAAAGCAACCAGAAGGGTTCATTGCAAAGGGCTAAGAGCATCTTGTGTGCAAGCTCAATCAGTCTATGGACTGAGGTAAAGCTTCAAGGTCTTGGAACATCCGGTTTATCAAAGTAATCCAGATCTATGGATTTAGTAACCGGATAAGTCTTGTGTATACAAAAGGTGTGATGGAAGCGTGGTGGTATTTCTTGTACTAAACGTAGATAACATTTTTGGTAGTTGGAAACAATATCAAAATGTTGTCAAAAGTAAGGGTATGGTTGTCCAAACAATTCGATATAAAGGACTTGGGAGAATGTATATATTCTTGAGATCAAAGTAATAAGGGATCGTAAGAAAAAAAAAATATATTTTACTTATCCCAAGCTTGATACATCGGAAAAATCCTTGCTCATTTTAAGCATCACTACAAGAAATTTTAGATTTAACCACACCTAATAGACAACAGTTTTTCGAGAAACTGTTGTCTTTTTACCATTTAACAACGGTTTTATTGAAAACCGTTGTTGTTCACCATAATTTTTTTTAAATGACAACGGTTTTTAAAAAACTGTTGTCTAATGTATGTCAAAGACAACGGTTTTAAAAAATTGTTGTCTTTTAGTGTGGCTTACATGATAATATACAACAGTTTTATTAAACTGTTGTCTATTGAATGTTGTTGAATCCCAAAAAATAATAGTTTTTTTAACTTCACGAAAAAACACTCACGAACAAAGAGTTTTTTTGTTCGCGTGAGGCTAGGTCACCACTGCCGATTCCCCTTTCCCCTCCTTCCCAACCCGACGCTGATCCTCACCGCCTATCGACGCCGCGATACTTCTTCTCCCCGCATACATAACCACCAGCCAAGAGTTACTCAACGTCGGCTGAAGCCTCATTGAGTCGTGCCTTGCTCCGATCAACGCCATAGCTACCGTCGCCGAGCCCTAACTCTTCCCCAACGCCGGAGCCACGAGGAAATTGATCACGCTAGCACCAAGCGTCCACCGCCGGCTAAGGCTCTTCTCCACTGATCACTGGAGTCTATCCGCCGGAGATTTCTCTTCTTCTAGAGTTGTCGACCCTGCATTGGTGGATCTCCTACATGGTTCCACGGAGTTTCCACTCCGGATCTAACGGCTGAGATTTGCGACTCTCGTCGTGCAGAAAGGAAAGCCCTTCTGCCATAAAACCTCATCCGCCTCCACTTCTATCATTCGTCTGCAGAGCTTTCTCACAAAGCAAGGCCTATACGCCGGAATCCAACGAAGACCTAGTTTCGACTTTTCGTCCGAGGTGAGATTCCTGCCTAAATTTGTATGTCGTTTCGGTCGATTCAGCTTGTGTTCTAGGTATTTTTCGTCTACGAGGTACAGGGCTTGCTTTTTCATGCAAATTTACCTCGCGTCTTCCAGAAATTTGGCTCGTCGGTAAGCTCGTCAGAGTTCGAAGATGACTTGGTTGGATCCTTTTACCTTCTCGTGCTTTGCAGAACAAAATTGGGTTTCTTGTGCACGAGTCTTTTGTCACGGTGTTTTGAAGTGTTTGGTGTTGTTACGGACTTTATCGTGACAAATTGATCACATGTACTTGGAAAGCGGACTGTCAAAACTTATGATTTGGAAACACTGCTTGCCTAATTAGTGTCTTATGGAAATCCAATGAGTATTGTCATCTAAAATTAGTTAAATTAAAACATATTATTCAATTAATACGATCTTCTGCTAGAAATCTTCCATTTTACTTCTTTCTGTCGCTATATGTGTGTGTACATTTTAATATCGGTCTTTACATGTTGCCATAACGGTCTGACAGTAGGTCGTTACTACACTTCCAGATACAATTAGTGTCAACCAATCAACGTAACTGTCCTTGACTTGTTATCACAAGCCGTTAGACACCTAGATGAGCTCTCCTATTTCAAGGGATCTCCCTTTGTAGGTCAAAACAAATCATGTAACTCTACAAAGATGGTTCTTCAATTAGTATTTGGAAGAAAAGGGTGTTTATCTTGTCATGTGTTTGTGGATGATCCTTTAACCAATTTAGTTGTGAATCTAAGTTTCCTTTTTGTTTGGTTATGAAATATTTATGTTTCTCATCAGCAGTCCATGGCTTCAACTTTCTACACAATGTCTACTTTTGGAGCGGTTGCTTCTGCTAGTTCCACAACAGACAATAAGATGCTAGCTTCTAGGCAGAAGCTTTCTTCTCTTGCTTCTATGTCACCTAGTTTAAACATCAGCAACAACAAGTTGAGCTTCAGTCGTCGAAGGAAAGGGAACTGTATGATTAATGCTATGGCCAAGGAATTATACTTCAATAATGATGGCTCAGCCATCAAAAAACTACAAGTATGCTTTGTTAACTGTAAATATTTACCACATATGTTTTTTATTATGTTGTAGATATATCTTTTTTCCTTGTCTATTACATAAAATCCATTTGGGTGTCATCAGAATGGTGTCAACAAGCTTGCTGATCTTGTTGGGGTTACACTCGGTCCAAAGGGAAGAAATGTTGTCTTGGAAAGCAAGTATGGATCACCTAAGATTGTGAATGGTGGGGTTACAGTAGCAAAAGAGGTAGGCAATTTGGTGTTTCCTTTTTCTCATGCTTGATTCATCATGATATGTTTCATTTTTGTTTCATATACATGATGATGGCTACTTGAGCCTGTATAGGCAGCATGGAATGAAACGCTAACGATACTATATGCATTAGCAATATTGCTAAAAAAGTATGCTAGCTATCTCCTTGATGATTGTCCTTTCAACTGTTTTTATATTCTTTTCCTCTTACTAGGAATATGAACAATAGCAACGAACAAACAATGATCCAACTATGCAAAGTCCACGTAGATGTTTTACCTCCATTGAACACTATAAATGGCTATATCACAACTAATATCTTACGCTGGTAGTTACTTCATCATTGTTCTGGAAATTGGCTGCTGCCTGCCAGGTTTATTCAAGGAGGAATTTTATTGTATCTGTATATTGACTGGGAAAGGAATATATGGGCTTAATCAATCCTTGCTTTGTCATGGTGTCAAGTCATTTCAATTTCAATATTGACTTGATTAGATCAATTTATACTTAAATAGAAAAAATAACATTCATTGATTGTTTAGGTGATAATTTTAGGTGAAAAAATAACTGCATCCTTTGCAAGAAAGACTGACAACTAGAAAAATAGTTCAATATCGCTACTAGTATTTCATGTTTGGAAATTGATTTAAGCGAGAAGTTTGCAGGCTGACGACATCTTTGCCATGTGCAATTCAATCTTTGTAGGATCTTGAAGCATAAACAAAGTGATTGTTTGTGCTTTATCTAAGTGATTGTTTGAACAGTTTTATAGCATGCATCTTGACAATTAATATAATTTTGAAGATCACTATCAAGGAAGAATGTTCAAAGGAAAGTAAAGGCTAAGGAGAAGATCACGTAATTAACTACACGGGTAGGTTTCCGTAAGAATTCAACTTTTTCTTGATCTATTCTTATGTAGTCCATGGTACACATTAAAGATTTCACTGTAGCTTATTTTCAGTATTCTAACATGTAAATTAATACACTTCTGTGGATCCTCCAAACAATCTAAGTTGTGATGAATTGATATCAATTAAAGATTGATTAAGAAGGACGTTGGAGTAGCTTGGTAAATTTGTTTTGCTAGGTTATGATAAATTAGCATTCAGCAGAATAGATGTTTGGATTTCTTCTTCAAATCACACAGTAATATTTCTCTTGTCATTGGTGAAACAATAAATCCACTCTCATTATAACTTCCACAACAGAAAATTTTATGTTATTTGCCTAGTACCAATGCAGTTTAACTGATTTTACATTGACTGAACAAGGTTGATTTTATTTAGGTATCAAACTCTCCCATTTATTTTAGATATTACATGTCTTGTTTGTTAATTTCTCCAAACCATTATTTCTCAATTTGTTAACAAGGAAACTCATGTTAGCATAGTCATGATCAGAGCCTAATTATAGTTTACAATTATCTGAGTGTTATTGATTAACTGTTCTGTCCTTTCTTCTAGTTCTTTTTTTTTTTAAAATTTGTGCACTCATTTAGATGGTTTATTATTCTTGTTGTGATGAATTCAGGTTTAGTGAAAATACTGAAGAAGTATGACAAGAGAACAAGAGCACTTATCAGGCAGCCCTTCATCGAAAAGGTACTGCAACAACCATTCTTTACAACTGATCTCCTATACAAACTCGTGAAGGAGTGTGTGGCTATGCTCGACCACCTCTTCCCCAGCAACAACCTGTCAATTTCAGCAGAATGCGACGGACAAAATGGAGTGCCAAAGCCGGCACAATCAGGTGGGAGGGTTCCGGAGTTGGAGGAGATTAAATATATGCAGAGCTTATACATGAAGAGCACCGTAGCAGCGCTGCGGTCCTTGAAACAGATTAGGAGCAAAAGTTCAACAGTCAAAACAGATTAGAAAATCTCGTGTTATATTGTTCTACCTTTGTTTTAATAGTGTTATCATTTTGTTGGTTGCTTATGAAATTTTGTTGGTTGCTTATGAAATTTTTTCAGAATGTTATAGATATTATTTTTGAATGTTAGAAAATTGTATATTAAATTTTATTTTGAAATTTAGTATTTTGAATGATTTATAATATTGGAAAATTGTGTATTAATTTTTTTTATTTTTTATCTAAAAAAGACAACGGTTTTTCACCGTTGTCGTAGATAGTTTAAAACTGTTGTTGAAGACCATGTTATTAAAGGTAGACGCTCAAAGACAACGGTGAAAAACTGTTGTCTTTGAAGGAAAAGACAACAGTTTTTCACCGTTGTAAAAAATGTTGTCTTTGCCTTCAAAGACAACGGTTAAAAACTGTTGTCTTTGCCACCCTTTTAACAACACTACTTTAACAACAGCTCAAATGGTTTACGACAACGGTAAAAACCGTTGTTGTTTGACTTTTTCAGAAGTGCAAAAACTCCTAGAAAGGTTTCTTACCTTTAAGGCATGGAGTGTCTTTATCTAAAGAGATGTCTCCGACATCAAAGGAGATTGAGGACATGTAGGCGGTTCTTTATGGATAGCTAGACAACCTAATGTATGTTATGCACGAGATCGGAATCTGTTTTGCCAAGGCATAGTTAGCCAGATATCAAAGTAACCCTAAACAAGGACATTGATGCGATAAGCATATATTAAAGTACCTTAGAGGAACTAGATATTATACGCTAGCTTACAAGGCAGTTCCTCTCTGGGTTGCATGGATTTTGACTTCCAATGGATAGGGACAATAATAAGTCAACCTGGGGTTTTGTGTTTACTTTAGGAGGTAAAGTCATAACTATGGAAGAGTGATAAGCATAGGTGTTTTTCTGGACTCCACCATAGAAGCTTAGTATATGGCAAGCCTCGAGGAAACCATAAAAGTTGAATGACTTAATTACCTCAAGATAGACTTAGATATGATTTCTAGTTTGTCAAAGATTATTACAATTTATTGTAATAATAATGGCGCAAACTCGAAGAAACCATGAGTCTATAAGGCAAGTAAACACAATGAGCGCAAGTACTACCCAATACGAGAAATCGATAAACGAGGAGAAGTTGTTGCCAGAATGCATCGATGATGACCTATAGATCTTTCACTAATGTCCTTAAGGCGAGAGCTTTTGATGGACATGTTGAAGGGTTAGAATCGGATGTATGGCAGCAAACTTAGTCTTTCAAGATAAGTGGGAGATTGTTAGAGTGTATACTAAAAGCCTAGCTTTTGGTATAAACATTTATCTAGAAATAAGAATCACATTGGTCAAATGTCTACATTTATGATAAATGTAGTTGTTCAATTAATTTATATTGTAGATAATATGGTGTGTGGTGTCACACACAGAGGATCATGTTATCAGTACCTTATAAATTATAAACAGTAGCTCACGACCATAATGGAAAGGAACAAACCATTGGAAGGTCGTAGTGTAATTAGGTATTAGTTTATCTTAACTATATAATTACACTAGTACACTTAGAGTGTATTGAGTAGGACCATTAGAGGTCGTTTCTTTTATACTGACTTTATAAAGAAACAAAGACCTCAGTTATTATGGAAGTGTGTGCTCTTAATCCTAATATAATAACAAGCACATATATTTGATATTTATTTCTTTAATTTATCAATGGGTGAGATTTAGTTCGATAAATCAATAAGCCCGATAAGTGGGGAAATGATATCACTTATAGTGTGTATTGTTGATTATAGAAGGAAACTGTGTCCTAGTGATCTAGGTTGAGAATGTCCTCAAGAGGAGCTCATAAGGATTGTCATGTTAAACCCTGCAGGTGGACTTAGTCCGACATGACGATAAGGTTGAGTGGTACTACTCTTGGACTAAGATATTAATTAAATGAGTTATCAGTAACTCGCTTAATTAATGGACATTTGACATCTTAAACACAGGGAGACTAACACACTAATAATAAGAAGGAGCCCAAAATGTAATTTGGGATTGGTACGGTAGTTCAATTATAGTTCTTTAGTGGAATGAATTATTATTGATGGAATTAAGTTGTGTGTTCGGGGCGAACACGGGAAGCTTAAATTCATCGGGAGACCAAAACCAATTCCTCCTCTCGGTCCCTATTGTAGCCTCTTGTATATAGAGATTTATACCCACCACATACCCACCTTCTTACCCAACCAATAGGGGCCGGCCAAGCTAAGCTTGGACGGCCAAGCCTAAAGGTTGGCCTTAAGGTGGGCCAATAGCTTGGAGCCCAAGTTTAGGTGGCCACATCATATTAAAAGGATTTTTATTAAAATTATTTCTTATGTGGATATCATAGTTTTAAAGAGAGTTTAAAATTAAATCTTTCCTTTTAAAGCTTTCTAAAAGATTAAGAAAAGATTTGAAATCTTTCCTTATTTGTAGATTGAAAGGAGATTTTATTTTTAAGAAAAACTTTCCTTTTGACCATGATAATAATTTAAAGAGAAGTTTAAAATTAAATATTCTCTTTTATTAGTTTCTACAAAGATTAAGAAAAGATTTAATATCTTTCCTTATTTGTAGATTGAAAAGAGATTTTAATTTTTAGAGATAACTTTCCTTTTGGAAATTATCCACATGTTTAGAAGAAGAATTTTAATTTATAAAATTTCCTTTTATTAACCAATCGTGAAGGGATAAAATTATTGGAGAAATTTTTATAAATTTCTAGAAACAAATTAGGAAGTTTTAATTCTTGTGTGAATTAAATTTTCCTTGTTTTGGGAATTGAAGTGGCCGGCCATTATGATTAAAAGAAGAAAATTGTTTTTAATTAAAATAATTTTTCTTTTTTATGACAAAAGAATTAAGGAATTTTTATTAAAATTTCCTTATTTGTCAAGACCAAGGATTATAAAAGAGGGGTAGAGGTGCCTTCAGGGTGATCAACTCTATTATTCTTCTCCTCTCTTTTCCTCCTTGGTGTGGCCGGCTTAGCTTCTTCCTCTCCTCTTCTCTAGTGGCCGGACCCCTCTTGGAGCTCTTGATGGTAGCCGGTTCTAGCTAGGAGAAGAAGGAGAGAAATGTGGTTTTGTTTCTTGCATCCCTTGGAACTTGGTGGTGGTGGCCGGACCTCTACTTCTCTTGGAGAATTGTGGTGGCTGAAACTTGCAAGGAAGAAGAAGGTGCTTGGTGGTTCTCATCTCGGAAGATCGTTGCTCACACAACGTCCGAGGTTAGAAGAGGAATACGGTAGAAGATCAAGAGGTCTTTTTAGAAGGTATAACTAGTAATTTTTCCTTTTCGCATCATGCTAGTTATTTATGGAAATAATACCAAATATAAGAGGCTTACGATTCTAGTATTTCGAATATGTTTTTCGAAGTTGTGTTCTTTTATTTTTCTTTTCCTTGTGATTTGATTGTTCTTTTTGGTTGACCTAAAGTTATTTTAGGAAATTAAATATTAGCTTTCCATAAAAGGTTTTGTCTAGTCGGTGGTGGTTGTTCCCATATCCAAGAAGGTCATGTGCCTCGCCACGTCAGTACTGGGAACCAATTATGGAAATTAATATTTAATGGAATTAATAACTTAGGTGATTTTGATCAAACGTGTTAAGTTCCGCAGGAGATCCAAGTCTAAACCTTAAAGAACAAATAGATTAAGTTTTGGATCAAACGTGTTAAGTTCCGCAGGCGATCCAAAATTTAATTTAAAAGAACACATGGTAGCTAGGAAAAGGTTCAGACCTTTGTACAAAATTTTTGTACAGTGGAACCTCTAGGTTTTCCGAGTAGCAACCAACACAAAGCAAGGCTTGTTACGAAAGGGTACACTTAGAAAGAGGGAAACGATTATGAGGAGACCTTTTCACCGGTAGCTATGCTTAAGTCTAACCAGATACTCTTATCTATTGCTGCTCATATGGATTATGAGGTTTGATAAATGGATGTCAAGACAGCTTTCCTTAATGGAAGTCTTGAAGAAAACATTCATATGAAGCAACCAGAGGGGTTCATTGAAAAAGGCAAAGAGCATATAGTGTGCAAGCTCAATCGGTATATTTATAGACTGAAGCAAGCTTCAAGATCTTGGAACATCTGGTTTAATGAAGTAATCCAGTCATATGGATTTATTCAGTGTTCCGGATGAGTCTTGTGTATACAAGAAGTGTAACGGAAACGTGGTGGTATTTCTTGTACTATACGTAGATGACATTTTGTTAATTGGCAACAATATCAAAGTGTTATCCCACGTAAGGGTATGATTATCCAAACAATTCGATATGAAGGACTTAGGAGAATGTGCACACATTCTTGGGATCAAAGTAATAAGGGATCGCAAGAAAAGAATGTTGTGCATATCTCAAGCTTCATATATAGATACAATCCTTGCTCGTTTTAGCATGCAAAACTCTAAGCAAGGTTTCTTACCTTTTAGGCATGAAGTAGCTTTATCTAAAGAGATGTCTCCGAATACATCAAAGGAGATAGAGGACATGAAGGAAGATCCTTATGCTTCGGCTGTGGGAAGCCTAATGTATGCAATGTTATGTAGGAGACCGGATATTTATTTTTCCATGGGCATGGTTAGCAAATATCAAAGTAACCCTGGACAAGGACATTGGACTATTGTAAAGCATATATTGAAGTACCTGAGAATAACTATAGATTATATACTAGTTTACCAAGAAGATGATTTGCTCCCTGTGGTTTACACGGATTCAGACTTCCAATCAGATAGGGACAATAGTAAGTCTACATCAGGCTATGTGTTTACTTTAGGAGGTGGAGCCACTTCATGGAGTTGTGTTAAGCAGAAATACCTTTCAGACTCAACCATGGAAGTTGAGTATGTGGCAGCCTCTGAGGCAGCCAAAGAAGCTGTATGGCTTAGGAATTTCCTAATGGACTTAGATGTAAATCCTGGTTTGCCCAAAATCATCACAATTTATTGTGATAATAGTTGTGTAGTTGCAAACTCGAAGGAACCACGAGCCCATAAGGCGAGTAAACATATAGAGTGTAAGTACCACCTGATACGAGACATCGTCAAGTGAGGAGAAGTTGTTGTCACCAAGATTGCATCAGCAGATAACCTGGCAGATCCTTTCACTAAGGCCCTTCCAGCGAAAGCTTTTGATCGTCATGTGGAGGGGATGAGAATCAAATGTATGACAACGGATATGACAGCTTAGTCTTTGAGTATAAGTGGGAGATTATTAGAGTGTATACTAAAAGCTTAGCTTTTGTAAACATTTATTTTAAAATAAAAAATCACATTGGTCAAAAATGTCTACATTTATATGCTAAGTGTAGTTGTTCAATTAATCTATATTGTAGATAATATGGTGTGTGATGTCACACACAGAAGATCATGTTATCAGTTCCTTATAAATTATAAATAGTAGCCCACGACTAAGATGGAAAGGAACAAACCATCAGAACAGTCGTAGTATAATTAGGTATTAATTTATCTTGACTATATAGTTTCACTAGTACACTTAGAGTGTATTGAGTAGGACCATTGAGGCAGTTTCTTTTTATACTGACTAAATAAAAGAACAAGACCTCGGTTATTATGGAAGTGTGTGCTCTTAATCCTAATATAATGACAAGCACATATATTTAATATTTATTTCTTTGACTTATCAAAAGGTGAGATTTAGTTCGATAAATCAAAAGGCCCGATAAGTTGGGAAATGATATTACTTATAGTGTGTGTTGTTGATTATAAAAGGAAACTGTGTCCTAGTAATCTAGGTTGATAGTGTCCCCAAGAGAAGCTCATAAGGATTGGCATGTTAAACCCTGCAGGTGGACTTAGTCTGACATGACGATAAGGTTGAGTGGTACTACTCTTAGACTAAGACATTAATTAAAATGAGTTGTTAGTAACTCAATTAATTAGTGGACATCCGATATCTTAAACACAGGGAGATTAACACACTCATGATAAGAAGGAGCTCATAATGTAATTTGGGATTGGTGCGGTAGTGCAATAATAACTCTCTAGTGGAATGAGTTATTATTGATGAACTTGAGTTGTGTGTTCGGGGTGAACACGGGATACTCGAGCTTGTCGGGAGGTCAAAACTAATTTCTCCTCTAGGTCCTTGTCATAGCCTCATTAATGCCTCATATCCACTCATGAAAAGTCCATCTTGGTATCCAAGAGGGGGCCGACCCATGGCTTGGTGACCAAGCCATTGGGTCGGCCACTTCCTTCTCAAAGGGGTCGGCCTCTTGCTTGGTGCCCAAGCAAGAAGGGAGGCGGTCACATAATTCAAAGTGTGAGGGGTGTTTTGAATTTTTAAAATCTTCTCTTTGTAGATATCTACAAGTTTTAAAAGAGAGATTTTAAAATTATAAAACTTTCCTTATTTGAATTAGGTCACATGGTTTAAAAGAAAGTTTTAAAAGTTTTAAAACTTTCATTTTTTAACCATCCACATGGTTTTTAAAAAGAGAGTTTTAAATTTAAAACTTTCCTTTTTTGTAACCATGTTTAAAAAGGAAATTTTAAATGAGAAGTTTTGAATCTTAAAACTTATTTTAAAATTTTACTTTTTTAAAACATCCACATTAGGAAATTAAAAGAGAGCTTGTAAAATTTTATAAGAGCTTTCCTTCTTTGCTTATAAAATTTTTACAAGATATATTTTTCTTCTTTTAAGGGCTGGCCACCCTTTCTTGGTGCCCAAGCAAGGGGTCGGCCATTCAATCAATTAAGAGGAGAAAAAGGAATTAAGAAGGAGGAAAGGAAAACAAGAGAAAGATTTTAATTTTTTGTAAAAATTTTTTCTTATTTGCCTTGGACAAGTATTATAAAAGAAGGGGAGGAGAGGCCTCATGATGTATCAATTCTTATTCTCTTGCTTGTGCTCTCTCTTGTGGCTGGCCCTCTCCACTTTCCTTTCCCCTTGCTCTCTTTTGTTCCTTGGTGGTGGTTGTGGCCGAAACTTAGAGAAGGAGGAGGAGCTTTTGGGTGGTGTTCATCTTAGAGGTTTGTCGCCCACACGACGTCCAAGAGGAGGCGAGGAATACGACAGAAGATCAAGAGGTCGTTGCATACAAAGAAAGGTATAACTAGTAATTATTTTCTGCATCATGCTAGTTTTTCTTTGTATGAATTCCAAACACAAGAGGCATATGATTCTAGAGTCTCGAATTTGTGATTCGAGTTTATGTTTTTTTTATTTTTTGAATTTGTGATTCGATTATTCTTTTTGGTTAAACCTAGAGTTATATAAGGAAATTAAATATTAGATTTCTTTAAAAGGCTTTGTCTAGGCGGTGGTGGATGATCTCATACCCAAGAAGGACTAGTGCCTCGCCATGCAGTCCTGGAAGCCAATTTTGGAAATTAATATTTAATTGGATTTATAACATAGATGGATTTGGATCAATAATCTTAAGCATCGTTTATGATCCAAATTTAAACCATTAAAAACAGATAAGTTAAATTTGGAATCAATAATGTTAAGTTGCGTTTGCGATTCCTAATTTAATTTCTAAAGAACACAATAGGTTGTTTAGGAAAGGTTCGACACTTGTACAAAATTTTTGTACAGTGGAACCGGTATGATCTTTCTAGGACCAACCAACATCACCAATACACTAGGACTACCTTGTTTGTGTATTACTAAACTTGAAAAGGGGTGAGATGCATAGGCAGATTACCTAGACTTAAGATACTTATATCAGTGCATCGAGATAAGTCTGGACGTTAAAATACCAAATAAATAGTAATCAGGTTAAGTATTTCAGCTTAGTCAAACACTGACTGAATTCAGTAAGTAACTTAACCTGACTAACCAAGTGAAAACTGCTATTTTCTGATAGTCAGTAAGTAACTAATGGTTAGACAGTTGAGGATGTTTTAATGTCAAGTTTAGGGGAGGATTAATTCAAATTATTTTCATACTTTTCTCTTCTTTGAAAATATTTTTGCAAATTTATTTTTGAAAACTATTTTGAAAATTGTTTTAAATTTGTATAACTTATTTTTGAAAATTGCTTTGATTCTTTATTTTTGAAAACTTATTTTTGAAAATCTTTTTTTGAAAATTAATTTATAAAAATAAGCTAACCTACAAAGTTAGTAGTTTTTAATACTTTGCAAAAAATCACTTTTGAAAATTTCTTAGTTAACTTAAAAATGAAGTTATTTTGATAATTATGAAAATTCAGTAAGTTTTCAAGAGTGATCTTTCAAAACATTAGTAGATGTTGAAAATTATTGAAAGCTTATGTATTTTTGTCAACTTCCCCCAATAAACCTAAAATTTTCTGTTATCAAAATTTTTTTCTCTCTTTCTTTACTTAGCCAATTTTGTCTGTACTTATTTTTTATAAATGTCAAAGGGGGAGGGTTAGGTAAATTAAGTTAGGTGAAAAGTTAGGTGAAACATCAAAATAACACTAACTTAAACCATATCCTATGTTTATTCATTTTTTTTTACATATTTTCACTAACTTAACCCAGGTTGTCATTGCATCAAAAAGGGGGAGATTGTTGGTGCAGTTAGCACTAACGGTCTAACTCAGGTTTTGATGAATGACAAAGTAGGTTAAGTTAGGTTTGTTATAATCTAACACTTTGATTGAGTGTACAGGAGAAGTCCAGATAGGTTGACAGGCCGATCGAATATCTGGTACGAAGCCCAGCAAGGTCAACGGGCTGACCAGATAGCTGACACGAAGCCCAGCTAGGTCGACGGGCCGATCAGATAGCTTGCACGAAGCCCAACTAGGTCGACGAGCCAACCGGATAGCTGGCACGAAGTCCAGACATGTTGGCGGGTTGACCGAATGTCTGGCACGAAGTCTAGCTAGGTCTACGGGCTGACCGGATGTCTGGAAGGTAAGTTAAGGTAAGTCACTGGAGGAAAGTGACTTGGTGAAGACGTGTTCCCCGATTGAGGGAACAGTAGGCGTCAATCCAACTTAGAACCATTTCAGGAATCTAAGTTGAGATCGTGACTAGATTCCGGTCTCAGTGAGACGGAATCTAATTACTATTTTTTTTATTATTATTGCACTAACACTTTGTTTTGCAGGATAGTATAATTTGCCTTTGTCTCGGACTAACATTTCTTATAGGAAATTGAGTTGCTGGAAAATGGTGGTCTGGGCGCTCGGAAGGGATCCAGGTGCCCGGAGTGCAAATTCTATCTCGACGCAACATGGAGCGCACTGATTGGCTGGGCCGACGACACGCTCCAAGTGCCCGGAAGGGATCCAGGCTCCTGGAGCTTCCTATATAACGAGGCCAACACCTGAAGCAAAGAACAACACTTCTTGCTACGACTACTCTCGTGCCCGCTGCTTCCAAGACGCTCTTGCTACGCTGCGAAGCTTCTCCGACAACTTGCGGCTCAAGTTTATTTTCAATTATTGTCGGTATTTCCTTTAAAGAATTCCTATATTTATTTCTGTAATCTTTTTGCGAACTACTAGTGAATTGTCCAACAAAAGTACTTGACGAGTGCGGGCCTTGGAGTAGGAGTCGACGAAGGCTCTGAACCAAGTAAAACTGATTTGTGTTAGCGTTGTCTTTCGTATTTTCACTGCGTACTTCATTCGAATTTTTCAATCGCTATTCACCCCCTCTCTAGCGACTTCCATGATCCAACAAACTCTATGTTCTAGACTTTGAAAACTCAATCTATAACATAAATACAAAACTGTTCAAATCTAATGATTTAAACCAAACTTATCTCTAGCATTGCCACTTAGGTCATATAAATGAGAGTCGTATATCCCAACACCATAAGGATGGACTTTTAGACTCATTTGATTTTAAACCATATGAGGTATGTGAATACATCGAAAGAGCTAATGACTTGTTAGAACTCATACATACTGATGTATGCGACCCTTTCAAAATAGCATCTACAGGAAACTATCATTATTTCATTACTTTTACTGATGATATTAGTAGGTACAGTTACATGTATCTGATGAGACACAAGTCTGAATTCTTTAAAAAGTTTAAAGAATTCAAGAATGAAGCATAAAATCAACTTGAAAAGCGTATTAAGATGCTTTGATCAGATCGAGGTGGGGAATACCTTAGCCAAGAGTTTCATGACCATCTTGTTGAGTGTGGGATCATATCTCAACTCACTCCACTTGAAGCACTACAATGGAATAGTGTATTAGAAAAAGAAATTGTACTTTATTAGATATGGTACAATTAATAATGAGTCAAACAGATCTTCCTACTTCCTTATGGCCATGTTAGAGACGGTCATTTTCACACTTAACTGCTTTCCATCTAAGGTCGTCATAAAGACTTTATATATGATATGGAATTGGAAGAGTCCCATGCCTTTCATGAAGATTTGGGATTGTGAGGCTTACGTTCGACAACAAGTCTCAGATAAATTAGGACCCAAATTAGATAAGTGGTATTTTGTAGGATATCCAAAGGAAACAAAAGGATATTACTTTTATAATCTCATACAAGGTAAAGTGTTTATTGCCAGAAATTGTGTGTTTCTAGAAAGGGATTTATTTCTAGAAAAACTAGTGGGAGTAACATTAAACTTGAAGAAATTTAAGATATACAAACTAGCACCAAAACCTTAATGGAAATTGAACAGGTACCACAAGATATTGTTACACCACAAGAAGTTATGGAGAAACAATCTGTTCAAGTAGAACAACCTCTATGTAGATCTGATAGGATCCATCATCAACCTAAGAGATATTCTTTTCTCTTGTCTGACCATAGTGATGTAGTTCTTGTTGGTCTCAACAAGCCTACATTTTATCAGGAAGCTGTACAAGGACCAGATTTTGAAAAATGGCTAGAGGCCATGAGATCTGAAATAGAATTCATGTACACTAACCAAGTATGGACCTTAGTTGATCCATCTGAAGGGATCAAACCCATTGGGTGTAAGTGGGTCTTTAAAGTGAAAACTGACATGGATGGTCATATGCATACCTATAAAGGAAAATTGGTGGCTAAAGGATTCAAGAAGATTCATGGTATAGACTATGATGAAACCTTTTCACCAGTTGCGATGCTCAAGTCTATTTGGCTCATGGTTGCTATTGCAGCTTATTATAATTATGAAATCTGGCATATGGTGTTGGCGCAAAGAGTACCAGACGATCAAATTTGTGTTTTGATAATGACAAAGGGTTCAAAGTTAATGTTACCTGTTGTCTAACAAGTGTGAATGAGCTTGCAGGAAAGTCCTAAATGTTCTTAGGTAAAAAGTCATAGTGGATCTTAGGCAGGTGGAAAATCCTAAGGGGAGGTAACCCTAGGTTATGGAAAGTCCTAACTACAATTAGGAAATGAAGTCCTAGTTCGGGGGGCAGCCCGAAGTCTTGGCGGGTCGAGGACTTTGGGTAAACTCCTAGAGTCGGGTACTCTAGGTGAAAGTCCTGGTGGTCGCGGACTAGGTGGAAGTCTGGATGGGTCGTAGAGTGGACGTTCAGCATGAAGTTCTGAAGTCTCGGACGCTGAGCAAAAGTCTAGTCGGTCTGGAGGACCGATCTGACAAAAAATAATTTCTCCTGAGAGAAATAGGTGATGATGTGTTCCCCGTTGAGAGAATAGTAGGTGTCAGTTCGACCTAGGATTTCTAGAAAATCTGAAAGTCATAATCGAATAGTTTAAATACTGTCAACTACTTTATTATTCATATTTTATTATGCTAACTTTGTTTTGCATGGTATATTTTACTTGTGGACTAATATACCTTGCAGTAAGGGAGATGCACAAGGAAATGCTCGGATGAATAGTGTCCAAGGCGCCTCTGGGCTGTTAGAGGTGCCTCGGGTACCTTAGCCAAAGCTTCGCGTAGGAGCGAGCTGGAGGCGCCTTCCAGGTGCCTAAAGGCGGCTTGGATCAGGGATGTAAGGCACCTTTCAAGAGCTTGAAGGCGCCTTCGACCGGATAAGATTTGCATATTGCGGAAACTATCGTCTCTGATGTTACGAGGATAAACTTCACAGTTGGAGGCGCCTTCTGTTGGTTAGTCCTAGGAAGATTGTACTGGTTTCACTGTACAAAAATTTTGTACTAAGTGTCGAACCTTTCCTAAACAACCTATTGTGTTCTTTAGAAGTTAAATTAGGAATTACAAACGGAACTTAACATTATTGATTCCAAATTTAACTTATCTGTTCTTAATGGTTTAGACTTGGATCGCAAGCGGAACTTAACACTATTGATCCAAATCAACCTATGTTATAAATTTAATTAAATATTAATTTCCAAAATTAGCTTCCAGGACTGCATAGCAAGGCACATGACCTTCTTGGGTATGGGAGCATCCACCACCCCCTAGACAAAACCTTTTAAGGAAAGCTAATATTTAATTTCCTTATATAACTCTAGGTTTAACCAAAAAGAACAATCGAATCACAAATTCAAAAAATAAAACAAAAGAAACACAAATTCGAAACAAATCCGAAAACTCTAGAATCATATGCCTCTTGTGTTTGGTATTTCCATAAATAACTATACAAAGAAAACTAGTATGATGCGGAAAACAATTACTAGTTATACCTTTCTTTGTAAGCAAATAACCTCTTGATCTTCTACCGTATTCCTCTTCTAATCTCGGACGTTGTGTGGGCAACGATCTTCCGAGACGAGAACCACCAAGCTCCTTCTTCTCCAAGCTAGATTCGGCCACAATCAATTCTCCAAGAGAAGTAGAGGTTCGACCACCACCACCAAGCTCCAAGGGATGCTAGAAACAAAGCCTCCTTTTCCTCCTTCTTCTCCATGCAAGATCCGGCCACCTTCCAAGCTTCAAAGGTTGAAGAGATTCGGCCACCGAGGAGAAGAAAGAAAAAGGAGAGGGAAGAACTTGAAGGGCCGGCCACACCAAGGAAAAGAGGGAGAGAAAAATAAAATAGAGTTGTCTAGCCATGAAGGCACCTCTACCCCCTCTTTTATAATCCTTGGTCTTGGCAAATAAGGAAATTTAAATAAAAACTTCCTTAATTCTTTTTCCATGAAAAGTAAAATTTATTTTAATTAAAAAATAATTTCTTTCTCATTATAAACATGGCTGACCACCTTCTAATCTCAAACAAGGAGAGTTTTAATTTAACATAAGAATTAAAACTTACTAATTTATTTCCGGAAATTTATAAAAATTTCTCCAAAATATTTCTTTTAAACATGTGAATGATTTCCAAAAAGGAAAGTTATCTCTAAAAATTAAAATCTCCTTTCAATCTACAAATAAGGAAATATATCAAATCTTTTCTTAATCTTTTGTAGAAACTTATAAAAGAGAATATTTAATTTTTAAACTCTCTTTTAAATCATGAACATGGTTAAAAAAGAAATTTTTTCTCAAAATTAAAATCTACCTTTCAATATACAAATAAGGAAAAATTTCAAATCTTTTCTTAATCTTTTGTAGAAAGCTATAAAAGGAAAGATTTAAATTTTAAACTCTCTTTTAAAACAATAGAATCCACATAAGAAAAATTTATAAATAAAATCCATTTTAATGTGATGTGGCCGGCCACATCATGCTTGAATTCCAAGCATTGGTCGGCCACCAACTTGGCTCAATCACTTGGTCTTGGCCGACCCTAGCTTGGGTTTCATGCTAGCTTGGCCAACCCCCTTGGGTTGGGTAAGAAGTGGGTATGTGGTGGGTATAATCTCTATATACAAGAGGCTACGATAGGGACCGAGAGGAGGAATTGGTTTTGGTCTCCCGATGAAAATAAGCTTCCCATGCTCGCCCTGAACATACAACTTAATTTCATCAATAATAATTCATACCACTAAAAAATTATTATTGAACTACCGCACCAATCCCAAATTACATTTTGGGTCCTTCTTATTATGAGTGTGTTAGTCTCCCTGTATTTAAGATGTCGAATGTCCACTAATTAAATGAGTTACTGACAACTCACTTAATTAATATCTTAGTCCAAGAGTAGTACCACTCAACCTCATCGTCATGTGGGACTAAGTCCACCTGCAGGGTTTAACATGACAATCCTTATGAGCTCCTCTTGGGGTTATTCTCAACCTAGATTACTAGGACACAGTTTCCTTCTATAATCAACAACACATACTATAAATAATATCATTTCCCACCTTTTCGGGCTTATTGATTTATCGAGCTAAATTTCACCCATTGATAAGTCAAATAAATAAATACTAAATATATGTGTTTGTTATTATATTAGGATTAAGAGCACACACTTTCATAATAACTAAGGTCTAGTTCTTTTATTAAGTCAGTATAAAAAGAACTTACCTAAAATGATCCTACTCAATACACTTATAGTGTACTACTGTAATTTATTAGTAAAAATAAACTAATCTCTAATCACACTATGACTTTACCGATGGTTTGTTCCTTTCCATCTTGGTCGTGAGCAACTGTTTATAATTTATAAAGAATTGATAACATGATCTTCTGTGCGTGACACCACACACCATGTTATCTATGATATAAATTAATTGAACAACTACACTTAACATAAATGTAGATATTTTTGACCAATGTGATTCTTCATTTCAAAATAAATGTTTACAAAAACTAGGCTTTTAGTATATATTCCAACACCTTCAATAGCTTATAATTGCCCTCTTCGAGTAGTGCATCAAACACAATGAATTCTTATGATCTTCTTATTGTGCACTGCTCCAAAGATAAGTCCATGAGGCTGTAACGCTACTCCGCCGACCGAAAGCTTGCATCTTCAACTCTCTAAGTCATCGATATAATTTCAGTTATAACACTTAATCTATTTTTATTGTAAATTGTACTTATCTTTGTAATTTGATGGATTGATAGTGAATTGCCCAAAATAAACACTCAACGAGTGTGAGCATTGGAGTAGGAGTCGTCACAGGCTCCAAACCAAGTAAAATCAACTTATGTCATTGTTTTGTTTATTTATTTATTTCCATTGTGTTTATCTCCGATTGCTTTAAAACGAATGTGAAAAAGCCACAAATGTTATTCCCCCTCCCCTCTAGCATGCATTGATCCTACATATGGATGTCAAAACTGCATTTCTTAACAAAAAAATATACTCGAGGATGTGTACATGACACAACCTAAGGGTTTTGTCGATCCAAAAGCATGCTGGAAAGGTATGTAAGTTGCAAAAATCCATTTATGGATTAAAGTAAGCTTCTAGAATTTGGAATCTTCGATTCGATGATGTGATCAAAGCGTTTAGTTTTATCAAAAATGAAGATGAACCTTGTGTCTACAAGAGGGTTAATGGGAGCATAGCCATCTTTCTCATATTGTATGTAGATTATATACTTCTCATTGGTAATGATATCCCTACACTACAATCTGTGAATATATGCTTGGGAATTGTTTCTCAATGGAGGACTTAGGTGAAGCAGCCTACATTTTAGGCATCAAGATCTATAGAGATAGATCTAAGAGATTGTTTGGTCTTTGTCATAGTACATATATTAACAAGGTGCTTAATCGTTTCGCCATGTAGAATTCTAAGAAGGGATTCCTATCGATGTCACATGGTGTGAGTCATTCGAAAACTCAATGCCCCTCTTCTAAGAAAGAAATGAACTACATGGATCATATTCCTTATGCATCTACTATAGGGTCTATCATGTACATCATGCTTTGTACTTGCCCTCATGTCTTGTATGCATTAAACATGACGAACAGATACTAATTAGTCTAGGTGAATGTCACTAGACAGCTATCAAGAATATTCTTGAGTTCTTGATTTTTTTGGAGGTGATGAGGAGCTCGCTATAAAGGGTTACGGCGATGCAAGCTTCCAAACTGACAAGGATGATTCCAGATCTCAGTTAGGATATGTATTTTACTTAAATTGTGGTGCTAGTTATTAGATATTACAATGGTTCTATCTCATTCGATAGATCATCGATAGAGGAGAAGTGAGACTGTGCAAAGTTTCGACCAATGCTAATATTACAGATCCTTTAACCAAGGCTTTGGCACCAAGGAAGCATGATGGTCACACTAGGTCAATGGATGTTAGATATTTCAGTGATTGACACTAGTGGCATAAGGAGATTGTTAGTGTAAGCCCTAAGAGCTAATCATGAGATGATTGACAAGGGTATTTTTGTATCATATTTCATTAATTAATAAAAGATAAAGTTGGTTATTATATTTATTTCAATTTAGTGCCGAATAAATAAGTATAATAATGTCCTAGGGTAGTAGGTTTTAGTTTATAGCATATCAATTGTTTGAATTGCTAGTAGGAGCCTGTAGATATATATAGATACTACTCTTAACTATTTCTAATCAAGCATTAATACGCAGGACAATATTAATGCATTTAGACTATCATATAGGTCAATTGATGACTTAATCTCATAAGTCATGGATATGAGATATCACGTTGACACATGAGTATATATTAGAGAATATGTACTGAATTGACCTGTCATGGGATGTTTCATGGATCGTTACATGAGTGTTATAAAAGTTCTCATAGTGACTATTAGTATGAATAGTCCTTAGACCTGAAGTCACTACGGTTCCCTATATAAGGAGTTGTATACTTTGGTATCGACAAACGTCACCTGTAACAGGGTGGACTATAAAGTCGATTACTAGATATGTAATAAATTATGCAGAGGGAAGTGAGTGACGTAGATGGGATATATCCCTTCCATATGATGGAAGCGATATCTGTGGCTCCTTGATTAGTATGACACAAGAATGCATGATCATGCTCAAATGAGTCAATATGAGATATTGAGCTTATTTGTTTGAGTATATCTACTTAGAGATCAAGAAACATAAAGATTTATAAGAGGATGGCACGATCTATGCATCATTGAGCAATCTAGATATCAAGAATAGAAGGATTGAGTCATACAAGATAATAGACACGGATAGGTTAGGTCAGATCTCGACATTCTCATCACTTGGGTAGCAATGATGCATTACCAGATGCTACTCGTTGCTTATATATCTAAACTATTGATTTGGATACATTACCAACATTATAAGAGTCTATTGGGTTACACACAAAGAACATGTTGGTTTGGAGATGAGTATTTTAGTTTGACTAAAATACTAAGGATCTTAAGAATAATGGGTTAATCTAAAGTATTGGTGTCATTTTTGTAATGATTGATACCAGTGCTAGTGGAAGATTGTTAGTATTAGTCATAAGAGTCAATTATGAGATGATTAGACTTATTGGATTAATGGTTAATCTAATATAATAATCCAACCCATTAAGAGGAAGACAAAGAGATAAAAAAAACTCTTGGTATTCAAATAGGGTTTTTTGATTGAATTTTTATGAGATAAAAAATGTAACTCTTGGGCTTCTCCTTCTTCTTCCTCCTTCTTTATGCTTGGCCTAACTACTATTGCTTGCTAGCACAAAAAGGTGGTTCTTCTCCGAAGCCGTATTCGTGCGACGGACGGAATATGTTCGTGTGAATACCGTAGAGGTACGACCACTTGATCGTGCTGAGATCCATCGAGAACAAAGTTGCTGTCGGGAGTTCGTGTTCACATAACAAAGGTATAACTCCCTTTAATAAACTTAGTATATGGTTTTTCCTTCGCATGAATCTTCTGGAAAGGATCTAATTAGTTTTCCCACTGCACTTTTTATATGTTTAGTGCCCCAGATCCTTACATCTAGCTGTAAACCAAATAAAACTCTTTGCCTCTTCTATTTTATGTTTATCTTAATTAACTAATGTGTGTTGGTCTTTGCTAAGTTTTGAAGTAAGAGACAGTGCTTATTTTTATTGCAGGCTATTCACTCACTCTAGCCAGTTTAATGAGGACCTATAACAATTACATAATTATAATTGTAACGTAACAATTACATAATTATCACAATATGAACATTTTATTTTTGATCAATAATGACAAATACTAGCTCCCACTAAACCCGACCCTGGTTCGGAACTGATGGTTTAGCGGTTCGAAACTATCAACTCAACAGTTCCTAGGAGTCGACCCTTAACCTTAACCATTTAAAATGGTTACGATTCACGGTTCAGAACTGGTTCAAGATTCATGTATAGTTCGTTATGATTCACCACGGTTCAAGATGATTGATTATATATATATATATATATATATATATATATATATATATATATATATATATATAAAATTATTTGTCAGACCCCGATATTGTTGGACTTATTTAAAATAATTATATAATAAAAAAATATTAATTTGTTATTAAATAATTAATTAATATATGAAATCATTTATCAATTTAGTAAACAATTATAAATTAATTAATTAATAAATAAATAAGAAATTAATAATAATAACAATAATAATAATTATATAGCAAAGAAACTATCAATTAATTATTATATAATTAACTAACATATTAAACAATAATAGCTATAGTATAGTTGGTTAGGATATTTGTAGGTTCGTGTTAGGCTGATTAGAGGGGAGTGAATAATCCTGAAAATAAGTTAGCTCAATCTCTTGTTTTTATTTAACAAGGATAATCAAATTAATTAAATAATTAAAATAATCAACATAAAATAAAGATGCTCAGAGATTTTACTTGGTTTGTAACCGGAGAGGTTGCTAATCCAAGACGGTTGAAAGCTCACTAAAAATATTTTTCGTTGAAAGCGGAGAAGTCTCTTACACACTTTAAAAGCACAAGAATAACTAGGTAATTGAATACATTGATTATTGTTTTCCTTCCTATCACTAGGGGACTTTTTATAGTCTCTTGGAATGAAGTATCCGTTGATGTTAGTCGCATGGAGGCACCTCCAAGGAAGTCCAAGGTGCCTCCAAGAGGATAGAGTTTATCCTCTAACAATAAGACTTTATTCTCTCTCAATGGCTACAATAGGTACCTCCAACCAGCTTGAGGGTGCCTCCGATGAAGGCACGAGGGCACCTTCCATCTGCTTGAGAGTACCATCCTTCGAACAAGCATGAGGGTGCCTTCATGTTCCTATGAGGTGCCTTAGGTCCCGAAAGCAACATCTCCACTATCGACGCTCAAGGCGCCTCCAAAACCCTTACAGGCGCCTTCACTCCGCGTGGGTGATGCTCCAGTCCACCAGAGTTGAGTTCTCCCAAATCCAACTCTGACCTTCTCCTTGAACAGCGTTCCTTCCCAGCTTCTCGTCCCTTGAACATTGTACACATCCTTCTCGTCTACTAATATACTCTTACGCAACACCTCGTCCCTCGGATGCATCGAGTTCGTCGACTTATTTCCCGTGTTATTTTTTTAGCTAGCCGAGTCTTCCGCTCAACTTCTTGTGTTCCTAAATTTTTGCACACTTAGACACAAGACATCAAAAATAATAGAACCTAACTTGACTTACTTGACCACATCAAAACTAATCTGAGGTATTTACATTCTTCTATCTTTGATATGTATCAACTCAAGTTAAGTTAGAATAACAAATAATAAAATAATATTTGAAATATTAATTACAATTTTTTTTTTGCAATTATTAAGTGTAGAAAAAATTTGTAATAATACAAACATAATAAGCAAAAAAAAAAAAAAAATCAATATCTCCTCCTAAACTTAACCCCTACATTTTCTCCTCCTTTGATCACATCCCAAAAAAAGGGAAAAAAAAACTAAAACTTATAGAAAAATTTTGGATTTTTTTTTGGGGTTTAAAATAAAGTTTTTCAGAGATATTATTTTTTCTCAAAATTAATTTTAAAAGTAATAATTTTTATCAATTAAACATTAGTTTTGGAAAAAATAATTTTAAGTTTCTAAAAATGCTGAAATTTTTGTCATGGTTAAACAAGAAAAGTAGGATCAGAACAAAAATTCACGATAAAATTATTTTTATTTTGACTAGAATACTTATTTTTAAACAAAAATTATTATTTTTGAATTTAAATATTTAAAAATAGATTTTTTAACTCAAAATATCTTGTTGATTTTTCTCAGCGTTAAAATTATAATGGTAATCTCTATAAAAATCAAAATTTTCAAAATTAATCTCTGAAATAATTTTAAAATTTAAATTATATTTTTAGATTAAAAATTTCATAAAAAATCAGATAATTATCAAAAAAATTCTCAAAAAACTTTAATCCGATAGAAAATGAATTTCATTATCACATAAAAATATTTGAATAGAAAACATGAACAATAAGTATATACAATAATTAATTTTCTAAATAATAACAAGATTAAACTAAGTTTTTATTTTAGCATGCATAAAAATTAATTAAATCAAACTAAACTTGATTTGGGCATCCAATATAAGTTTTTACCTACTGTATTAATAAGATAAAATTTTAAAATATTTTTTTATATTACTTTTATAATTTAACCCTTGTGATATCGAAAATACCAGTTTAGTTCTACATTATTTCTAAATTTTGAAGTTGATGAAAAATTCGAGCATGTATCATTCTTTTTTAGTAATTCTTCTTTTAGTTTATCATTTTCAATTTATCACAATCTTCTAATAAACATGTTTTTGCTAAGATAATTTTTAATTAGATATTTTCTATTTTTAATTGTGCATGCTTGGTTTTTAATCTATGCATACTTCTAGACAATATTTTTATAAACTCGTATAATTTTTCAGGAGATAAGGAGCGTACCTTACTTACTGTGTTATTCTCATAGTTCATTGTTTTCCCTTCATCACTATTTTCTTTTGACATATCTCCCTGTTCATCGATGCTAATTTCGGATGAGCTTTTGATGTCTTCATGGCATCCACCATCAATGCTGACCCAGTGTATTCTTCTAACTCAGGTTCGGATGAGGACTCATCTCACGTTGATTTCAGGTTCTTGTGCTTGAATCTACTTAGCCCTATACTTTTCAGCTTCGAGCACACCGAACTTTCCTCTTACTCTGAAGGAATTTTGTTTCTCGTCTTTTGTCAAAATTGTTAGCTCTTAAAATTTTTGAAAGCTTTCTTACCAGAAAAATGTATTCGTCTTCATTGAGAGAGGTTTCGGAGTCTAGTTCATCCCTTTTTGCATTTAGGGCGATGTTCTGACTCAGTTCCTTTCTTAGTCCTGCACATCTAGATTTGTGAAGTTGTAACGTACTTACCTCTAGATCCTTCAAGATGTATTAGGAGTCAATTATCGACATCCAATCTGGGGTCCTCGGGAAAGTATTAAGAGCATACCTAAGGGAGTCTCTGTTCGTTACCATTTCTCCAAGACTTATGAGTCCGGTGATTAGCTCCTTCAGTTTGGCGTACAGTTGAGTGAGTGTCTCTCCTTCTTTCAGTCAGAGGTTCGTCAGTTGATTCCAAAGTATGTCCCATTTTGCGAGCTTGACTTTGGAGGTACCTTCATACAACTCTAGGAATTTCTTCCAGAGTTCTTTTTCCGAGCCGTAGCTCCCGATCCAACTGACTTCTTGGGGTGGAAGAATGCTTAGCAGGTGGTATTCAACTCTCCCATTTGCCACGAAGTCATTCCGCTCCTTTTCCACAAGTGCTCTTCCTTTTTTTTTCTCCATGTTGGTCTTTGGATACTATAGAATCATATTTAATTATTAAAATAATTTCAAATTTGGTTTTAAAAAATACCTCCATCCAGCGTTTTCAGAGTGCGAACTTTCCCTCGAACTTTGGCGGATAGATGCTTGGTTCAACCATTGTCTCCTTGCTTTAGTAGGCGATTAGTCCTTCTAAAGCAATTGGACTCTGGTACCAATTGTAGGTCTAGGTCAGCTAAAGGGGGGGTTGAATAGTCTTGAAAAATAAGTTAGCCCAATCTCTTGCCTTTGTTTAGCAAGGATAATCAAATTAATTAAACAATTAAAATAATCAACATAAAATAAAGAGGCTCATAAATTTCACTTAGTTTTTAACCGGGAAGGTTGCTAATCCAAGACAGTTAAAAGCTCACTAAAGATCTCCTTTGTCGAAGGCGAAGAAGTCTTTTACACACTTTAAAAGCACAGGAATTGCTAGGTAATTAAACACAGTGATTATTGTTTTCATTCTTAGCACCAGGGGTTTTTTATAGCCTCATGGGATGAAGTATCCGTTGATGTTTGTCACTCGGAGGCGCCTCCAAGAGGATAGAGCTTATCCTCTAGTGATAAGACTTTATCCTCTCTCAACGGCTACTAGAGACACATCAAACCAGCTTGAGGGTGCCTCCGGTGAAGGCACGAGGGCGCCTTCCATCTGCTTGAGGGTGCCTTCCTTCGAACAGGTGCGAGGACACCTTCCTTTGAACAAGCGCGAGGGTGCCTTCGTATTCATCTAAGGTACCTCGGGTCCTAAAAGCAGCAACTCCACTGCCGACGCTCGAGGCGCCTCCAAAACCCTTGAAGGCGCCTTCACTCTACGTGGGTGATGCTCCGTTCTACCGGAGTTGAGCTCACCCAACTCAACTTCGACCTTCTCCTTGAGCATGCTTCATCCTCGGCTTCTCGTCCCTCGAATGTCGCACACGTTCTTCTGGTACACTAGTGTACTCTTTCGCAACACCTCGTCCCTCGAATGTATCGATCTCATCGATCCGTTTCCCGTGTCATCTTTCTCTCTAGCCGCGTCTTCCTCTCGGCTTCTTGTGTTCCTAAGTTTCTGCACACTTAAACACAAGGCATAAATATAAAAGGACTTAACTTGACTGTAACAAAATCAACTCGGAGTACTTACAATATTTAGTTTTAATCTAGGCGATCTGTGTTCAAATCTTTAAAAGAAAAAAAGCCAAATCAACGGTTAATTTGGGCATGAACTATAATCGGCCTGGCAACCTGCTAGGCTTATTATGGTTCTGGCCCGGGAACCGGGTCAACGGGTAACCAACCCATTGACCTGATTACTGTTAGGACCTTCGGATAGCCGCTAGAGAGGGGGGGTGTGAATAGCCGACCTCAAATTATCGTTTCTTCCTACAATTTAGGTTAGCGCAACGGAAATACAATGTAGAAACGAAAGTGGAGAAGATCAAACCTCAAATACGATGATGTAACGAGGTTCGGAGATGATACTCCTACTCCTCGGTGTGTCCGTAAGGTGGACGAAGCCTATCAATCCGTCGGTGGATGAGACCCCGGAAAATCGGCTAACAACAACTCCTTCTGGGTGGAGAAACCTCGCCACAAACTCTTTTGCAACAGCAATAAAGGAGTACAAGATAGAGCAAGAAAACAAGAAAAATATGAATGTAACAACACTTTGCTTGCCTTCTTGTCGACTGGAGTTCGATGAAGCAACAACTTCACGATGCCAGCAGCAACTGATCAGCAAATCAGCCGAGGGAAGCTCACACGAAGCTTCAGAAACACAGAGCTCAGCAAAGCTCAAATCACAGTCTCGTGAGAGAGAAGAAGAATTTCCTTCGTCTACTGTAGAGGTCTTATATCCTGCACCTGCGAAGAAGACAAAGAAGACACAGAATCTAGCCGTTGTGTCTCAACGGCTAGGCCTGGACCGATCAGGCTCCAACCTGATCGATGCAGAACTCTGATCGATGCGTGGACCGATCGAGGCTAAGATCGGTTCCGGACCGATCCCAACTCTGTGAGAGTTGGTTCAAGCCTGATCGGTGCGTGGACCGATCGGGCTATAAATGATCGGTCCACGCAGATCCCCTACCTCTCGCCTCGATCGTTTCACGATCGGTGCGGTGACCGATCGATAACTTCTGATGAGCCACTTTGTTTGTTCTTGATCGGTCACCCGATCGAGAAAACTCATAGTATCACCGGATCGGTCAGCGACCGATCCATGCCCATGTGGTTTAGAGCTTCCCATCCCTAAATCCTAAGGCCTTCCTGGTCTTGAGAACGAGCTCACGAGCCCTCTCCGACTTCCTCATCCGGTCGAACGAGCTCACAGGGCCCTCTCGACCTAGTCAGAACGAGGCAGCGAGCCCTCTCCAACTTTATGTCGGTCCAGGAGGCTCCGAGGCCCTCTCGACCTAGTCAGGAGGCGAGCTACCGAGCCCTCTCCGACTTCGGGTCGAGAACGAGCTCCGAGCCCTCTCCGGCTTCGTCAGGTCCAGAGCGAGCTCCCGAGCCCTCTCGGCCTAGTCAGGAGGCGAGCCCTCTCCGGGGTCTAGAGAACGAGCTCCAGGCCCTCTCGACCTAGTCAGGAGAACGCAGCTACAGCCCTCTCCGACTTCGTCGGTCTAGAAAACGAGCTCCCGGGCCCTCTCGACCTACAGGAGCAGAGCTACCAAGCCCTCTCCGACTCCATCCAGTTCAGAGAACGAGCTACCGAGCCCTCTCTGACTTCCTATGCCAAGCTTCCATACTTGGACTTTTCCCCGTGCCAAGCTCCCTGCTTGGTCTTTTCCCGTGCCAAGCTCCCTGCTTGGACTTTTCCGTGTCAAGTCTCCATACTCGAACTTTTCCGTGTGCCAAGCTCCCTGCTTGGACTTTTCCGTGCCAAGCTCCATACTTGGACTTTTCCCGTGCCAAGTCTCCATACTTGGACTATACCAAATCAAGTCAACTCAAGTCGGGTCAACCAGGTCAACCTTGACCGAAGGTTGCACCCACAATCTCCCAAGTTTGTATTCTTGTCAAACATCAAGATACAACTTTTCTATTCTCGTCAAACATCAAAATACAACTCGAGTCAGGTCAACTCGAGTCGGGTCAACCAGGTCAACCTTGACCTAAGGTTGCACCAACAATCTCCCCCTTTTTGATGTTTGACAAAAACCATAATCAAGTTAGGTTAACCCGATAACCTAACTTAGGTTTTCCAATAGTTCTCCAATCAATGTTCTTCCTTGAACATTCTCCCCAAACTCCAATGTTTTTCCTTGAACATTCTCTAGACATTTCTCCCCCTTTTTGACACACATCAAAAAGAGTGAATCAAGGTTAAGAGTTTCTTCCTAATGAAAGTCTCATACCTTTCATTGAAACCCTTAATTTCCCCCTTGATACTAAAGAGAATAATCAACTTAGTGATAATCCCATATCACTCATCTTGACGAGTAAAAACTCCCCCTAAAAGTCAACTCCTGCTTGACCAATAGGTAAAACTCCCCCTAAAGGTCAACTCCCCCTTAACCATTGCACCAACAATGTCTTGGAGAGTTTCAATCCTTTAGAAATCTAAAACACAACTTCCACAGCTGAAATTTCAGACAATCAGTCGAAAATCAGCATTTTGGCAAGCTCAGAACTCCTCTGGATCGGTCACCAGACCGATCAGACTTCCCTGGATCGGTCCAGTGACCGATCCAGACCTCCCTGGACCGATCAGCATCCCTTCTGATCGGTCCACAAAGCTCTGATAGGAATTTCTGATTTTTCTCCCGAAATTCAGAAACCTCTAAAAAATCACAGAAAATTCCAAAAATTATAAAATTTTGAAGATACATTCCTCATAACATATATTATCATGGAAAAATAGTTTTCTATGAAAATAACTTCCATTTTCAAATCTTGATACAAAGTTCGAAAAACTTTGAAATAACTCAAGGTTAATCCATCTTTGTATCAATTTGCTCAATGATGAATGCTATCACTAGAAAAGCTTCATCAAGGTTTTTCAAATCAATTTTGAAATGATTTTAAACCATTCAATTTAGGACCACAATCTTAGGGCTAAATGTACATGACTTGTACACAAGCTTTCCCTATGATCCTCAATTTAGAATTAGGCTCATCTAGGTACAAGAGCTATGCACCTTGATCCTAACTCATAATCCTAATATCTCACACACGTCTAAGGTGTATCAAACACATCCAAGTCAATTTTGATGTGAGATATGGGTTTAGGTCATCTTAAGCTAAGTTCTCATGCATTTTCTAGACAACAATTTGATTTCCATATCAAATTGAGTTTTTATCCTTAAATCAATTTAATTGATCATAAATGCAAGAGATGATGACATGGCATAAAATAATATCATAAGTGGAAACATGTGCCAATGTCATGATGTCATGGCATAAATTATGAAACTTAAATAAGGCATGACATATAACTAATCTAAGCATTATCATGACATTTCAAATGATGGTAAATTAGATATGATGTCATGACATGGCATATGACAAACAATGTATGGCAAATAACATATAAAGGTATAGAAAATACCTAATTCTAGCTTTAGTTGCCATTTTTGATAGTTTTGATCATTTTACCATAAATTCTATATTCCTAAGTGTAATAGACCTAAAATCATATACTAAAGACTTTTAGATCACTATGTGTCAATTAGATTGATCTTAGTAAACTCCTCAAATGTGGTTGACACATCCTAATCACCTTAGGAATAGTTTTTAATTTCATTTTCAAGACTTGGTTATACCTTGAAACTTCCTAAAATACCACCTTTTGCCATGAGTAGGTTAACTACCTATCCAATTAAGGTTGGCACACCCTAACCCATCTAGCGTGATGGAATCACGCTCCTAGGAACCCAAAACCTATTTGAGCTCATTGGTTTCACTAAATATTCACTAGGGATGACTTCCCTAGCAACCCTCATAATGACCCTCCTAGGCTTTAAAGCCTTGGTCATTTGGGACTCATCAAGATCAACTCTAGGGGTGACTCCCCTTGTGACATTGGTGATGGTCTTCCTAGCCCTAGATCTTGTTCCATAATCGAATGGAACATTATGGTAAGTGGTCTTGACCACTTGAGACTTAGATTTGTGACTCAAACCTCTCATGTCCTTGGGCTTTTGCTTTTGACCCTTAGACCCTAGAGTTGACTTCTCCAAATTCTTAAGAGTCTTTTCTAAAGTATCAAGTCTTGACCTCAAGACTTGATTTTCCTTCTCTAATACCTCAAGCTTTAATTTTCCATTTTCCTTTGAGGTATTCCTAGGCATATGTCTAGTTGTTTTGGGATTCCTACCTAGGTTTTCCTTAACCTTAGATGAGTTAATTCTAGGGTTGACATTTCTAGTATCATCCTTACCTAGACTAACATGTTTGGCACCTAAGCACATGTATTGGTTTCTATGGTTATCATGCTTATCATCATTGGCAATTGCAATAAAGCTACTAGCATGTTTCTTATTAGAATTGTAATAATGTGCCTTAAAAGATACCTTAGGGTTTGCCTTAGCTCCCCCCATGGATGTGCTTGGTCTCTTGTCCTTGTGAGGTTGCCTCCCCCTCGGACATTGGCTCCTATAATGTCCCCTTTGCTTGCATTGGAAGCACACCACGTGCTCCTTGCCCTTGCGTATCGGGACTCCGGCTTCCTTGACTTTTGGTGCCGGTGGAGTCTTCCTAATCCTCTTTGGATATTTACTCTTGTAATGCCCATATTCCCTACACTCAAAGCACATTATATGTAATTTACTTGAAATTAAGTTGCTTGAGTTACCTAGGGTTGAGGATGAACATAAACTCTCTTCTTCATCCCTTCCGGAGGTAGAGGCTTCTTCTTCTTGCTCCAATCTTGAAGAATAACTCTTCTCCTCTTCTTCCTTAGATGTTGAGTAGCCCTCAACTTCTAATTCCATACCTCCATGATGTGAGCTACTTGGCTCACTTGACTCCTCTTCATGACTTGAATTGGAGCTCTCCTCATGGAACTTAGCTAAGTTGTTCCACAACTCCTTGGCATCGTTGTATCCACCTATCTTACACAATATATCATTAGGTAATGAAAATTCAAAGATTTTCGTTACCTCGTCGTTGATTATGGATTGGTGGATTTGTTCCTTCGTCCACTTCTTCTTCTCGAGAGGTTCTCCTCCTTTATCCATCGGAGGAATAAAACCAACTTGTACACAATTCTAATTTTCTAGGTTAGTCATAAGAAAATACTTCATTCTTACCTTCCAATACGCGAAGTCGTCGCGATCGTAGAAGGGTGGAATCGTGATGTCTTCTCCAAGTTGATCCATTCTCTAGCTTGTGCTCCCCCGGGTGTTAATCCGACGAAGAGCAACCTCGCTCTGATACCACTTGTTAGGATCTTCGGATAGCGGCTAGAGAGGGGGGGTGTGAATAGCCGACCTCAAATTATCGTTTCTTCCTACAATTTAGGTTAGCACAGCGGAAATACAATGTAGAAACGAAAGTGGAGAAGATCAAACCTCAAACACAATGATGTAACGAGGTTCGGAGATGATACTCCTACTCCTCGGCGTGTCCGTAAGGTGGACGAAGCCTATCAATTCGTCGGTGGATGAGACCCCGGAAAACCGGCTAACAACAACTCCTTCTGGGTGGAGAAACCTCGCCACAAACTCTTTTGCAACAGCAATAAAGGAGTACAAGATAGAGCAAGAAAACAAGAAGAATATGAATGTAACAACACTTTGCTTGCCTTCTTGTCGACTAGAGTTCGATGAAGCAACAACTTCATGATGCCAGCAGCAACTGATCAGCAAACCAGCCGAGGGAAGCTCACACGAAGCTTCAAAAACACAGAGCTCAGCAAAGCTCAAATCACAGTCTCGTGAGAGAGAAGAAGAATTTCCTTCGTCTACTGTAGAGGTCTTATATCCTGCACCTGCGAAGAAGACAAAGAAGACACAGAATCTAGCCGTTGTGTCTCAACGGCTGAGGCTGACCGATCGGGCTCCAACTGATCGGTGCAGGGACTCTGATCGATGCGTGGACCGATCAGGCCTAAGCGATCGGTCCCGGACCGATCCCCAACTCTGTGAGAGTTGGTTCGGCTGATCGGTGCATGGACCGATCGGGCTATAAATGGATCGGTCCACCGATCCCCTACCTCTCTGCCTCGATCGTTTCTGATCGGTGCGGTGACCGATCGAGATAACTACGATGAGCCTTTGTTTGGTTCTTGATCGGTCACCGGACCGATCGAGCCAAGTATCGATCGGCTGACCGATCCAATGCCCATGTGGTTTAGAGCTTCCCATCCCTAAATCCTAAGGCCTTCTGGTCTTGAGAACGAGCTACCGAGCCCTCGAGCTACGGAGACCGACTCACAGGCCCTCTCCGACTTCCTCATCCGGTCGAGGAGCTCCGGGCCCTCTCGACCTGAGTCAGAACGAGCTACAGGGCCCTCTCCAACTCATGCGGTCCGGAGGCAGGCTCCAGGCCCTCTCGGCCTAGTCAGGAGAGCTACCGAGCACTCTCCGGGCTTGTCGGTCCAGAGCAGGCTCCCGAGCCCTCTCGACCTAGTCAGGAGAGCGAGCTCGAGCCCTCTCCGACTTCGTCGGTCGGAGCAGAGCTCCAGGCCCTCTCGACCTAGTCAGGGAGCAGAGCTCACAGGCCCTCTCCGACTTCGTCCGGTCTAGAAAACGAGCTCCCGAGCCCTCTCTGACCTAGTCCGGAGAACGAGCTACCAAGCCCTCTCCGACTCCATCCAGTTCAGAGAACGAGCTACCGAGCCCTCTCTGACTTTCTATGCCAAGCTTCCATACTTGGACTTTTCCCCGTGCCAAGCTCCCTGCTTGGTCTTTTCCCGTGCCAAGCTTCCTGCTTGGACTTTTCCGTGCCAAGTCTCCATACTTGGACTTTTCCGTGTGCCAAGCTCCCTGCTTGGATTTTTCTGCGCCAAGCTCCATACTTGGACTTTTCCCGTGCCAAGTCTCCATACTTGGACTTTACCGAATCAAGTCAACTCAAGTCGGGTCAACCAGGTCAACCTTGACCAAAGGTTGCACCCACAATCTCCCAAGTTTGTATTCTTGTCAAACATCAAGATACAACTTTTCTATTCTCGTCAAACATCAAAATACAACTCAAGTCAGGTCAACTCGAGTCGGGTCAACCAGGTCAACCTTGACCTAAGATTGCACCAACAATTACAACACTGGGCCAAGTCCGATTCGGACTCGACCAGGGTCAGGTCTAGCCCCCACAGGTTGGCGCAATGATACTTGCATTGGTGCTTGATCCAATAGGTCTTAGGGTCAATTTCCAATAAGTATAAAATGTCTCGTTAGATACCTCACCTTACATGCAAAAGGTCGCCACGTTAGGGTAAAATGTCCCTCATGATTTACCTACTTATAACTTATCGTGGGGCCGACAAAACTGCTCTGTTTAGGTTGAGCGATATCACATTTTACTCCAACAATGATAAATACTAGTTAACATTAGTAAATATTATATTATAGTAGTTATAAATCATAATTGATATTTTTTTTCTGATCAACACAATCGACATTATGTTATAGAAGTTACGGTCTCGTAACTACTATAACTATATAGTTGTAATGGATATAAAATCGTAACTGTTATAATTATGTAAATAACTAATTACTATAATTATATAGCAGCTATAAGTTCATGACAGTTAAATACTACTACCTCCTCCGTGTTAGTCCTGGGATAGGTTGGCAGAGGTACTGGGGACGAACGTATTCGTCTTTTACCACCATGACAATTAAATACTACAAGTAAAACTAAGTTCTAACGACACACATTTAATTTTTATCCAATAGATTTTTTTATTCATGGCTAAATTTTCCAGGGGATGCCCAACATGAAATAATGAGAATTAAATTGCATTTGCAACTTGAACTTGAAAGATATGTATATCAACCAACCACCCACAATTTATATCCATTCATTGTTTTGGTGGCACTCCAATGCCCCAAATTCTCACCTTCCATCTTCCAAAACTATAGCTTGGTAAACGGTTACCGTCGAGTCAAAGAAACAATGCCAATTCGGTATCAAATCTTACTACTCTTTTCTCTTTCAATTCTATCACCTACTAAATAAAGATAATGTCTCATATTATATAAATGAGGAAAATTTAGACATATAAAATTTTGAAATTATAAAAGTCTTAGATTTAAAACTAAAAACATATAATCTGTTTTTTTTTTTTTTGAGATTTTTAGATCTATTTAATTATTTCTGATTTTTTTTCCTGCCCATTGTAAAATATTTTTTTTATAAATATTTAAAAATTTCAAACCAGCCTTTAAATTTGCCTCCTCATGCTGATTTACTAGTAAAAGTGATTTATTAGTAAATGTTTTTGCTCTGATTAATAAAGCCAATAAATAATATTATGTCTCTATCCCTATAATAAAGTCGATTATATCACGTAACCATTCATACATGTAAGCATCCAACCAGAACATCCAATATTAATAATAAAAAAATAAAATATACAATAAAATGTACATAAAATATTTAATTTCTTCGGGGGTTAGAGTTTGAATTGTTCTTCAGTGAAATATTTCTATGGCGTTGTAATTGGAGCAAAAACATAGAGGGAAAAAAACAGAGGAGAAGAAGGAAATAATAAACCTTTGTGAACCGGAAACCGGAAGGACAGCTGGTGATTGGGGGAGAGGAGATAGAACCCTAATTTTCCGCTACGTGTCTGGAAATTGGCTCATGAGATCCCAAAATGCTCCCGGCGATGGCACGGTGGGAGTCACGAGCAAATTAGGGATGGGACTGTTGCTGAAGATGTTGCCGTTGAAGTTGTTGGCGAAAATTGGGCTCAGCTCGTGGAAGAAGCTAATCACGCTAGGATCGAACGCCGGCGGGGTGAAAAGTGCGGGGGAGATCGGGGGGAGCGAGGAGGGAACCGGCGACAAGATCCCGGGGAAGGAAGCAGTCCGGTCGAGGGTTGGCCCGCCCCCGATCTCCCACCGATCCGAAACCCCCGGTTGCGCCCTTGCGTCCCTCACACGCGGCGACGAGGATGCGGCGGTGGATCTCTCGAAGGAGGCGATGCGGGCAGCGGGGGAGATCGCGCCGGATGGGGGCAGAGGCGGCTGCGGCAGTGGAGGAGGATTTGCGGTTGAGGAGTTGGAGCCGGTGAGCCGCTGGACCAGGGTCATGAACTCGCTGGAATTTATGTGGATGATCTTGGGGGAGACGGTGTAGATGATGACCGGGCCGCGAGGGCGCGCCGGCGGAGGGTCGGCCGCCGGCGGATGGTGGTGGCGCGGCGGAGCGATAGGCGGCTTCCGGATTTTGTGCGAGTCTTTGCCGACCTTGAGAGGAGATGGACGGGGTCCCTGGAGCTCTCGCCGCGGGGACGGATCCATGGGTTTGGTGTCGGCTTTCGCCGCAGAGAGAGAGAGAGAGAGAGAGAGAGAGAGAGACGGGGCGAGCTGGAGACGGGAGGAGGGACGGGAGAAGGTTCGTATGCTATCATTAAATAGCGTTCAAAAGAGAAAAGAGACGAACTTTAGTCTACGGACGCTTACCAATAAATATTTAATTGTTTTATTTTATTTTTGACAATTCTTCGAACCGGTTGGGAAAACAAAAGCACCCAATTTAAAGGTCAATCAAACTACTAGTGCAAAGCTAAGCAGTCATCTTAGCGGTATCTTAAGTCTTTTTGTATCTAAGTTGATAATCATCCATATAGATATTAACTGTATTCATCCAATCCTCTCGGATGAGTCTAATGACTAACGTATGATGTATGTAAATATTTCTCTTATTTGCTAGTCATTATTCCAAAGGTTAATAGTCATTCGTGATTTACCTCCTCCGTATTGATCCTGCGACGAATTGACGAAATGTTGGACGAATATATTCATCTTTTACCCCATTAACTACATCCATTCAAGTTCCTTCAGGATAGTACACTAATTAAGTCATCCATAATTTATCTATTAATTTTAAAATGAATGAACAAAAAGACACTAGGGACACTAACGAGGCAGGTTCTAAAGAACTTGGTTAGAATAATAGAAATTGAAATTTGTAAAAGAGAAGCTAACAGTGATTAAATTGACAAATAAGATTGCACGCACGGTGAATCCTTCCACGCCGCAGAGTGCAACCTCAGCACCCGCCTCGCCTTCTCCTTGACTCCGGTGGAGCAGTTGGCCTGCAGCATCAGGCAGAGCTTCGCCACCGCCCCCACGGCCAGCATTTCCCGCACCACCCGCTCCTCCGTCGCTAAGCACCTCCCCACCGCGCACAGTATGGCCACCCCCTGCTCGTTCGCCGCCGGCGACACCCGCAGCACCCGCTTCGCCACCACCGCGATGCCCGCCGCGTGCCGCACCAGCTCTGCTCGACCCTCCGCGCACTCGCACAGTTGGCGCAGAAGCGCCAGGTTGAGCTCCGTCCTCCTCCTCCTCCTCTCGTCGCCCTCCGCCGCTGCCAGCTCTAGCTCCACCGACGCCCACACGCCGCCGGCCTCCACAATCTTCACCCGGTTCCGGCCCCACGGAGTGACGTGGGACAGGATCTTGAGCGCCGCATGGGGAGTGGAAGAGCTAGAGATCCGGCCGCCGCCGACGTCGTCGCGGATTGAGCAGAGTACGGATTGGAAGAACAGGGGACTCAATTGCTCCAGCGTTCCTCGATTCGCCGCCTCGACGATCGACTTCAAGATTAACGTGGCCGTTGATTTTACTTCGTCACATCCATGCATTAAGATTCTCACCATCGTATCGATGAGGCGGTTGCCGGCGCCGTCGACGACCGGCTTCCACTTCTCCGGCGGCACCCGGAGGACGTCAAGCGCATCGAGCGCCAAACTCACATCCTCCCCGTCTATTTTACTCGTGTCCATTAAGATCTCCGCCATTTTCGCCGGAACGCCAGCGCCCGCCATGCACCGCCTGTTGCTCTCGCTCTCCCCGGCGAGGTCGACTACCTTCCTGATCACGTCGACCCGTCGCTGCCGGACCGAGAGGTCGCGGATGAAGCCAGCGACTTCTGTCCGGTCGACGGGGGCCCTCGGCGTGGGGATGCGGTCAACGGCCTCGCCGGCGGCGGCGGACCAAGACTGGATGAGGCGGCGGAGGGTGTGGTTGGGTGTGAGTGAGGCCGCGGCATCGGGCGGGAGCTGGAGCTGCGTGACGGGGCACGTGGAGCGGCCGTCGACGAGGAGCCACCGCTCGATGCTCCGGCGGTCGTAGGTCATGCCGGTGGCGGCGGTGACGGGGTCGCGCATGATCTCGAGGGAGATCGGGCAGAGGAACAACCGGGGCACTTCGATCGAAGACGAATCATCCATCTTCTGACCCCTCAAATTTTGGTTATCGATCAGCAAGAGAATCTAATATAGATTTAACAACATTCATGATTCATGTTGACTTCATTTTCTTAATTCTAAATTTTAACATTTGAAAATTCTGACTCGAATAAGTAAATTTGACAAAATTGACTCTTTCGTGTGGACAGATAAAAGAGTTTAAATAAATACATTTGAATATTATATAATAATTAATAAGCAAGAAGGATTCAAGTCAAAGTTCAAAGTCAAAGTATGCTTTTGGTTTATAGAGATTAATTTAAGTGGCTGCCCTATCATTTTCTGCTCGTCGCGCGGTCTTCGTTCCGCTGATCAGTGTTCCCGATCGGCGCCGGCTTTGGAATTGGAATTGGAATTGGATTTGATGACGGTGTTGACATGAAGGGTTTTACGGAAGAACTCTTCGAGTAATATATATATTGTAAAAGTCAAAAGGGCATTCATCGGTCGGCATGATGTCTCTTTTCTATTTAAGTCAAGTAAATATCTTATTTAAAATAAATTATACGAAGTACAATTGATTTTAAGATTTTGATTGTAGCCGAGCTTATATAACCTATAATAGTTGATTGTTGCACTACTTAAAAAACACAAAAGTTATCTTTAACCATGAAATAATGGTTTAATAATAACTGGATTGAGTACCAATGGTTAATCCATACACATTAACGACTATATTTTATCCCATTGGTAATGCTTTGTTATTAAGGATCATATTCTTTATTTTGATTATTTCTTTGTTTCAGTCATTAATGTCATGTCTTTAACGTTTCCTCCTGTCATTTTTACAAGGCTTTTAATGAAGCGTGGAGAAAAAAAATCTGAGTAATTTGGACTCCATCTAGATTAAGATCATCTTAGTCATTGAATGTCACTAATAACGAGAAGTAGCCTAGGTTTATAGGAGGAGGAACTAATGGAAAGGTGCCAACGAACACCGACTCCTCCTCCACCGAGCCTCGTGCGCACCTCTCGTTCTCCATTGCAGACCACACAAGGACGCCATCTTCATCGTTTCCTCCGGTTGTCGGATCTCGCACAGCTAATGCCATCAGAGTTGACTCTCAAATTTAGGAGTCATCTCTTCCATTCCACAGCTTCTCCCTGTTGGTACGGGAAACATCCAACGATTGAACATGAGTTTTGATAATGACAAAGAGTTCAAAGTTAAAGTTATTTGTGGTCTAACATGTTTGAATGAGTTTGCAGGAAAGTTCTAAGTGTACTTAGACAAAAGTCCGAGTTGCAGTTAGGCAAGTGGAAAACCCTAGGAGGCAGTAACCCTAGGCGAAAAGTCTTCGCGGGTCAAGGGCTTCGGGCAAAAACCCTAGAGTCGGAGACTCTAGGTGGAAGGTCCTGGTGGTCGCGGACCTGGTGAAAATACTGGACGGGTCGTGGAACGAACGTCCAGCAGAAAGTCCTAGAGTCTCGGACACTGAGCAAAAGTCCAGTCGGTTTGGAAGACCGGTCTGGCAACAGGTAAACTCTCCTGAGTGGAGTGGGTGAGGACGCGTCCCCCAGTGAGAGAACAGTAGGCGTCGGTTCGACCTAGGATTTCCGGACTGAAATCTGAAGTCATAACCGGACAGTCCAGTGACTATCAAATTCTTACATTAATATTGTTTTATTTGTGCTAACTCTATTTTGCAGTATATGTTTTATATTTTGTACTAACGTATCTTACAGGGAGTGAAAAAGAACTAAAAGTCCGGATGAACAGTGTCTGAGGCATCCTCCATGGAGTTTGGAGGTGTCTCGGGTGCCTTGGCCGAAGCAGCGCAGAAAGCAGGCCGAGGGCGCCTTCCATGGAGCTGGAGGCGCCCTGGACGCTGGGTGGAGGGCGCCCTCAGGCGGATAAGCTGCGAACAGTGCAGAGCTCATCCACACGCGAGTGACCCGGGGCTTAAGGGCGTCCTCCATGCAGTTGGAGGCACCCTCAACAGGCTACTTAAGCCTGGTTCGAGCAGCAGCTTGGACAGAACAAAAAATTGCAATCTTCCTTCCGTGCTCTGCTTACAGAACGATCTGACAAAGATATAACAAGACTCCGATGACCAGAAGCTTCAAGTTACTATTTTCGTTGTCGGTATAATTTTTATTACTATTTTAATATTGTACTTCAAATTGTAAAGAATTTCTGAACTTATAGTGATTGTCCACCAAAAGCGATCAACGATTGCGGGCCTTGGAGTAGGAGTCGCCACAGGTTCTGAACCAAGTAAATCTTGGTGTTTGCATTGTTTCTTTTATTTTCGCTACGCATTTACTCGATAGTGTTAAAAATGAAAGTGAAAGTCATGAGTACTATTCACCCCCTAGCGCTTTTGATCCGACAATTGGTATCAAACCGGGATCACTTCGAATTGGTGAAACCACCATTCAAGCAATTTTTCGTGGTGATTTTCAATTTTACGAAGTCAATCGAAATCGATAAAATTGCCGCTTTCCAATTGCTTTATCGATCGAGCTTTTTCTCATTTCTCGAAGTCAGTGCATCCACTGCTCGAGTTTATTTTTTTTTCTTCTTTATCCTGCACTAATAATCCAAGACCAAGTCTTGGAATAAGTTTACTTGTTTTTTTTTTGTGTACAAGATTTTTTCTGCTGCAATGGCCCATTAAGAAGGCTATATTACAGCTCGTCCGCCGCTCTTCTCAAGCGAAGACTTCGGCTATTGGAAGAGTCGAATGGAGTCCTACCTCCAAACCCTGTTCGAAATGTGGATGATCATCAAAATCGGCATCTCACTCCCACTCGACGGTACGGAAAAATCCGTATTATGCGAGAATTGGGACGCAAGTATAATAAAGAAGGTCGAGGCCAACGCCAAAGCAACTCGTACTCTTCTATGTGGTCTAACAAAGGAAGAACTAAATCGAGTTGGTCCATTCTCAAGTGCAAAAGAACTATGGGAGAACTTGATCGAGCTACACGAGAGCACCTCCGATACGAAAGTAAGTAAGCATGATCTAATTTTAAATAAGTTATATAACATAAAAATGCAGGAAGATGAGACGGTTAGCCAACTTCACATGCGGATACAAGATCTACTGAACGGACTCCACGGGATCAGACAAAAGATGGAGAATCGAGACATGATAAGGTACGTACTAAACGTTTTTCCAAGGAATACGTTGTGGGCATCAATGGTAGACGCCTACAAAGTATCCAAGGATTTGTCGTTAATTAAATTAGATGAATTATTTTCTGAATTTGAATTGCATGAACAGACTAATGCACGTCCGGCTGAGAAAGGTGTTGCGTTGATTGTAGGTACAAGCAAGGCAAAGGAGGCTAGAAAGAAGCATCAGATTGAACCCGAGTCCGAAGATGAACTGGACTCAGAAGATGACGACGACGAGATAGCAGCTGAACTCGTCAACCTAGTACGTAGACTCTACAAAAAGAAGAAGGGATTCACAAAGAAGGACATCAAAAAGGTGATTTAGTCCAAGAAGGCACAATCAAGCCAAAAGTGAAGTTCGAGGTAACATGCTACGGCTACAATCAAAAGGGACACGTCAAAGCTAACTTTCCAAGCCAAAAGGAAGTGAAGAAACAAAAGAAGAAGAAAGCACTGCAAGCAACGTGAGATCTTTTTCAGAAGATTCTGACGAAGAGCTCGAACAGACGAGCTTCCTTGCACTTACGGCCCGGGAACAAGTCGACGAATGAGAAACCGAGAGCGAATCAGAAGCTGAGTCCGAGAGAAGTGACGAATCTGTATCCATTTCCAAAGGCTCTATCCCCACTGGAAGAAATTCACTACATAATTTAGTTAATTATCTAATGTGCAAGTTAACTAAATCCAATGTTTAGGTCAAATCACTTCAAAAGGAGGTAACATCCCTTAAAAAAGTGACTAACCCTAGCTCCTTGACTGACCTCGTTCAGATTGGAACCTCAACTCAAGTCCAAAAGCTTGAGGAAGAGAATTCTAGCCTGAAAAATCAAGTCAAGGAACTAAAAGACACGTTGGAACGGTTCACTTTGGGTTCCAAGAATCTTGATTGATTCTTGAAAAACATAGAGTTGTTTATAACTAATCCAGAATTAGTTTTAAGGCTAAACAAAAATACAAGTCTTATTTATCCCTTTTAATTAGAGCAATTAGAAAAATAGTCCAAGCATAGGTCCCCAAGTCAAACTTAGTTAATCAAGTTGGACTTGGATAATATTATGTCCCCAAGGATCAAGCCCACTACCTTGATAGACCTTATCAAGGCTATGATCCAGGGGGAGCTAATAGAAAAACCATTTTTATAAATAGAATTGTTTGATGCTTGTCTTATTGCTTTTATTATAAATGCTTAGATTAGGCTAGATAAGGACCTAGACGTGATTTACACTTGACTAGTTAGACTTAGGGGTTTCAAAAGGAAAATTAAATATCCAATTTCTTGGAAAGACTTTGTCTAGAAGTGGTGGATGATCCCATACCCAAGAAGGCTTAGTGCCTAGCCACAACTTGGAAGCCAATCTTTGAAATGAATATTTAATTAACTAATTAAAAAATCTGAGTCAAACTCAAATGTAAATTAATCCTTAGATGATAACATAAAATCAAAGATTAAATTAAATATCTCACAAAAACCTATAAGGTTCCCTGATTGATGACTTAGAAAAGGGTGAGATGGACTTAGGTAAAATTTAGACCTAACCTAATTACTTAACCAATTAATTAACTTAACCTAATTAATTTAATTAATTAACCTAATCAATTTAATTAGTTAACCTAGTTAATTAATAAAGTTAATTTAATAATCAATTAATTAATTAAAATAATTAATAACTCTTAAAACAAATTAATTTAATTTCAAATTTAACTTAATCAAATCAACACAAACTTAAACTTAACTCAATTAAATCTAAAACTAAAATTAAAACTTAAAATTTAACTTAACTAATTTAATTTCAAATTTAACTTATTCAAATCAACACAAACTTAAACTTAACAAAATTAAATCTAACTTAAAATTAAACCAACTTAAAATTAAACTTAAACTTAATTAAAAACCTAAAACTTAATTTAAAAATAAAAAAAATATAATAATAATAGTAATAATAATAATAATAATAATAATAATAATAATAATAGGGCGCATCCCGAAGGCGCCTCCAAATGAAAGGAGGCGCCCTCGGGAGCCACGGGAATATTCCCACCAAAAGGTATGGAGGGCACCTCCCACTGATATAAGGCGCCCGTCATAACGCATTGAGGGTGCCCTCAACACCGATTTTTCCAGCGAACGGAGACTTCTGTCCACGTGTTTTTTTCACGAATCAAGTCACGCCGAGGCGCCCTTTCAACCCGATTTTCTCCTCTTCTTTACTGCAGCCATGCAGTTAATCACGACTTGTGTGCTCAGTTTTATAACAATCTAAATAGAGTAGATGATCTGACTTACTCCACCAGAGTTGGTGGAAAGGATTTTCAATTTTCTCCCACCCTCTTATGCACTAGTCTAGGACTTAGGCCATTCACATATTCATTTCTATGTTACCCTAGTAGGGACCTGCCTTTTGGTGAGCCCTACTCCCATATTACCTTAGATACTATCTATATGTATCTTTTGTGACTGACTTCAGGTCGCTTTCTCTTAGGGTCCAGGATTATATCATGTATCGGGTCCTGACTTCTTGTATTTTGCCGATGGCATCTCAGAACGTTCCAACGATGCGACCTTCTCACTCCTTTTTGTATGCCCTCTGTCAGCGTTTGGATATAGATATAGCATTACATATATTTCATAACATTATACATGCATCCGGTCTTGTCATTAGACTCGAGGTCCATATGCCCTATTGTTGTGTCTTGACATATATGTTTTCGACCTGATAGATAGACACGACCCAGGGGAGGGTTACTTCCCTTAGTCCTTATGATGAGTTCAGTTAGTGTCAGTTAGCCCTAGTGCATATAGACATTATCGCTGAGGGGATCCTAGCCTAGAGAGGTGGGTCGCAGCTAGCTGTTCCAGCAGAAGATGAGTTTTATGTCCCAGCCGAGGGAGAGGAGTGATTAGAGCTTACGGAGGTAGAGATCTTTGGGCATCCTCCTTATTTGGCATAGCCCTCGACCTCGACACAACCCTCGACCTCGACCAAGCCCTCCACTTCACTGTCCGTCGAGGATCGACTTACTCATCTCTAGGAGTCCTCTGCGCAGTTACAGTGATCAGTCTCGGATGGTTTCAGCACACTCTGGGGGGAGATGACTACTCTTCGGGATGATTTTGACTACCAGACTTGAGCAGATCCTTCAAACTCTGCAGGCCCCTGAGCGACCACTACCACCACCTGCTAACAATGATCAGACTATATACATTTCTATGCATTGTATATAATTGACATGCTATCTATAGACAGTATGTTTTGGTTTGTTTGATGAACATGCTTTTTAGACAAGGATTTTTTTTATCTTTTGCTTTCAAGTATTTTAATTTCTAGGAAAAATATTTTCAAAATTCTAATTTTGTTAGTTTTCAAAATTTGAACTTAGCCTAGGTACTTACCCCCTAGAAAGCATGTACCCCTAGATCTCAGCCAGAGCATCTCACAAGCACACCAGGTTCACCTTGCTTGTGTATGAAAAACACTTAGAATAGTGTGAGATACATAGGGTACTACCTAGACTTCAGAATACTTATGTCTATGCATCAATATAAATTTGGGCAATACATACCAAATTCAGATTAATTAAATTAATTTATCCATGCTTAGTCAAACTAACTGGAACACTTACTTAATTTGACTAACCAAGTGAAAGTTACTACCTCTTGGTAAAATATTTAGTAACTAACGGTTAGACATTTGTTTGAAAGTAGATATTTTGTTACTCATGCTTGGACTCTAGGACTTAAAATTTTTTTTTTCAAAAATTGATTGTCATTAATCAAGGTGGAGTAAAAGAAAGATTTTCAAATTAAGCCAAGTTCATGTTTTTAAAAGTTTTTTTTAAAAAGAAGTTTTTTTGCTTTGTTAAACTTTACTTTAAATTGTTTTTAAAACTTGATCATTTTTAAACTTGGTGTTAGAATCAAATTATTTTCAAACTTGGTGTTAACGTGAAATTATTTTTCGTGTTCAAACAAATTATTTTTAAGCTTAGTTTTTTAATCAATTTCCTTTAAAGCTTGAACTTACCTAAGTTTAAATTCCTTTAAAGCTAAGTTATTTTCAAAGTCTCTTTCAAATTGTTGCTTCTTTTTACAAAGATATATTTTTAAGTAAGAGCTACCTTTCATGGGAGCTAAAAATTTCCTATCTTTTCATATTTTTTTTTGAGTAATTTGATATATAGCAAAGGGGGAGAGGAAAGTGAAAGTTAAGTGATTAAAAGGGGCGATACAATAAATTGCAACTAAATGTTTATATTTTTGCAACTAAATGTTTAGGGTGTGTTTGGTACATGCGTTTTCCATTTTTATTTTCTGGAAAACGCGCGTTTTCTAGAAAATAGAAAATGACTTTTTGTCATTCTCTGTTTTTCTAGAAAACGCTAGCTATATTTTTAGAAAACAAGCACGAAAAATGCAAACCAAACACCATTTTTCAGAAAACGCGCATTTTTCAGAAAATGAAAATGGAAAATGCACGTACTAAACGCACCCTTATATTTTTTGCACCTACATACATACCTACATATTGTTTCACTTGTTTGCACTTGAATCTTGATTTTATGCTTGTACGCATTTACACTACTTTCATATTTGACTTAACTTTGAATTTTGTTGTCATAATAAAAAAGGGGGAGATTGTTAGTGCGGGAAGCATCTGACGATCGAACATGAGTTTTGATAATGGCAAAGGGTTCAAAGTTAAGGTTATTTGTGATCTAACATGTTTGAATGAGTTTGCAGGAAAGTCCTAAGTGCACTTAGGTAAAAGTCATAGCTGCGGTTAGACAAGTGGAAAACCTTAGGAGGCGGTAACCCTAGATCCTAGGGGGTGATAACCTTAGGCGGAAAGTCTTAGCGGGTCGAGGGCTTTGGGCAAAAATCCTAGAGTCGGGTACTTTAGGTTGAAAGTCCTGGTGGTCGCGGACTAGGTGAAAAGACTGGATGGGTCATAGAGCGAATGTCCAACAGAGAGTCCTAGAGCCTCGGGCACTGAGCAAAAGTCCAGTCGGTCTGGAGGATCGGTCTGACAACATGTAAACTCTCCTGAGTGGAGTAGGTGAGGACACGTTTCCTGGTGAGGGAACAGTAGGCGTCAGTTCAACCTAGGGTTTCTGGATGAAAATCCGAAGTCAGAACCGGATAGTCCAATGATTGTCAAATTCTTATATTAATCTTGTTTTATTTGTGCTACCTCTATTTTACAGGATATGTTTTGTATTTTGTACTAACGTATCTTGTAGGGAGTGAAAAAGAATTAAAAGCTCGGATGAACAGTGTCCGAGGCGCCCTCCATAGAGCTTGGAGGCGCCTCAAGTGCCTTGGCCGAAGCAGTGCAAGAAGCAGGACGAGGGCGCCCTCCATGGAGCTGGAGGCACCCTGGATGCTAGGTGGAGGGCTCCCTCCATGGGCTTGGAGGCGTCCTCAGGCGGATAAGCTGCGAGCAGTGCGGAGCTCATCCACACGCAGCTGACCCGGAGCTTAAGGGCTCCCTCCATTCAGTTGGAAGCACCCTCAACAAGCTACTTAAGCCTTGTTCGAGCAGCAGCTTGGATAGAACAAAAAATTACAATCTTCCTTCCTTGCTCTGCTCAAAGAATGATCCGACAAAGCTGTAACAATATTTCGACGACCAAAAGCTTCAAGTTGACTATTATCGTTGTCGGTATAATTTTTATTATTATTTTAATATTGTACTTCAAATTGTAAAGAATTTTTGAACTTATAGTTATTGTCCACCGAAAGCGATCAACGATTATTGGCCTTAAAGTAAGAGTTGTCACAAACTCCGAACCAAGTAAATCTTGATGTTTGTATTGTTTCTTTTATTTTCGCTGCGCATTTACTCGATAGTGTTAAAAACAAAAGTGAAAACCACGAGCTAGCGCTTTCGATCCTACACTCCCGATCTGGAGAGGCGTCATTATCAGAGCCCTTTTTTGATTGGAAGAGCTCTCCACCCACGAGTTACCTCCTTCAGTCATCTTCACCACCGATCATTGGATCTCATCGCTTCTTCACCATTGTTAGTCGTCCCTAGTGTAAGCACTCGAATCTGAGGTTCTCCACTAGTCCCTCTCATCAAGCTTTCAGATTCGGGAGACATCATCTCCTCTGGTCGTAGATTTCTCCCAATCTGGAGAGGTGCTACAGCTGGTTTCATCAATCCACACCCTCTTTGTCAGCATATCTATTGCCAAAGAACCTTCATTTGGCCATCCCACAACTTCTTTGTCACCAGCATAGCTCAACCCACTCCATTTGAATCACACTCGCATTCCCTCTTTGATTAGCTCTCATCTGTTGCTCTTTTTCCCACAACTAGATAGTAGCCATCTCTCTGTTCAGGCCTTCCAAGCTCCTCAGATCAATTCCACTATCATACTAAGGTGTTTATCCTCCTTGGTGATTGAATTTTCTTGCAAGAATTCATTTAATAAGCTAGGTCCGTAGTCAATTTCAGTTTCTGGCTAAGTTTGGATTTTTGGTGTAACAAACCCTGTGTTATTTTGTCTCATATAGATCTCTACCTTGATTTTGAATCATAATTTGGGTGCTTTCAGTGTCTATTGCCATTACATTGTCTTATTCACCATTTTGGGATCTAAATTTCTATATTATTTGTTTAATCATACATTTTTCTTTAAAATGTTTAGGGATTAAAATTTGGTTATGCATTAATTATGAATAACATATGATGTAGGTATATGGCCTTCTAAGTCGAGAAGGTAGCAGTATTTGTTAGGTAGCTACTTCCCATCCTAGGAGGAGTATCTGTGAGAGATGTGGCTAGTGTTTTGGAAGTTGCATGCAATGTTTGGTTAATTGTATTCATGACGAGCCAATTGTCATCAAGGGAGACCTTATTAGTAAATCTCTCTCAATTCTTTGTTGTATTATTTTATATTGGTGTAATCTTCTTTGGATCAAGGTTGACAAAGTTAACTAAGTTCGGATTGACTTTTGGGTCTCGATATTTTGACAATATGTGTAAATAAGAAGTCAAATAGATCAAAGTTAATCGGAGATTTGACTGACAACATCTTAACTGAAAGTTAGGCAAACGAGAAGTCATAACCGAAGATTAAGCAAACCTAGTTGAAAACTATGTTAAGTCCAAGGTGGGTTAGCTGGAAACTAAACACTTGACACAAGTGAAGTGCTAGTGGGACTAAGAAAACTTAGTTGGGAACTAGGTTAAGTTCAAGGTGGGTTAGCTGAGAGCCAAACAATTGACACAAGTGAAGTCTTAGTGGGGCAAGACAACCTAGTTGGGAACTAGGTTAAGCTCAAGGTGGGTTGGTCGGGAGCTAAACACTTGACATAAGGGAAGCCCTAGTGGAACTAGACAAACCTAGTTGGGAACTAGGTTAAGTCCAAGGTAGGTTGATTGGGAGCTAAACACTGGGCATAAGTGAAGTCCTAGTAGAACTAGACAAACCTAATTGGGAACTAGGTTAAGTCTAAGGTGGATTAGTTGGGAGCTAAACACTTAGCATGAGAGAAATCCTAGTTATGAACTAGGCATGGAAAGTCTAGGTTGATCAAGGATTAACTGGACACTTGGTAAAGAAGTCCCGGGAGGTCAAGATTGACTATATGATATGCAATGGGAAGTCTCAACAAGTCATGGAAGGCTTCAGGTTAAGCAAAGGAACCCTAAAACCAGGTTTAGGGGATTAGGGTCGGGCTATCAATTAGGTAATCGATTGGTCCAAAGCCAATCGATCAGGTCGATTGGGAGCTTTCCTCGTGAAATAGAAGGGTTATGGATCGATTGAGTAATTGATCAAGGGCTTGGTAAATTCATTAGGTAATAGATTAAGAGGATTTTTTTCAAAAAAATAGAAGTTTGGTAAATCAATTAGGTAGTCAATTCAACCTAAAATGAAACAATTAGGTAATTGATTGGGAGAAATCGTGAATGAATAGTAGCTTCCCAGATCAATTGGGAAGGAGATTCTTCACGAACAGAAGCTTCTTAAACTATTAGAAACTGTTAAATTGATTCTTGCATGGCTTAATTGATTGGAACAAATGGAAAAGAGTTGTTGTGAGATTTGGATGGCTGGATTCAATCTGATCTGATATGGTAATTGATTGGGAGCAAGGCCAATCGATTGAGAATCCTAAATCAGCGTGATATAAAGGGATTTCGCGAAGGATTGAAACCAACTCTTCTCCGCTAGTCCTTGAGACATTGAGGTGTTGGAGCAATCCCAATGGTTCGTGGGACCATGTGTTTTGGTGTTTGGGCAAAGGGTTTAAGTTAGGTTTACCCTTGTTATTTGATATGTGTACTTGAGTTGTGCAGGACTGCAGGTGACACATGTGACTCAGGTTGACGGCTTCGGGTCCGGTGAAGGATGGGGCATCCAAGGGACCATGGACAAGGCAGCAAGGACAATGGCCGAGGGAAGTGACTTCGAGGCATACGCGAAGGATGGCATTGGAGACAAGCCGCGGGCTTGGATGCATCCGAGGGACGAGAGCCAAAGGAAGTAGGCTTGAAGGCAAGAGGTCAAGGCTGCAAAGAAGAGTCAAATGAGTCGTGAGGGTACGAGTGCATGAGAGATTGTACTCGGAGTAAAATCCTAGTTTTAGGGTTTTACTGTAGCGGTACTGTAGCAGTTACTGTAGCGTACTGTAGCAGTTACTGTAGCGTACTGTAGCAACCGACTGGTGTATGGACCAGTCGACTGATGCACTGTAGCAAATAGCCGTTGAGAGAGCCGTTGGGCTGGCATCAGTCGACTGG